>NC_137458.1:34162108-34705795 GCF_964235325.1 Thermobia domestica
AATCATTTCAGTTTACTATGGATATTTTTTTCATTGTCGAATAAAAAAAGTAATATAATTTTAAATAAATATTTGGGGGGGCCAAGCCAAGATTTGGGGAGGCCGGTGCCCCCTCGTGCCCCCCCCCTTAGCTACGCCCCTGCTTAAATTTCAATATAAACTGAATTATTCCTTATTAATTGTGTCGCACTTTATCAGTGTGAAGTGAAGTGAATATAATGAGATTACGAAGAGAGGTGAATGTAATAACAAACTGGATATACTGAAGTAAGTGTAGTAAAAAATACAAATAACTCTGGATAATTAGTGTAATTGAATTTTGTATATACATTTTATGAAGTCTTTAGTGAAAATTCCATTTTTCCATTTCTGGCACGAAGTGAAGTAGGTAGAAAAAAATATTTTTTCTTATTTTTTACTTAATTGTGTAGCCTGTTTTATAATGTACAAGTTACTTTCTACTACAAGGTGCTACAAAGTTTGTAGTTCTAAATAGCAATTTCTAATATTACAGTGTACTGCAATACTAGAACTGGGTTTTTAAAAATATAATTTTAATTTCATCGTTTCCAAGTGATTTAAGTAGCTTTAAGATTCTGTAATAGTGTCCGTGTGACCATTTTTAATTCTGATTTCAGTGGTTGAAAATTTCTGCACCAGACCAAAATCCAGCACAAAACTGACACGGGATTAATTAATCTAAAGATGTAAAGTAAGATGCCTCTCATAGATGGAAATTTCACTGTCACGAAACTGTTTACAGCTTCATTATATTATTATTTTTATTATTATTATTATTATTATTATTATTATTATTATTATTATTATTATTATTAACCAATCAAATCAAATTATTGTTACATTACAAACATATATTCCTATTATCTGACCTATGTTACATTCCCATGTCTATTTTCAAGACAGCAGATTGCCCCCCCCCCCCAGCTGAAAAATACTTCCGACGCCACATGTCATACCGCCTCTAGTTTCTCAGTGATAAAGACATACTAACTCTGGTTTTCCAGTAATCAAGACATACCGTCACTGGAAAGTGGATGCTAAAACATGTTTAATAAATCCATTCTTGTACACAGTAATTGATGAATTGCTATGCACATAAAAGATTTTATTACTTATGTAGAAATAATTTTCAAGTTGGCAACACCAATATTTGTGTTATATTTTTCCTACCCTTTGTTTTTAAAATAAGATGTCTACAAAGAAGCTCACCTCTTGCTCCTACGCAAGAACTCGTGTTGAACATGTTGGTTGCGGATAAGGGTGAGATGACAGAAAGAAATCAGTCATTCGCCCAATCCAAACAAAATGCAGTATATTGAGAGGACTCGTTTAAACTGAAATCGGAAAGTCCTCTTGTGGGTTCACCGGGACTTCTTTTATGTCTACAAGGATAAAGAAATACATGAGTACAGCCAGTATTTATGAGAAAAATATAGTTTATGCTATTAAAAAAATATATGTTAATTTGGTCAAGTGTTCGTTTATTATGTGGTGTGTTAAAATTAAATCGATGGAGTTTATATACTTTTCATTAAAACGTATTTTTGCATCTTTCTAATAATTGGATAACTACTTTCCGGGGATTTGGAATATCCTTCGGTCGAGTGGAGAGTTCGGGCGTTTACCCACGGGAAGATGTTTAAAAATTGATAGTATATAAAAATCGGTTTCAGAGCATTTTCGTGTATAATTCTCTATAATGCGACATAAGGGGACTTTATTATTATTATTCGCAGAAAATTGGGGGCAGGGGCAAAGCTTCTCCATGTCCTACCCGTAACTCCGAAAAGTTCTCCCATTGTTTTGAGTCAATATGTACACAGAACAGGGGCGTCATTTCAGACTACGCTGGGGGGGGGGGGGGGGCAAGAGCCCCACCGACATAAGACTTTCGTACTAGTATATTAGTATACAATTAATTAAAGTATATGTGTTCCTCAAAGTCTTGGGGGGGCAATTGCCCCCTCCTGCCCCCCTAAATGACGCCTCTGACACAGAAATACAATCTTTTAGGCAACATACCCCCTCACTGTATTTCAACATTTAGAGAGCCGGTATGTCGAGTCAAAATTGTAATAAAACAAACCGCCTCTTATTTTTTCCCACTTCAAACACTGCTCCGGAGGATAAATACAGCATCATACAGGCGCTTTCCTTCTTAAACATAGCCTATATAACTTTTTTCTCTTTTTATTTATGCATACATATTTAGTGTTTCGCTTTGAAATTATGGACCAAAAACAAAAGGTTAAAGAGCATTATGAAAATTAATAAATAATATTAGTTGCAGCACGGCAATAACAGGAAAAAACACTCAACTGAAGTTATGCTCTTTGACATCCAAAGCTACGTAGAATTTCGATTTTTCTTTTCCTTTTCAGCGGGAGCAGAGAGGGCATAGTCACCCATGTAATGCCATGGTTAGGCTCTTAGGTCTAGCAAAGAATAAGTAGATGACAGAAACCAACTTGCAGGACCCATAGTTCTTTGTTCTACAATCAAATATTATTATTATTAATAATAATAATAATAATAATAATAATAATAATAATAATAATAATAAGCTTATAAATTTATATATATAAGTGGGACATTGGACATAACTCATAAAATTTGTCTGATTACAAGAATCATGGCATTACACGGAGCTCACCCCTGCTTCAGCCAAATGGAAAATATTTATTTATTTATTTATTTATTTATTTATATACTTATTTATTTAGCAAAATCTACATTGGATCTTGAATGCATATAGTATTATTAAACATTAACACCACAAAAATAGAAAAATACCTTTGAATATAGAAAAATAATATACTATATATACAAATATGGCAACCCACTTTATCAGTGGTGAATTTCTTTTGAACTCCCAAAACACTCCTCTCTAGTAGTTTAAGAAGAAACATACCGAATATAATTATTCTTCTGTATAACTTTAAGTATTCGTTGGACATTAAAATTTTAAAATTATTTTAGTAATGGATTTTAACTTTGTTTTATTTTTCAGAGCGTTAAGGACAGTAAATCCTGCAAATTTCGTTCATTTCGAGAACTTCTATAGTGTATGCCTTCGGTCTCCTTGTGCATCTAAATAGATATATTATTATTTATTAGTTTGTTTAAGTTGTAGGCCGAAGAGGTATTTATTCTACAACTTTGAATCCAAACGTCCCACTTTTTCTATGCGAAGCACCGGTCAGTTGTCAACAGTAATCATAAGGAATTTTAACGGGGTGCCGGTAATTTTATTTTCCAGAGTTTCCAACCCTTAGTGGGGGGAGAAAAGATTGTCTATTGACATGAGTTTCAAGTTTTTGCTAGTACGTTAGTATATAATGTATTAAAAATAATATATTTTCAAATTCAGGGGGGCACAATTGGCTCCTTTCCCTCCCTAAATGACGCACTTGTATACACACATGGACTAATTATTCACGAGGAATTTCAGGGACCGCGGTGGGTCAGTGGTAGAGCGATCACCTCTGGTGCTTGGGGGTCCCTGGTTTGATACCACCTCTCGCCAAGTTAACTTTGTGGTGGATAAACACCTTGTGCGTGGTTTTCTCGGGGTTCTCCCGTTTCCTCACACTTTCTACATCCCACCATTTCATTCATTATTTCATCATCACTGTCTCCTTTAGCGTAGCCGACATACCGTGGGGCGTAAAACTTAAGAATTTCATTTTCACAAGGAATTTCTCTTATCCCCTAGTAGGCCGTATATTGGTTCGCTGTGATGCGCCGCTATTATACAGCTGTCTTGCAGCGCATTACACAAAATTTTAGAAGTGTGGCAATGGGGTGTTTGGTTCGCATCTCGTGGTATCAAGAATAAAAAGTAAATGCAACTTTTTTCGAATCGAAAATATAAAGAAGCGAATTGATTTAGAAATGTTTTTTTACAGTTTGGTATACAGTGAAAAACATTAGTTGTGTTTATGATTAGTAATTTAGTTTAGGAATATGAAACTGTAAATTAAACAGGGCCTCAGACCAACATGTCAAATGCTAAAATCCAACTGTATCTGTATTTGGTATTTAAAAGTTAATACAATAGATGAGATTAACAAATATCAAGAAGAAGGGTTTCAGTTTCTGTTCTCGATTATGTATATGTGGTTTATATATATAGATTTTAATAATTAGAATTAGATAAAGCTGACCTTATCCGTAATTCTGACACTATCCTTTATCTACAATATGCAGTTTTCAAGAAAATAATAAACATCTAGGTAATTAGTTTATAGTTTGATTATGGTTATATCGAGCATTTAATTCTAGCTTCTTGAAAGAAGCCCTCAACGGAAACTAATATTAATAATATAATTAAATATGAAGGATTTTAAGATAACAAATATAAAAATTGTGATGAATCAGTTATGAACAATAAATATTTGAAGCTAATGATATGTAAGGAAATATGTTTTAAGTGATATATTTATATAATTTTATTAAAGCCTGTTCAAGAATTGTTAGAATTGATCTCAATTATATGTTTGCACTGCATAATCTACTTAATATCTAACGTAATCTCATGCGCAGCTTGACTATTCATCAATTTTGTATGTATATTACGAAAAGAATGATTTCACTGTGCGAAATTGTCCATCCGTATACCGAGTCTCCTATAAAAAAATACTTCAATCTAATAATGTAACACTTACTGTGAGAGTAGGTGCATTACATCCCAATCTTTCTTGACTGACGACATTTTGCTGAATACCTAGGACTGTGCGACACATTTGTTTGATTTATTATTATTATTATTTGGTCTAGGAATTAATTCGTGCGGTTGGTACGCACACATTGAAGCTGTAGTACAAACACAAAATACATAAATACCTTAAGAAAAATATTGTCCATCGCTAGCCACCACTTTCGCCCATCTGTCAGGCAATGTACGGATTCCGTGGCGAAAGAAGTCCTCATCCTTGGAAGCGATCCAGTCAGAGACCCATGTTTCGATATCTTCTGAAGAAGTAAACCGCTGTCCAATCAAATCGTTGTTCATGCAATCGAACAAGTAGTAGTCCGAAGGAGCAACGTCTGGTGAATACGGCGGGTGGGGTAAAACTTCCCATCCGACATTTTCTAAATAGGTTTTGACCGGTTTTGCGACATGTGGGCGAGCGTTATCATGTTGAACAATGAGTTTATCATGTCTGTTCTCCCATTCTGGTCGTGTTCTGGCCAGAGCTTGCTTCAAACGCATTAATTGTCGTCGATAACGTTCTCCATTCATAGTTTCACCCGGTTGCAGCAGCTCATAGTACACCACACCTTTCATATCCCACCATATGCACAGCATAACCTTTGCACAGTGAATATCTCGTTTTGGTTGTGATGGACCTGGTTCACCTGGTTTCACCCAGGCCTTTTTTCGTTTAGGGTTCTCGTAATGGATCCACTTCTCATCTCCTGTAATAATTCGATGCAGAAACCCCTTTCTGCTCTGTCGTTGAAGCAGCAATTCGCAAATGGTTTTTCGTCTTTCAACGTCTCTGTCTTTCAATTCATGTGGAACCCAATGTGACATCTTTTGAATCATTCCCATGGCTTTCAAGCGTTTGGAGACTGTTGTTTGATCAACGCCTAATGCTGCTGCAAGTTGTTCCTGCGTTTGACACGAATCCTGCTCGAGCAATGCTGTCAATTCTTCGTCTTGAATTTTTTTTTGGCTGTCCAGCTCGCTTTTGGTCTGCCAAGCCGAAATCACCACTTCTAAACCGTGCAAACCACTTCTGACACACGTTCGCTCAGCTAGAGCATGGTCACCATACACTTCCACCAAAATACGATGACTTTCAGTCGCACTTTTCTGCATGTTAAAGTAATGCAGCAGGACACCGCGCAAAGCACTTTATCAGGCACAAATTGCGCCATGTTCACTTAACTACAAACTGGTGTTGTTGACGCTTTAATCCACTGCCCTATACTACGAACGATACGCGATGACAGGGGTTTGCAACACATGTGTGGATACACGGAACTGTGGGACGCTCCGTTCGTTGCGCCATCTCTTGTCCACCCGCACGAATTAATTCCTAGACCAAATAATAATAGCATAAAACTATTACTTTCTACAGAGTAGTGGCCCTAGTACTGAGTACTATTACTGCTGCCGGAGAAGTCAATTGGTGCAATCTGTCTCAAAACTGATTTTTAACTAATTATTAAGTGCTTCGTAATTTTTAAGTTCTAATGGGACCTAATGGGATTGCGCGACACACCGATTGAGAACCTCTGCGCTAGCAAGCATCACATGTGGATGTGTCATTCTGATGTTCACTGTCTAAAAAAATATTGTAGTAAAAAGTACCGTACCACTTTGCCTAACAAGCTGGGTATGGTTCGATTTCTGTTTCTTGGTCTCGCATTAGCAGCACTGTTGCCAACGCGCCAGTGTGAAATGTCGCTAGTTTAGTACTCTAAAGTCGCTAGAAGTCGCTAAACGCCTCCTGCCAAGTCGCTAAAAAAGTCGCTATATAATTTTACAAAGGAATTAAAATAATTTAAATATTTTTCATGTACAATGGAAGTCTCGAGTATTTTTTCTTTAAAAAAAATGACCATCTTGACAAAACCACTGCACTATGCGCTTTCAAGAATACAAAATTAATAAATATAGCATTAAAAGTTTGCAAATAAAGTACTTGAAATTTTGGATCACTTTTTCCCATTTCTTCTTATAGAGTAAGATTATATTTTTTGGAGGGGTTGGGAAATTCATTTTGCTTTCATATTGGAACAATACACCGAACTTACCCCACGAAATTTCTGTATAATTTATATTAAGAACAACTGCAGTTAAATTAATATATAAATCACACGTACTACACTGAACCAGAAAAGCACAACGTTTTCCAACGTCACTGTCACTGTACGCACTGTGCAATGGAAGAGGTTACCAGCTATTACGCAACTAGTTAGATACGGGAAATTCCCGGATTTCCGAACCGCAGTGAAGAAGGGCATAATCCTCATAGCAGCGATGAATCCAACGAAGTAAGTCACTCATAGCAGTAGTGTAACCGAGTGTGTAAAAGTAATTATTAGTATCAGAAACTGCAAAATTTTGAAAACTTTAATATAAATATAGAACAAAATATTTGAATTCCTAAATGTCGCTAGATTTGTCGCTAGGCGCTAAATAAAAAATTTTTGTCGTTAGACACTTCCAAAAGTCGTTAGTTCTAGCAACAAAGTCGCTAAATTGGCAACACTGATTAGCAGTCTGGTTTCATTTCGTCTTTCTTTCTTTCTTTGTAACAGTTACTTGAGCCACGTTTTGAAATGTGTGTTGATATGTGGCAACGACGGAATGAGTCAACACAAGACAGCGAGCACACGGAAGCAGTGTTGCCAGGTCTCCTGATATTCCAGGAGATTTCCTGGTTTTTCAAGTTATCTCCTGGTCTACTGATTTTCCTTTAAAAAATGTTAAAAACTCCTGGTTTTGAGCATCATCCAAAAACACTTAGAAAATGTAGACTTCAAAAGCCAAAAGGAGTTCTTATCTACAGATGAAATGTACTTTGCAGCAAAAATTTCCCTATCCATGGCATCAAGAAATCTCCCAAATTATGGACTGGAAGATTTTAAACTCAGGTGTCTTGAATTATATGTTGAAGCAGTACATCAAATTCGAGAGAGATATGAGCTCCTCCGTGGCTAAGCGTTTAGCGTACACGATTTTGGCGTGGAAGGACCGGGTTCAATTCCCGGTGGGACTTTATGTGGTTCGGATTCCACGTTAATCAGTAGGTCCACGTCTCATATAGCCTCGCTGTTGAGCGGGACGTTAAACTCAACTCAACTCAACTCGAGAGAGAGATACGCTTCATGATCCCGCCATGAAACATTTAGATATGATTAGCCTATCAAATGAGATAAAGGAATCGGCACAATCAATTGCTCCTCTCGTAGAATAGAGTAAATTGCAACAAGTAGATACAGAATGGCGGTTATTGAGAAACACAGATTTGTAAACTAAAAATGATGTTTCTGTTCAAGATTTTTGGATGATTGTCAGGAGCGTCATTTCAGATTTTGCTTAGAGGGATAAGACCCTTTGATATAAGTAAACTTTCGCACATTTCATTGATTCACTACTATTCTATTGATAAAATCAATATAAATCTCCAACTCAGCGAGGGCAATTGCCCCTCCCCATACTCCCTAAATGACGCCTCTGATGCTTGTTAGTAAAAATAGAAGTAGATAGCCTAACCAGTTAATATTTCCGAATTTATCCACATTTGTTGTGTCTTTGCTCTGCCTTCCTCAAGTGTCACTGTAGAAAAAGTTTCAATAGTAAATTTGATGAAAGCGAAACAGACTGACTTGATACCCAAACTTTGCAAGGATTGCTGCACAGAAGAAGGTTCACTTCTAATAAGTCATGCTAGGATCCCTTGTGAATTGCTCTCTGACCAGCAGAGTCAATGTTGACATGTACGCAGATAAAGATGATTAGCCTTTTATTGGTAAGTATAATCATTGATGGGTTCACTGTTTGCCTTGTAAAAAAAATGGTCTTTAGATATGAAGTTCTATCTCCTGGATTTTTCCTGGGTTTTGGATATGAATTTTCCTGATTTTTCGAAAAATTGGTTGGCAACATTGCACGGAAGAGCGCAGCAACTTCCAATGTGAAGTTTTCATCTTCGGGAAATTCCTCTTCGGCAAAATAATGAAAAGTTAGTTTATGGAGCGCAAAGAATTATTGATTGCTGATTGCAGATATCAGCATCTGAACCATTTCTCATCGTAACAGTTGAGGCCGATGGTGTCAGACAATTGATTCTCTCACGCCAAAAGCTGTATAGAGCTCCTTTGTGGCTAAGCGGTTAGCACACGCATCGTCGGCGTGCGAGACCCAGGTTCGATTCCCGAGCTCATGTGGTTCGGATTCTACGTTAGATTGTAGGTCCATGTTTAATATAGCCCCACTACTAAAAGGGCCGCTAATCTAAACAATCAAATCAATAAAGCTGTGTAAAATGGGTCTAAATCAAACTTGAGTCAAATAAATTAAATAGAAATAAATAAAACGAAAGAAAATTGATTTGAAACAACAAATACGTGCACGATGGCTCAGTGGTTGGGCGCTTACCTCTGGGGCGAAGAATCTTTGACGTCATCTCAGGTCATATGTGTTTGAGGTGCTCGTGCTTTTTCGGGATATCGTCCACTTTTCTTAAAGATTATCATTCTACCAATGCTTCGAAACCATTCACTTCAATTATTCACCCATCTCCTCTAGCCTAAAAGGCTAACTATGGGACGTTAAATTCGGAATTTAATTCTATTTCATTTGAAGCAACAAATGATAAACTATAAACTAACACCACTAAAATATTGACGTAATTTCAAGTTTTGACGGTGGGGCTAGAATATCCACCGTCATAAGGGTTTCAGTACTTTAGTAAATATTAGTATAGAATTTATTGAAATAATGTGTCTTTCTTCCCTCCCGAAATTACGCCCTTGTTCCAAGAAATAAAAGAAGCCTCAGACAACGTAGTATCAGGAATGAAAGGAAAACTCTTACAAAACAACACCAGTAAGACTCCATCAAAACACGAGTCATGCTGTTTAGCAGTCCAAAATATTCTACAATGTTTGTGTATTCAGGTTATTTGATTGCAATATGCCGAATCTACGAAGGACGACATAATTCTCTCAAAAGTTACGGACATAGTCAAAAGGATATCGCTTTTACAAGAATATTTACAGGAATTAAATATTTAGTTCAACTTTCACAATTTTATGCTTTATAACTAACTAACTAATTAACTCTATGGTTTATGGAACCCAGATGTTCAATGCCGCGTTCACAGAACCTCTCCACAGACTTCTATCCTTAGCCAACTGGATACAGTTTCTACTTTGTATTCCTATTTATACGAGATCCTCCCGTCCTTCCATCTACGCCTCCAATCAATGATGCCAATTCCTTCAGAGCCGTTTTCCCTTCACAAGCTTTAGGATTTCCCTTTTCTGGACAAAATTTCCCTTCATCCAAACCGTTCAAGTACTGTATTTAGTAAACATATTTTTAATCGTTTTCGCTTCCACCCCTTCACCCCAATCTTATAACCACATACAAGCAGATACCTGACAGCCTTCCTTTGAGCTTACGCAGAATTTGAACTTGATTTGTTGTTTAGGTATCTAAGGCGTCGCGATAGAGGAGGGGGAAGAATATGGAAAGGTGTAGGGTAGGACCTATGTTAAAGGTGCAATATCTGCATTTGCCTGGTGTGACTGAGGAACAACCCTATAAATGCCTCGGTCAGGACGGACAGCCTAAATAAATCATAAAGAATATAAAATAAATAGTATGTAAATTTAATTTTTATCCTAGATATCATGAAAGATTTTAATATTAATGTAACCTAAGGTACAAAGAAAATATTAAGTATATATTTGGTATGCACTTACTTAAGACCAGCACTCCCATATTTACTGAAACGAATACGAACAGTTACAAAGAAAACTCTAGCTGCTGTACACGAGGAATGTTCGTAAGCACAATACAGAGTTTAGAGATGCGGAATTCTTAAGAATTTATAATTCTGTGCGCACAGTTACCAGAAAATTTGTAAACTTACACAAACACACACACAGTAATGACCCAGTATTCGCCCATATATACATATTTACATTCACGACACGCAGATTTTCTTCTCTTACATCGATTAATCCTCTTCACAATCAATTTTCTGGTTGGGAAAAATATCTTCTGATTGGGAAAACCAAACTGTTATAATAGTTGGAGTGATAATTTAATTGAGAAATATTTCATCTTATTGCACTGCATTTAATTCAACAAGAGGAAGATTAATTTTGATAAAAGATTTTAAATAAGCATTGTTGTAATGTTTCGAATTTAACTGAATATGTTGATCGATGTGTAATGTTGATAATTATTAACGAATGCAAAGCAAAATAACTTGTGAGAATTTATATGAAATATGTGCAACGGATTATGTTTGGAATAAATACGACGTTGAATATATAGACCCTACTGAATTTTAATGTGATTAATTAGATACGTGAATATATTCAATCTATAAATGATTGAAGAGAGGTTCAAATTTCCCTGCAATATTGAGAGATTACAAGCAATTTCCCTTTTTCCCTTTTCTCCAAAAATTTACTCAAAATTTCCATGCGCCAAGGGAAATTTCCCTTCAATTGGCATCACTGCCTCCAATCTTCCTAATGGTCATTTTCCGATTGGTCTTCCAGTTAAGCCTTTGAAAACGTTCCTACTTTCTTCCATCCTGGCTACATGACCTGCCCACCTGAGCCTCCTAGATTTAATGACTCTCTAACAATGTTTGGTAAACATTATAAATTATGTAGTTCCTCGTTATGAAGTTTCCCCATTCCCGTTCCCCTTGGGTCCGAATATTCGTCTCAGGATCTTATTCTCAAATAATTTCAGTCTATGTTCTTCCCTCAGAGTAAGCAAACATACAGAACAGCAGGCATGATTATCGTTTTATATATTTTAAGCTTCTAATTCCTCGACAAAATTAGCAGCGACAAGAGATTTTGAAGTGAATAATAACACGAATTCCCTGTTTTCAGTCTACATTTAATTTCTTCGTGAATATGGTTTTGGTCTGATGCTTTGTAAGCTGATAAATAATACTTCTGGTGCTACAACCCTTATGGGGTCATGACCTACTAGTCAGCTTGTGGCACTTATGCCTTTGGGATGATGTGTAGTGAGCACGGTAGCTCCTCTTGACATTAATGCTAGTCTTCTAGCTTGGACTTCGCTATTTCTTTTCTTCAAGTAGCTCCCCATTTGTCCTCACGGTGGTGGGTGGATGTCGCAATGCTAACACCATATGGTGAATACGAACAGTCATCCATCGTTTCTCTGACTGGACCATGAATGTAGATATTGTAGTGTGGCTACGGCGTTGAGCAAACTCTACACAGCAAAAAGTGAGGTGTTGAAACAACACAAAATGACTACCACTTTAGCGTGTTACTTGTGTGTTAATTCAAAACCAAGCACGTTGCCTTAGAGTATATCAAAAATATCTTATTACTAGCTGTGAGTATTTGTATTGCTTTTTATTGCTGGTACGAGCAAAGCTTTGCAAAATATATTTCACATTTGTGGAAGGTAACTAAACACATTCTATGTTTTCTGTAATCAGTCACAATAATATTGTTGTAAACCTTTGAACCATCTGACTACATTTACAGAGACCGGTGCTTCCATCTGTTTCCTTTATCTGTTATTCTTGTGTCTTAGCACTTATGAACAGAAGATGACAGAACTGTTTTCTGTGTAACTCTTGTCAAATGATTCACATTTTTACAACAATATTATTGTGACCGATTACAGAAAACATACAGCATTATTCGTTACTTGGCATAAGTGTCAAATATACTTCGCAAAGCCTTGCTTATATTAAACAATAAATACCAGTGCAAATTCTCCCAGGTAGTAAAGAGTTATTTCTGATATGCCCGTAAAGCGATGTGCTTGCTGCTATTACAGCAATTACCCGAAGATAGGGCACACCCTTTAAACGGGACGACGAACAAATAATAATAATAATAATAATAATGCTTGCTACTGAATTAACACACAAGAAACATGCTAAAGTGGTAGTCATTTTGTGTTGCTTCAACACCTCATTTTCTACAGTGTAGAGTATCTACCACAATATTCACACCTTTGTTAGAATGAAGATAACAGGAGGAACTGGGAGACGTTTGAAAATAAATTTAATAAATAAATTTCAATTCTTATCCGGTCACCTGCATAGGTCGCTACAACTGTACTGTTCGGTCTGCAGCGACTGGCACACACGCTTCGGTTTACCTGTACAGGTAAAGCTCACCGGTAAACAGGAACGTGTGTGCCGGGCCTTAATACCTGCGTAGGCGTGTAGACCTGAGCGTGTATGTGAGTCACCCCAGCTCACCTGTACAGTGTTTAGGTGAGTTGTGGCCAGTTCCTTAAATAGGGAACGTCGGTCGTCGTCTTTTTGTTTGCTCGCCATCTCTCGACTGCGTTAAAATCTTCAGGTTTACCGTTGCGTGTGTGTGCTCTAGCCTGCACAGGTATACTTTTCCGGTATACCGGTGAGGTTTACCTGAAAGGTATATCGTAACGTGTGTGCCGGGCTAATCCTGTCCTTCTCTCCTCAGGTTATTGGATTGCTGCGTTTTCTTGATGAAATCGTTTTTTCCAACATATATACAAATTGTTAATCACTCTCATTATTGCGTTCGATCACTAGAATTTTCAATGACTTCCTTTACGTCTTTAAACGCATAGTAGGCACTATCTACTGTGTGTCTGTCTAACGTACTGCTCGAAGGCATGTTCTAGCCAACTTACCCTTACATAGCTAGACGTAACCTATAACTCAACAGAACAGGAATAGAGGATCGAAAGGAAATATTGTGGTACTTAAAGAACTCGGAAAATCTGGAAATTAAGAGCCGGAGTAGATAAAATGGTTGAGGTTGGTATTAGAAATAGCACGTACACAAGAGCTGTGTAATTGTACAGTACAAGTGATTACCTAAGTAATGAAGCTACATGAGAATACATTGACTTTCTATAATGTCAACGAAAGAATCATTAAGATTATCATAATTTGCACTAACTAAATATGAAAGTTTTATGTTTTTAATTTCCATATTTACATTACAGTTTTCTTGTTCATTTGATATGAGATATCTTGCTTATATTTCCATGTGCAGCTGGCTGCTATAGAGTAATTCAAGTTTAACCGCAAGGAAAACTTATCGTAACTTATCAACCAAGATATTCCAACTAAAATGTGAGACCAATGATATAGTCCATAATGCAGCTCTCTTGGAGCCGAGATAATATCGTGAGGGATGGTCTATACCGTAAGAATTGATCTTGCATGATGGCCTATGCATCCACCAAATGGACTGAATTGAAAATGAAATAAAATCTTTGAGTTTAACGTCACACGGTGATGCCGGTTAGGCTAAAGGAGACGGTGATGATGAGAAATGAATGAAAATGGTGGAATGAAGAAAGTGGGAGGAAACGGAAGAATCCGGATAAAACCCACGAGCACAGTGTTTGTCCACCACAAAGTCCACAAGTCGCGAGCTGGGATAGAACCACGGACCCCAAGCACCGGAGCTGAACGCTCTACCACTGAGGCACAGCGCCCCCACCAAATGCACTGAATTCAAGCCACAGTCGTCTTTTGGAGCCTACGTTCATTGTGTTTTTCCCTTCATAATCTCGTGTTTGCATAAGTACACTCATGTCCAAAATGATTGTCGCATATCTATAACTCTTCTTGTAAGAATATAATTTGACAATGATTTTGCAGGGTCTTTTTAATACCGATACTACGTGTATAATTGGGAAATGTATATTTGTTTTAAATTTCATACGAAAAGAATTAAAAATACGAAAATTAGAATGAGTAAAATAAAATTTTGCTAAATGGGCAAGAAAATTTTATTTTCGTTTTATTGTCCTTATTTACTGCTCTTTTGTCATGAAATTTACCACGTATACATGTCTTTGCCGATTATATACATACTAACATTATAAGAAATGCTGAGCGAATTCGTTATCACATTATATTCCTACAACAATATATTTATGGACATGCGACAATAATTTTGGACATGAGTGTACATAGAGCTGAAGAACACAAAATCAAACTCTTCACACTAATAAAAATACCTATGAGTATTCATAGTACCGTAATTCATATCATGTTACTCCATACGGTCAATCTTGAATTTAATGTTTACCTCGATAAATAAAAATGAAAGAAAAGAAAAGGACACATTGTGAAAAAAAGTCTATCTGTTACTCTGAAGCGTTGATATTTCTTATAAATAAGTTCTAGGAATATAATTTTTCTTCTCCGATATTACGGTGCTAAAGACAACATTCATGGGTCATTCTATGTCAAATCACCTAATTTTAAAACATGACCGTGCTTCAATGTCTTAGATTCTCTTGAATTTTTTTAAGTACATTAATACCAACGAAATTACGGTAAATTATTTTTTCCGATTTTTTTTTTTTGGATGAGAAATGGCAGAAATTTCTGAATAATGTGGATTTTGCTTCGATTTCACTTTTTGGCACTCAGGACCATGGAACTAAAATTACCATAACTTCCTTATTTTTGAAGTTATTGGGCTCATCCAAATGTCAAATGAAAGCTTAATTTTGGTCTTTCAGTAAATTCTACCTTGTAAGTTACACTGTCAAACATTAAGGGGCATACAAAACAAATTTTAGTTTTTTTCTTTACAAATTGTGCAATTGCTCAAAAGTTAGAACTATGAAACTTTTGAAACTTTTTAAAGAGAATCATCTTAGCACATACATAAAATGGTTAAAAAATAAAATGGATGCTTTTGGTATTTTTGCAATTATTATTATTATTATTATTATTATTATTATTATTATTATTATTATTATTATTATTATTATTATTATTATTATTATTATTATTATTAGTGTTTCGAATGTACAGAGATATATAGTTTTACTGTTGTTAACAGATTATACCTTCTCTCTGAAGTAGTGATGGCCAATTCCGGACTCTTTACTTACCGGATTCCGAAAAGTAAAATCGGAATATTTCCGATTTCGCAAATATCTGCAGTTCGGAAAAAATTCCGGAAAGTGAAATTTCCGATGCCGGAAAATTTTGGCCATCGCTGCCCTGAAGTCAGAACTGTCACACTTTAAAACTTTTTCAAATAATCGTCTTAGTAAATATTAGGTATACTTAAAAATAAAATTGGTGTTATGTGTAGTTTTGGCACTACCATAATATTATATTTTTGTACTTTAACTATGACTTTCAACTTTTTTCGCAATTGTATCATCGCTTACAACTATCAAACTTTTGTAACTTTTTATAGGGTTAGTTTAGATTAACTAGGTACGATTAAATAACAAAAAGGGATAGCTATTTCTGTAATAATCTGGCGGTTTTGTGAATGGAAAATATAGACCTAGCAATGTAAGAGGTTGAGTGATTATTACAAACCCTATCAACAGAAATAAGAAATAATAGACTAATATACATTGATGAAAACAATAAACGTACATATCAGTAAAACTTCTTACAATTGAATAGATTTACATATAAAATGTTGTGTCCTATATTTCACATCTCATTCTTTTCATTGATGATGTGATGACTTCTTTCAATTTTGAATTCAGTTGCGCAAGTTCGGGCTGATTGGCTTGTAAGTGATAAAACAGGAACTTCCCAGATGACATTTTTGAAAGGAATCGAACAAAAGTCTTCATTTTCTAGCTAGTAGAGTATAAAAGGCCCAGAGCGAGTCATGAATTGCACTCTGATGTACAAAAATAATAATTTTAAAAATACCAAAACCATACTTTCTATTTTTTTAACCATATCATGTATGTGCTAAGATGATTCTATTTGAAAATGTTTCAAAGGTTCCATAGTTGTAACTTAAGAGCAATGACATAATTTGTAACAAAACTTAAAACTCTATATTTCCGTACATAAAAAAATAATAATTACAAAAGTACAAAAAACACCCTCTTTCTTTTTTAACCATACTATGTACGTGTTAAGATGAATGTACAGCGGGGGACACTTGTAAATGGTACACCTTAGCCGTAAATCTCCATATGGCTGTACCATTTAGAAGTGTCCCCCGCTGTACAAAAAAGTTACAAAAGTTTCATAGTCGTAACTTTTGAGCAATTGCACAATTTGTAAAGAAAAAAAAACTAAAACTTGCTTTGTATGCCCCTTAATGTTTGACAATGTAACTTTTTGCAAGATACTTAGAATCTGCTGAAAGAGCAAAAATTAAGCTTTCTTTTGGCACCTGGATGAGCCCAATAACTTCAAAAATTGCAAAGTTATGGTAATTTAGTTGCATGATGGTGAGTGCCAAAAAGTGAAATTCAAGGTAAATTCACATTTTTTCAAAAATTTCTCCTCGGCCCATTTCTCATCTAAAAAATCGGAAAAAATTTATTTAGCATATTTTCATTGGTATTAATCTATGAAAAAAATTGAAGAGAATCTGAGACATTGAAGCACAGTGCTCTAGGTCATTTGACATGGAATGACCCTCATATCTTATCTTCACTAATTCCGAACAACAACAACAACATAACAAATCAGTTCAAGAACAATCATACTCTCCTTTATGCTCTCTACGCCCATAACTCAAATTTAAAATTTTTCATTTGAAAATTCCGAATCAGTGGCGGCGTAAGGCAAACTGAAACCCGGGGCCAGTGAGGTAGATCGGTGCCCCTTCTCGAACAATGATATTTATATACTCCTATTTTTGACATTCACTTGCATTATCATTCTTTCTGTTTGCTCCTCCTTCCCCTTTCCTGTTGGTGTATGTGTTTAAACCATCTTAATTTGGGATATATCAAATAAATGGGGTGATATTCAGCATTCCTGTCTATTTTTTAATGCTCAGAACTTCCTTGAGGCTGGTATCTAAAAGAAAATCCAGACCAGGGCTATCATTACATATTGTTTCCTTATTCATTCATTTTTAAACAAAGTTCACGACAAAAAAAAAGAACTAGAGATATAAGTGTAACGGAAACTACAACCCACTGGTAAATAACATACTCTTAAGAACAAACAAAACGTAACAACATATGTAACCCGCCTGGGTTCGTATCTTGTCCGGTACGCCTTTCTTGTGACAGTACTGGGTTGGATCCTCGTTTGTCCGTGGTCGGGATAAACCCCTTTTATAACAATATGTAGTTCGTATCCTACAGATCACTCGGCGGGCTTGGACATTTGCAATGATCCGGGATTCGATCCTCTACAATTTATACGTCTCCTTTAGAATTTAATGACAATTTGGATCATCTCTCAAGCCGACCATATAGCCACTGGACGACATGATTTAGAGTTCGAACCAGAACGTTTTGGGAAACCAGCACAAAGCCAACTCTAATTATATTCTCAGCGCTGATGCAATTTAATAATGTAGGAATTATTACATTGCATAGGCGCTAGTTATTTGCGCTGAAAAAAATTGTTAGATTATTTCTTAAAACTAATAAATATAAATTTGAACCATAATTGTTATTTTGAAAGGATACTCAAGATTTCACTTTTGATTTTAATTAACACTTAAACTTCACGAACAAATATTACATTGCTTTTAGGCACTTTAATTGGATAACTGATTATGATGATGATATTTTAATTTTGGCCCATTTATTATTAAAAACGCGGATGACGCGGTCGTCACGAATTATTTGTTATATTTCATTACGTTATTAATTTCCACAATTTCACTGGCACTGTTCACTCTCAATGGCACTGGAAGGGAAATTATTTTTGATGATTCCAGAGGGGATGTCCTAAAATGTTGCGGGTTGCTTTCCTTTCATCTTCTTTGCGATGGACCGGTTGGTTTTGCTGTTCTTCTACTCCATGTCTCTGAGACAACTTTAAGTTAAGATTTCCAGACGAACAGTTTAAAGTTATTGATAATCTTCGTTATTATAGCGTTAGTTTAATGTTACAGCATTTAGACTTGCTACGTCTTGCACTTAATTAAAATAAAACATTATTTTAGCTTTGAGTTGCTCGTTCATTCCACTCGTTCGCACCAGTTTCTCGTGGTAACTTCACCGGGTGTACATATCAGACTAAGACACTTTTTCTCTCCGTCTCCTCGCGTTGCTAGGCAACAGCTCGGTTTGCTACACAGTTTGGTGATGTCAAAGTTAAAAATAGCTATGACAACTTATAGGTAGGAATTTTTAGAGACGAAGTTTGTCCATTGTGCTGAATTTTAGCTCCTTATTTGGGAAGGCGAGAGGAGCACTACGATCTCCGTCGCAGACGAGACGCACACACATATATGCATATTCGTTTATTGGCTGAGAGAAAAATTCTTGAGAGTGCTTTTATGCGAGGTTCATTTAAAAATTAAACATTTTCTTCATAAATATTCAATGCGCTGAACCGTATGGTTACATATACAATTCAGAATTTATTCTACACCTAAGTTATACTATCCTAGTTTAAACTCCTACTGTAATTAGATGGAATAGTGGAAGTAATGCTGCTAATAATACATTCAGTGACAAATTTGCGCACAAAATGTTACACTGAGCTGATGCTGAAAAAAATGCAAACAATAATATGGCCAATGCGATTTCTAAATGTAAGCTCTATGTTTTCCAGATTTTTCATATTCGGTTCTCGCCTTTGGTGTTTCTTCTTTGCAATTTCTGATATGGTTAAGTTTATTCATAGTTTTTCACCTGTCTGAGTTTATGCTAGATATACATGGGTTTTATTTGATTAGATTTTTCTAGGGTGTTCCATTTAGGAGAAGGTGATTTGTAGGAGATCGCTGAAAATGTTTAGTTGAGCATGAAAATTTGAAATCTGAATTGTTGATATTTGCTAAAATAATAATAAGAAAAACTCGGGAAAACTCTGCCAAACTACTGTGGTAAAGCAAATAATAAACACTGTACTGACATACATCCCAACGTAGATGTTGCAGAATGCGATAGTTCTACTAAGTGTAGTGCTTCGAGGGCAAAAGTAAACCTGAGGAATGAATTGCCTCTTTTTCAGAAGGCTAGTCTTATAAGATGTGCAACGAAAATCATCCGAGTAAGCAGTGTTAGCTATTAAGATATAACATGCATGTTTCCAGTTTCCGAACACTGTTTACTCTACACAAATATTTGATAACTCTCTCAGTTACTCAAGTATCGTGTGAGCGAGCATTCAGTTATCTTAAATTAATTAAAACTCGTACACGTCCGTCTTTATTCAATCATATTCTGGGATAATTTATACTTATGGCCATTGAAAGGGAAGTTCTGCAAAAAAAAAATCTCTAAAGATGAAATTATCGATTAAATTGGGAAATCTTCTGTCTTTAGAAAAGTGCTGCTGTAAAAGTTGGTTTGATAAATGAACTTTATTACTTACGAATTTTATAAGAATTGCAAAATGCATCAAAGACATGACTGACAAATGCGCTATCACTTCTATGTAGTCAATAAGTATGCGAATTTTTACATCAAAAGTTCGTGCTGTTCGTTCCGTTTTTCTTGGCTGATTTTGAGAGGGTGATTCCTAACTGCCGTTAGTAGAAGAAATATTTATGGTTGTAATGTTCCAATTTAATTAGTGTTTAGGAAGTCAACAAGAAATTATTTATCAAACTCAGTGCACGTGCTTTATCAAAAATGTTTTAAAAGTGTTTCCCTAAACTTTGTGTTTTCAAAATGTTACTTTCTTGTTTCTCGCCTCCATAATTGGGTGGTTACTCAGTGTTTTTCATTATATATCATGTAAACACATCTACAGAGGTAGACTATAATTTTATGCGAAAAAATTATGTTTATCACACTTATTTGCATGTACACCTTGTCTCAAAAAGGTTGAGCGCATTCTTTATTGGTGTTTTGAGGCAAAAAATTTCTAAGTCCAGCTTCGGGTATCTTCGGGAAAAAGTAAGCCAGGTTCGAACCTCCAAGCCAGCCTTTGCAATCGGGAAAAAGTTTGCAGATGTGTTTTTCTTCTTTTCAATATAATAGGACTTGTTACCAAGTGTTTAAAAAAGCAACATTGATTGAAATACTTAATGATACAATATTTCGAAATTTTTTTTTTTAATGTCAGCACATGCTTGTTTGTCATTTAGCTCTCCATACGTAATGGAACATTTAAATACGTTAAAGAATCTTTCCAGATGTAAAAGAATGCTCAAAGTTAAGAAATAGAATATAATTATCGCCTGAGTACTAAAATAAAAGTCAAAGTAGAATAGAAACAGCGTTTGTAATGGATATGAATGTCATAATTATCTTGAGATCCGTTATACATCGCTAGAAGCATAGTTCTGGAAGTCATTGTGTTAGCTCATTGGTAAGCTGTCGGATTTCAAATCATAAGGTTAAGAGTTCGAATCCCGTCTAGGTTAATCCTTTTTTTAAAATTATATTTTCCGCAATGCATGAAAAATTATATAAAATAATTACATTAGAATACATAAGTTGTGTATATATAACATAATCATTGCAGAACATAGTAATTATTATGTTTAAAATATAACATCTGAGATAATTTTCACAGTAGGTCGGTATTATATATGAGGATGTAAATACAAGTTAGGAAAATCATTTAATAGCAATAAATAAGTTATGTAGTGTATTTATTTGCATCTATTTGTCATACAGATGTAACTTCTCAATATTCTCATTACAGCATGTCATTTACATTCGTGAAATACAATATATTCCTACGGATATAGAAAGTGTATAAACAGAGTATCCAAAGTCGTATCCTGCTTCAAGACACATAACTTTTCCCGATCCCCTTAACGTCACGGGAAGAAACACAAATTCTCTTTAGAACGGAATGTCGTTACTTAGTGTCTCATTCCAATACGTTGAATATGCTTTTGTATATTCATCTCTCTCTCTCTCTCTCTCTCTCTCTTTCGCTTTGTTTATGTGTGTGTGTGTGTGTGTTGCGGAATATCCCAAGTTGAATACAACATTTGCCAAGTATATGAGCATCATTGTCATCGAATACCAGAAATTGAAAGTCGTGTTTCTTCAGGTTGGGTTTGCGTGTTCATGTTAGCTCACTGGTAGAGTACTGACTTGCCAATAAAGAGGTCTTGAGTTCAAAGCCTACAGCTAATTATCATTCTTTTGTTAGTAGGATTGCACAGAAATCGGATACAAGGAGTGGTTTACTTCTAGAAATATTTTCAGAAGCGTTTAGGTAGCCCTGAAAAGGGCTGTTTTCGGGAGTTAAGGCGGGGACATTAATATTGTGTCCAAGACCCTTCTGAATTTATTACACGCTCCATTCTTCTGGGCATGGAATCTATTACATGGGTGACAAATCTATCTCCTTCCCCTACCTCCAGCCATGCTTCGGAAACAAGATGCCACAGGTCATCCTGAGTTCTTGGTGGATCTGCCTCAGGCCAACTTTCCCTTAGAGTACGCTTCACTTCTGCCCACATATTTTCCATGAGATTGAGGTCTGCTCCACGAGCGGCCAGTCGATTAAATCAATCTCAGGGTGCCCTGCGAACCATTCCTGAATCACACGGGAAGTATGTATTGGCGACTGGTATTGCTGGAACTGAATTACACCATCAGGCTGAAATACCCGTACAGATAGCACCATGATATTACTGATAATGTCTAAGTACTGAGCATTGTCCATATGTCCTTCAATTCTATGAAGCTGTCCTGCTCCGCGACTGGAAATCCAACCCCAACATAAAATAGATACATGGCCACTGCGATTGCAAGCAGCCACATATCCATGGTCATATCGGGTGCCTCTCGGACGATACACAAAACGGCGTCCCTCCTTTGATGTTGTGAATATGGATTCATCTGAGAAAACTACGTTTTCCCAATTGAGACCCACATTCGCCTGTGCAAACGCGAGACGGTAAATTTTGTGGTCGTCTGAGAGTTTTTCCTTCACGGCAGCAACACGGCCACGTAACCCAGCATGACGAAGTCTTCGCAGAGCTGTATGCTTACTACCAGGAAAGAGAGAAACTTCCCTTAGCTGTCTAGACGTCCTTAGTGGTTCTAACCGGGCTTCGTTTACTAATCTCGCATCTTGGGCTTCGGTTGACACATGCGGACGACCAGGAGATCGTAAATTATCAGTCTGACCTGTAGCGCCATATTTCCGAATCCATAGCCTTCCTGTAGAGGCCGGGACACCTACTCGCCTGCTAGCTGCAGTTGCAGAATAACCTTCCAACTCCCATAAAGTAATTACTGCTGTACGTCTATCCATAGTTACCAATGTTCTGAGCTGTGAGAAGGAAGCAATAGGTAAAAGCTAGTACCTGACGTGTGATTGGTTACTTGCACGACACGCCTATTGTGGGGAACAGCGTTGCCAGATCTAGCATAATGATGCTAGATCTAGCATAATTTGCATTTCTCTAGCATCTAGCATCTTGCTTTTAGCATCCTGCCCAAATCTAGCACAATTTCAGCAAGTTTATCAAAAAGCCGTAAAACCTGGAGATGAGAAAGAAGTTGGTCGTGGTAAGAAAAAGAACGGCAGAAATGTATCCTCTTCCATTGATTCATACAGTCGGTAAACCATACAGGCAGTCTTATTTTCCGAAGTAAGTTCGAAACGTCTTTGGGCTATTTTGTGGCTCCACCCAGGGTTTTCTAATCCTTTAACTCCGAGGCATGGGCGGAGCTATGGGGGCCATTCTCCCCCCAACTTTTTGACAACTTCACTATCTTTATTTCTGACTTCATGATCATATTTATTCCTGAAATGACAGCTCCGAGACCGACCAAAAATCTGCCCCCCCCCCAGCAGACGATTCCCAACTCCGCTTATGCTGCGAAGTAATTTTCTTTCAAAATATGCAAACAAAAACTTTGCATTCATTTATACGATATATACGCCATTGAGTCTGGCAACGACTGCATTAATTTAGCTGAGTTAAAATTTTGGTGCGTGAAGTATTGAGTTCTATCCATGCAGTCTTGCTCTCTGTGTATTTTAAGTTACGTTATCGTATCTCAACTTCGTTTTTTTTTTAAACTCCTGAATTAGTAATTATGAGGATCTAGCATAATTTGACCGAATCTAGCATAAGTTCGATCAGGTTTTGGAATAATTCCGAGCTGTGAGTCTGGCAACGCTAGTGGGGAACGACTTGGTCAACGACTCGCGAAAGAAATCTGAAAATGGTGCGCCGTAATAATGATATAAAAAACAGTTTTTATAAAGGAATATTAATACATACGAAAAGCTGTTTAAAGAATGAATTGTTATACTGACTTTACACGTATAAAAACATATACCATATACCAAACAGATTGAGCGATATGATAATAGCTGTTTTGAGACAAACTCTTTCGAAGTCCAACTTCGGGTATCTTCGGAAAACAGTAAACTAAAGCTGCTGGTTCGAACCTCCAAAGCCAACCTTAGTAATCGGGAAACGATGTACAGATATGTTTTTCCTTCTGTTAAATATAATAAGACATGTTGAAATGGTATTAAGTGTAGAAAAAAGTAACATTGAAATACTTAATGATACAATATTTCGAGACTATGTATTCCCACTCTCGTTTCGTCATTGTGATTTCCATACGGAAAAGAGCATTTACGTATGAGCTCAGTTATATTTCAGAAGCAACTTCCGAAAAGCGGTCATGTTAGCTCAGTGGTACACCACCGAGCGTTAAAATCGTGAGTTCGATACCCGTTCAGGTGAAATTCTTTTATGATATTCTACTTTCCTCAATGCATGAAAATTATGTAAAATAGTTACATTACAATTCATCAGTTGTATATATCAGTTGAATATATATATTCATATCATCAGTTGTATATATCAGTTGAATATATATATTCATATCATTTCACGACATAAGTAATTCTTATCTTTAAAATATAACATCTGAGGTATTGACAGAACGTCGGTGTGTTATGTGTGAATATTGAATACAAATTTAAAAAATCGTGTAATAGCAATAAATAAGTTATGTAATGTATTTATTTGCAGCTACTTTCATCGCAGATAACTTCTCAATATTCGCATTACAGCATTTAGGTAGAGCATATCGAAAATCGGATCGTGGTCCAAGACAAAAAAAACTAGCTAGCCCCAAACTGTCACGTAAGAAATTCGCGAATCGCAAAAGTAAAGTGAAGAGATTGAGAGCGGTAATTCCTTAATCGCTTTCTCTCAACTCTTTCTTATCTGCATTTATACACATAAAAGTGTATGTATGTATGTTCCAACATAACTCATGTATGCCTAGAGCAGGGTTTCTCAACCTGGAAGTCGCGGCCCCTAGGGGATCGCGAAGATAGGCGGAAGATATAAATATAGTTAGAATCTAATACCAGAAATTATTTTTAAATATTACTTTTAATTTTGTTCTGATATACTGAACATTATCAAAGGGTGTAGAATTCGTGTTACTATTCGGTTCAAAGTATCTTGTCGTCGCGAATTCTGTCGAGAAATTTGAAGCTTAAAATATACAAAACGATAATCATGCCTGTTGTTCTGTATGGTTGCGAAACATGGTCGCTTAATCTGAGGGAAGAACATAGACTGAAAGTATTTGAGAACAAGATCCTTAGACGAATATTCGGACCCAAGAGGAACGGGAATGGGGAACGGAAACTTCATAACGAGGAACTACATAATTTATACGGTTTACTCAACATTGTTAGGGTCGTCAAGTCTAGAAGGCTTAGGTGGGCAGGTCATGTAGCTAGAATGGAAGCAAGTAGAAATGCTTTCAAAATCTTGACTGGAAGATCAATCGGAAAACGACCATTAGGAAGACCTAGGCGCAGATGGGAGGACAATATTAAGATGGATCTCGCTGAGATAAGAATACAAAGTAGAAACTGGATCCAATTAGCTAAGGATAGAAGTCAGTGTAGAGCTTTTGTGAACGCGGCATTAAACCTCCGGGTTCCATAGGCCATAGAGTTAGTTAGTTAGTAGAGTTGTTTAAAAATGAATTTAAATCAAAGAGGTATGATATAAAACTAATAAGAACTGTATATAGAAATACTAGAAAAATACACATGCAACAAAATCTGCACATTGAAATACAATTAAAATTAAAACCTAATGAAACACCTAAGATTGGTGTAATTTCACTAGTGCAGCAATGTCCGGTTCAATCTTCATGACGAACATTATCAAGCCATTTTCAACTGATAAGCGATTTCTTATCTTTGTTTTAATGTTTACCATAAAAAAAAAACACTTTCGCACAAGTACGATATAGCAAATGGAATTATTACTTTTAAAGCAGCAATGCCCAGACCAGGATATTCTTCTCTCCTCATCAGGCAGAACTTGTCCAAGTCTTCGTTACAAAAAAACAGTTGCAAAGACTTGTCGCATGATCATTCTATTATTTGGTCAAGAAGTTGTGGGCTTAGATCGGATACGTTAATGGCCTCTTCAATGAAGGAGTTTAACATCCATCTTGAACCAGCACCTTCGTCGTTGGGAATATAGATATTACAGTTACTGTATCCACTGTCAGTGCCGGGCGCCGAAAAAAGGGGCCACAAATTTCGGAGGAAGTGTGTTACTCATGTTAGGAAAGTGCATGTGCACATGTGTAAAATAGAAGGAAAAACGTAATAAAATGTGCTCAAAATTAAGGAAAGGTAGGGTTTATTTTGAAAATGTTATTGAGCTTCGTGCCAACCATGGTGGCGCTTCGTAGCTAGTCTGTCGACGTCACTCATATATACGGTGACATCGTACTATACTCTCGCCCCGGGCGCTGATTTCCCATGGCACTGTTCACTATAAACAAAAAAATGGATTCTACTATTATAGAAATAGGTATGTTAAAAATCCCACACTAGCTTATTATAAAACATATTATAAAAGGGTCGTTGGCAAGAGCGTGTGATAAAAGGGGATCGTGATAGGAATTAGATTGAGAACCACTGGCCTAGAGTAATTTTAACCACATTTCTTATGGTTTCAAAAAGAGTGCTGTCGGGTTACCTATGGTGAATGGGAGGGGGATACATATAAAAGATTGCTAGAAAATGATCGATATTAGATTCATAGTTTTCGGGGTCGCTTAGATAAATAGTGAGACTTTCAATTTCGCTTAACTCCGATTAAGCTCTCATTAGTAGGGATGGGCACGAACGATTTTTCTTTGAAACTAGACTCGACTCGAAACAGACATCTTTGAGGTCTACTCTTGGACTCGGCGCGAAAAATGTCTTCCAACTCGACTCGGATTAGAGTCAAGTCGAACCAAAACGAGCCAAATCCTGTGTGTAGTCCTACCTAGACAATACATAGACAATAATTATTCTATCATCAATTATACTACTATTACTATAAATAATAATAATAATAATAATAATAATAATAATAATAATAATAATAATAATAATAATAATAATAATTATTATTATTATTATTATTATTATTATTATTATTATTATTATTATTATTATTATTATTATTATTATTATTATTATTATGACAACACCGTGTACAAACATGAACAATAGATGGTTAGTAAAGGAATACTAAAAGCTAGTTGACTGCCGAAGTCGGTAGTCATGAACTTTACAAGGCAAAGACATCGTTCATTACTCTAAGCTGTAAGCGTCGGTGGACTACAGATGATCAACTATTGACCTCTCGCCAGAAATTGGTGGCCCCGCAGCGACGATCCGTGGTGGCCCAAGTTCCATTTTGAAAACTTTACTACCAGCAGCAGAGACGCGATGAAACGCCAACGAACCACAAAATTACTCTCCCAAAATATGTCAAAATGCCTATATGTGTGATTTGTTTATATTTAGGTGAATCAAAAAAAAAAACAAAAAAACACACAAAACAAATACCCGGGGTGGACGCAAACTATCAATATTACGATTACTAGGCACGTGTTCTTCTGACTTCCTCACGGAAACGATCATAAAAAGCTTGGTTGTTGAAGGATAAATCATTGACGCCTTAATTTAGCCAATCAGACAAACCCCTACATCTCGAATTCTAGGAGGTCATACCGTGAACCGTTTCAGATTTATTGCTTTCTGGTGGAGTACTATCCATGCGCAAAATTTGAGCATAATAGCCGACATGCATCTTCGGTGCCTCTTATCTTTAGTACAATTTTAACCAGAGATGGTGTGGGTCAATGAAAATTTGATCCACGACCCATCATGACCCACTATCACCCACCACCCAAATGCCCCATTGGCCCACTCTGATCCATCAACCATCGTGATCCACTCTGACCCACCACCAACTATGAACCACTCTGAACCATTGTGACCAACTCCGACCCACCAAAATCCATCGACATCAACTCTGACCGATGGCCCACGTCCTCCTCTCCATCAGGGGCGGATTCAGGGGGGGCGATCGCCCCCCCCAGAAGAGGAAACTTTCTTATTTTACATATATAAATAAAACCCATCCCAAAGTTTGAAGCCCTTAAAAGTAGCAGTATGACAACCCACCGCCCCTCCCAGAAGTCGGTCCTGGATCCGCCCCTGCTCTCCATTAAATAAAGAGGTTACACTTGTAATAAAACAAGACTGTGAAATTATCACTTATCGGAGTTTGAATTTCTACCGTTAATGGCTCAAGCACCTCTCTGTTACAATACTGGTGGGTCTGACCTTTACGATAATTGTATAATGGCAAAGTGTTTCTCATCTTCCAAATTAAAATGAATTTAAATTTATCATATATAATTATTTCTTTGTTGCCTTACAGACACATTTTAGTAGAAAATAGGGTGAAGTTTGAAAGTTTCAAATCAAGGAAAAGTAGACCAACGTAAAAAAAAAAAAAAAAAAGAGAGAGAGAGAGAAACTAATTTTCTATATAATTAAGCACGCCGTACTAATTGAAAATGCCCATGTAATTAAGTTTAGACTACAAATTTTATGGCCATTTTTCTCTAACTTTATGGCTTGATTGCCTTATGCTCGGAACGCTCCATATATTAAACACCAGCTTCAACAATTATAAATAGAAAGCAGTGGGTATAAAATTCAAAAAGAACTTTAGTTTGCATTACTCAATCTGTTTCTCAACTAATATCAATCGTTTTCGATTATTTTTACAAATCAACCCACTACCAATTTCCAATATATAGAAAGTGCACCCCCGTCCCCCCGCTCATAAAAGATAATTTTAAAAAATGCCAGGACATATTCTCTTTATTTTAAATAAAGAGTTATATGCTGAATTTCAGCTCTCAGTTGAACGGCTTGTGAGATACTAAATTTTTCGCAAAAATTCGGACTTCTACTCCCCCTAAGGATATGTATTATAATGAAAGTGACACGCGTATGATAACTTCCCAGTTGGGATTGGAGCCTGATTATATACCAAACGTCAATTCATTTGACTTTGCAATTTGACCGTGATGATTACGCAGACATAGTTACTTTCAATTTTTTATGATGCATATCCTTATTTCATATGTTACAGATGATTCAAAAATATTTTTTCAAGCAGTTAGCTCCTCTAGAATCTCACAGGCTGCATCCCAAAATCCAACTCCTACTATCCTATGACAATCCAAAAGTGACTGAACTTTTTTATTAAGAACAAATGACAAAAGAAAAATGGAGATCTTGAAAGTAAAATGTAGAAAAGCTCGGTGCCCCCAATAACTACATATTTCTCCGCCCCTTCATCCCGAACTTAAAAATAAAACTTAATTCGAATATGGTTAATTAGTGAATTTATTACAGTTAAATTCCACTCACTACATGCTACAGCTACAACTATGTAACAAAAAATAACAACTGTGAAACATGTTCTGAATTACTATTAGATTTCTTACGCTATTATTAAACATATTAGAATAGTAAAAGAGGATTGTTCGTGAAATAGTGTATTTGCTCTTGATTTATAACTTTTTCATACGGAAAAAAATAAAATATTATTCAAGTTTTAAACTTTGCTCTCTGCAAATATGTTGCCCTCTAGGCAATGGGACCAATGTGAAATGTGGATTAATGTGGACTAATGGGAAATGCTGCACTGTTAGCGGCGCTGAAAACTTACGATTCGATTCTAATATCGAATGATTTCGATATCTTTATGTCGCTACGTAACCACCCTGGGTACTAATGGGAGCTTAATTGGACTTGAATTGAAAGTAGAACTATTCACCTAAGCGACCACGAAACTATGGATTCGATACTAATATCGACCCGTTTCTAGCATTTTTGATATGTATCCCGACAGTACTCTTTTTCCAGACTGTAAGAAATATAGTTAAAATTGCTCTAGATATATCAGAATTATGTTGAAATGCACACATAAATCCACTTTTATATTCTGTATAAATAGAGAGTGAGCGAGCGAGCGAGCGAGAGAGGGCGACTCAAGGCACTTCCACATTGCAAAAGCATATATCAGGAATTGAATTGAAAATCTATGTAAAGACTTTCTGCTGTGGCATGCTTCATAAGGACAATTCCAGTCTGCTCACGTGACCTTTGGGGTTCATGAATTTTTTTTTGCGAGCGTTCCGACTTTGGATTATCTGTTTATACCTTCTGTTTATGCATCGAATACCTTTTCAAGAACATAAATGGCATTCTGTATTATGAATGTTGAGAATTACCCTCTATATGACAAATAGCTGCAAATAAATACACTACATGATTTATTTATTGCTATTGAACGAGTTTCTTAACTTGTATTTACATCCTCATATATAATACCGACCTACTGTGAAAACTATCTCAGATGTTATATTTTAAACATAATAATTACTATGTTCTGCAATGATTATGTTATATATACACAACTTATGTATTCTAATGTAATTATTTTATATAATTTTTCATGCATTGCGGAAAATATAATTTAAAAAAAAAGATTAACTTAGACGTGATTCGAACTCACAACCTTATGATTTGAAATCCGACAGCTTACCAATGAGCTAGCACAAGGACTTCCAGAACTCTGCTTCTAGCGATGTATAATGGATCTCAAGATAATTATGACATTCATATCCATTACAAACGCTGTTTCTATTCTACTTTGACTTTTATTTTAGTACTCAGGCGATAATTATGTTATATTTCTTAACTTTGAGCATTCTTTTACGTATGGAAAGATTCTTTAACGTATTTAAATGTTCCATTACGTATGGAGAGCTAAATGACAAACAAGCATGTGCTGACATTAAAAAAAAAAAGTTTCGAAATATTGTATCATGAAGTATTTCAATCAATGTTGCTGTTTTAAACACTTGGTAACAAGTCTTATTATATTGAAAAGAAGAAAAACACATCTGCAAACTTTTTCCCGATTGCAAAGGCTGGCTTGGAGGTTCGAACCTGGCTTACTTTTTCCCGAAGATACCCGAAGCTGGACTTAGAAAATTATTGCCTCAAAACACCAATAAAGAATGCGCTCAACCTTTTTGAGACAAGGTGTACCATTCATGAAAATTAAATTCCTCTGAATTTTGAAGATAGAATCGTATGATTTTCAGATTTCTTTCAATATAAACAGTCACTGCTTTGAAGGGACATGTACGATTCATTGCAAAGATTTTCAGACTAGAAAATAAAGAAAACGAATTAATACTTAGCTGTAGATACACGCATACACAACTTTACATTTCGTGGGGGCGGGAGTTTAGTCATCCAAGACTCCAGCTAAGGGTTCATTTCTAAAAGGGCAGTCCTGACTGCAGACCAACTCGGTATTCATTAAGGCCCTTAAGCATCATTCTCCGGGTGGGCCCTTGTATTCCCAGTCCGCCTCTGATCATACAGCCAGCACAGTAATAGTTAACGAGAAGCATTAATTCAGTACCTGAAGAATAGACTAAACCCAAGTTTTATTCTCTGATAGAAATTTACTACCACTTGTAATTTCAATTGTGATGGCGAGAGATGGAAGAGATGGCGAGATATGTTTTTTTAAATATATATATATATATATATATATATATATATATATATATATATATATATATATATATATATATATATATATTGTCATCTCGATCGTTATTCCTCTAGATAAGAAGGATTAAGTAAGAAACTACCATTTGCAGCTTCAACATTGATCGTCATATTGGAAAAGCAATTTCAAGAGGCGCTTTTGATATTGATTCAGTCCCGCAACAGTAGTTTCCTTAACTGTATTACTGTCTTGCAGAAGTGATAGAAACTTACTACCACCTCCGGTTACAATACTGATTATCATAGAACGAAAAAGGTACTAGGATGCGAGAATTGTTTTCTAAAATATAATTTCATAACTTCAAGAAAAGATTTCAAGGTCAGCCCACTGGTCTGAAGGCTAGCACGTGTTTCTTTGATACACATGGTCTTAGGTGGAAAAGAATTGAATGGTAGTTTCGATTCTACTTTAAAATGCAGATCCACGTCTTATGTAGTCTCGATGCTGAAAAAGGACGCGATAAACTTCTACAAACAACCAAATAAAAATATTTCAACTCAGCAGTAGTCTTGAACTAGGGCTAGTAAAAACTAATACAAAAACGAAAATCTACTTGATTAAATTTTGAATTCCGTTTATGAGGTCATTATTGCCTGACACTTAGTTCTTTGTCGTATTGGACATAAAACATCTTTAAAAGAAACAAATCATTCAATAGTATTTTGTTACACTGATTGAGTTACAAAAAATAAGAGAAACAAACGTGAATCATAGTGAAGAGTCTGTAGAATCAGTAGTATTATATATAGTCACTTTAATTATGTTACAGTTTTCAATAAAATCAACTTATGACACTTTTACTCTGACACTATAAAACATAAGTAAAAATAGCCACCATATTATACCAATACATATATTTCAAAGAGTACCATGAATAATATTATTTTTTTTTTTGAATATCATTCGTAATTTCGAGGCTCTGAATATGCGTCTCGCGCGTAATGGCTAATATTTCTTTAAATACACAACATAACAACACTAATGCGATTGCGGTAACAGTTACTTAATGTAGGATCTACTTAAATACTATCCCTCGATAACAGCTGCTACGTAAGTTGCAATGGATTCTGGACAAATTAGAGATGATTTTCTTGTTTACTGACTTTTAAACTTCCAATTAAGTCAGGATAATTACCAATAATTATTTTAATACTTACAGTTTGTCCATGATGAGCAAGGTATTTCGCAAATACAAAACTTGCACTATAATCTTCACTGATTGAACTGCTGGCGTGGTATTCGGGTTGACGTTGCTAGTGCAACAGCGTGGACAATAGCTATAGCATATGTCTGACCGTTAATAGCGGACTGTCGTGAACCGTTCAATTAGAGATGAATTTTGAAACTTACAGAACAGTAAGTGAAAATTGAGTTGTATCTCTAAAGCGTATGAGGAAGCGCAAAAGGCTATTCTCATAATACTTCGAAAGTATATTTTTGTATTTCGTCATAAACGTATTTTCCAGTTTCGTTGCAATGAAACAGGAAGTATCATGAGCGAAAGAAAGTATATGCTCATCAAAGAGTGCCCTTGTTATGGTTTCCAAGGGGGGGGGAGGCAAGTATAAGCGACATTTCAAATATAGTTTAAAATTTTGCTGTAACTATTCTAAAAATTCCATTGAGTTTTCGATATTCCGAAGTAGAATTTCTTCAAGGTTTCGAGCGCCCCACCTTGCCCCCTAATTGGCGCCCTTGTGCTCATCTATTTTCAGGTTACATAAATCAATAATATGTATTAAAATATAGCTGACTGTTCCTTGTGGTACGCCATACTGTATAGTTCTTTATTCACTTCGAAAGTCTCCAATTTGTACGGTACTTTTTTCTATTGCTTAAATAGCTACCAACCCAAACTAACGCTATTCCTCGCATTAAACATTTCTCAAGCTTCTATAGGAGAATTTTGTGTTATAAAATGCTTTAGGTAGGTCTAGAAATACTGTAATTATTTTTTTCGTTACTATCCATGTTACAGCTAATAATTTTCTTAATTTATATATACTATCACTTCGAAAACTACTGTATACTCATCGTTGAAAAACAATATTTTAATACTTTGTTCCATAAGAGCAGCTATTCTATTTTTTATACATTTTCCAATAGTTAGGCACAATAATTGAGTATTGAAGTTGGTCTATAATTACTTACACACGCTTTGGACCATTTTCGCATTTAGGTTTTATGACAAATTTTGAATTCACCCAGGAACGTGCCGGTTTCTATTCTTAGGCTAAATATACATTGCAACATTGTTAGGATATATTGTTTACGTCTCTTCAATCCATTTAAAGTTATTTAATGTATTACAGGTGCTGTTTTTGTTTGATTTTGCTCAATCTTAATTTTGGGACATCGTTTGATAACCATACTTACATCGTTTGTACCATACTTACTTACTTACATAACTATCTTGATAATACCGTAAAAAAAGCTCTGATAAGAGTTTAATTTGAAATCAATTTCGCCTTAATATGTGGTGTAATTTTTGTACGTTATTATATTTTTACGTTTACAAGATTTTTTTCTTCCAAAAGTAAGCGCAACAATTTAAATTCACTCAAATCACTTGTTGAACTCAATGAGATCAATTTGTATATGCACCATTACATAGATATATGTGTATATCAGCGTTTCTTTTAGTTTTGACTGTGTGCGTAGAAAGCTGCGAAACAAATGTTAATTTGTATTGCAATTTAAGAGTTTTGTATCGCATTTTCAGTAAAGAAGGAAAACATTATTATTATTATTATTATTATTATTATTATTATTATTATTATTATTATTATTATTATTATTATTATTATATTTATTTATTTATTTCATTCTCTCTCGCGTTCTTAGAGCGCAAAGGTTCAATGTCTAATTTTTTTCGAAATTGATTTTTTTTATACTTATAGATGTCGCATGAAATGCTCTTACACATGGCGATAAGAAAACATACGAAATCCTTATTGTTTGCGAGAAATAATGAATGAAACATTTACCTATGTCCTCTGAAAAAAAAATTTAAAGCACAACGGTTGTATGTCCGGACATAGAACTTTAGTTCCATGATATTTTTGCAAACATGGACAGAACCTTCGTACTCGAAGTACATCAATACGTTTTGTCTTTCCATATTATTGTAGTTAGCACACTAAATGGTACTAAATAGCTGTACAAGAAAAGATGAGTCCCAAATGTGTTTCCGCTTTCAAAAGAATGTAGTTTTGTGCATTATTACATTATTAAAGAGGGAAATATAAAACATTTTTATATAATTATATCTAAGAACATTTCAACGTAACATTATCAAAGGAAAGAAATAAAATCTCGTGCTTTTTATTACAATAATTTTGTTTAAATATCCAAAAGTAATATGCTAATTGTTTTTAGGAAAATGTTGCGCACCAAGCATCTTAGTGACCGTGAAATTGAAAACGAGCTTGCGGATACAAATAGCAGTAATTCATCTGCGTCTGACTCAGCCGGTCTCTCTGCACTTGAAGATGACTCTGACAATGATCCTACGTACGTGCCACCATGGGTTTCAAAGTGAAGCAATCCTGAAGTGTGCGATGCTGGTAGTTCATCTTTAGTGTTCCCAGCTGAATCACACAAAGAAGTTGAGGAGGAAGAGGTTGAAAATGAAGCTGAGAAGGAAGTTTCAGATACAGTAAAGGTAGAAATGAGAAAGCTTCTCCTGGTTGATGGAAGAAAAATGTTAGAAAAATGAACAGGTTGACAGGCAAGGAGTACGTAAATAGAAGTGGAAAAGTTATTCCTAAAAGGGTGCCAAAAGAAGTTGACTGTGTAAAATGTCGATTCAAATGTTCCATGAAAATAAATGAACAACGTCACATAATACGCAAGCAATTTTATTCACTCGGAGATTCCAATAGGCAAAAGGATTATTGTTGTAAGTATGTGTTTAAGGTTCCCGTCGCAAGAAAACGGCAGCGCACCCACGTGAAAGACAAAGTTCAATTATTTCAGTACTCTATGTCTGGATGGAAAGAGTTACAGAGTTTGTAAAAAGTTTTTTTTTTTGTGGCACTTTATCAATTATCCAAAAACTTATGTACAATGCGTGCAGTCTGAAAAATGCGTGTGGAATCTACAGTGGAAATAACGGTCGACGAGGAAAAGTGCAAAGTAATAAAATATCAGAGGAACAAATAATGCATGTACGTGCTCATATTAATTTTTTCATTAGAGTTCAACCACACTATTGTCGCCGAGATACTACATTCGAGTATTTGTCACCAGGTCTGAATTTGTCAAAGATGTATTCACTATATGTGAATGATTATTACAAGCAAAATGCACTTCAGCCCGTAAAAGAACACAAATACAGAGAAGTTTTTAATAATGAATTCCGGTTGAAATTCTTCGTTCCTAAGAAAGAACAATGCACAATTTGCAATAGTTACTACGAAGCAGACGAAGAGCACAATAAACGTTTGTTTCCTGAATGGAAACAACACAAATAAAGCGAGAAAGAAGCCATGGAGAGCAAAGAGCAAGATAAATCAAGACCAAAGAAGATAATTCGTTTCGAAGTGTGTCCTGTGATCTTCAAGCTGTTCTATACACATCATTTGCTGCCGATTGCACCATCTTCTATAAACGCAAGTTATCAGTATACAATTTCATCATTTATGAAAACCCAACTTCCGATGGGTTTTGTAAATTCTGGAGTAAGTGTGATGGAAAGAAAGGAGCATGTGAAATTGCAACATCGTTGGTAATGTACTTTGAACAGTTGCCTCCAACTGTTAAACAAGTTTCGTGTTTTTCAGATACATGTGCAGGATAAAACAGAAACCAGTACGTAACGGTAGCACTTCTGTTGCTAATTCAGAATCATACAAACCTGAACATTATTGACTTGAAGTTCATGCAGAAAGGTCAGCTACTTGGAAGCTGATTCCATTCATTCTACAGTGGAAAGAGCAAGGCGGCATCAAAAGGTTTACACCACTCGTGAATGGGAAGTTGTCCTTACTAGTGCTCGAAGGAAGCGTCCCTACAAAGTTACTCGTTTGGAACCCTAATCTTTTTAAGGACTACAAAAAACTTGCTAGTATGATTATGAAAAACACAACAAAAGATACAATGAAGAATAATGTAAATTGGATGCGTATTAAGTGGTTACTGTTTGATAAAAGTAAACCTTACCTAATTCAATTCAAGGAAAAAATTTCTGAGACTACCTTCCGTGAAATTAATGTTCGTGGACGTAGTAGTTCTGGGAGACCAAGTCATCTTGAAGTGCCTTTCCAATATCTGCAGCCAAGAAAGCCGACCTGATGTATATCTTAAATACTGGAGTAATTCCTCAAGAGTATTATCACTTTTACAGTTAACTTCAGATCATCGATTCAAGTTGAAGACAGTTTGCCGTACGTGACAGAAAGTAACAGTGACAAAGAATGTTAATTCCGTCAAAACAGTAACATTGTAATAATATACTACAGTGAAACCTCTCTAAAGCGGACAGCCATGAGGAATCAAAAATTGTCCGCTATAGAGAGGTGTCCGCCTTACAGAGGTTTCAATATTTTCTTACGTAAATTTATAATCAAGGTAATATGCAATTAGAAAAAATATTTTTGCATGAATCACGTATTTATGAATATTACCAAAATGTTACTGTATCTGCATTATCTTGCGTCATCCAATTCCCTATGTTCGAGGCACAACATGGGAATAAGATGTTAGAGTTCTCTGCACTTTACATTTATCGCTACTTACTACGTTTTCGGTGTGTTGCTTTAATTTGTCAGTTAATTGCAGTCCAGTAATGACTTTTTGAGACAATATGCGTACCCGTGGTCAAAAATACCAAACTTGTCTTCTGCTTGGTTAGAGTTTCCAGCAGGATAGTAGAATGATGTGTCATTCCAAACAGTGGGCAACTGTCAACAACTTTTGTTTCTAAAACAGGTTGGGTGGGAGTGGAATACAAGCAAAGGATATAAGAGTGTTGTGAAACAGAGACCCTTCCTCAGAGTTGCTGGACAGACAGTTTAGGAGGCAAAATGTTGTCACACCCTCATGTTCTTCCTTGGTGACATAGTATGAATTACTAAAAGTGTATTTTTACTGTACTTTTCAACTTGTTTTTAGAGAAAGTGTCCGTAATTGGAGGTAAATAATACCTATAAAAGACAAGAAAGACTCTTTGTGTCCGTATTAGAGCGTGTCCACTTTAGAGAGGTTTGCCAATATGTTTCTTTCCTATTACGGTGTTTGGGATTACAAAATATATCCGTTATGGGAGGTGTCCGCTTTATAGAGGTGTCCGTTAGTAGAGCTTGTAGCGTTCAGTTTTTCCCTACAATATTTTGAATATTCTGTTTATAATGTTTTTGTCTGTTTTCATTTGTTTATGTAATTCTGATTATGGTTCACTCTTTTGGTTTGGTGTGTTTTTGAGATTGTTTAACTAGTGTCCTTAGAATTGTCAAAATTAGTCTTTATAATTTGTATACTGTGCTTTTGAAAAGAATTTCCGTAAAGAAAGAGGGTAAATTGAACTGTTCACCGTCCAGAATTGTGCGCCAAGAAAAGCAGAGAAGATTGGAGAATGCTTATATCATAAATAATTGTTGGGATTAGCAATTTGATGAGTAATATAGGTATATCTTTAAAGAAATTGAATAGTAACAGTCCAGCATTCTATTGTGCATTTTATTTTTCAAAGTTATGAACGAGAACTAAGTACAAAGTGCAAAGTGAAAAATAGTAAAAACGGCATGGATATACTTTTGCAAGTAGACGGATATTGATATAATTATAGTGCTAGAATGTGGTCTTTGCACTTATAAGTAATAGTATTGTTCAAAAAAAGCGGAAAATAACTAAAGACTTATCTGCATTTTTAAAGTATTCTACACAGCTGCAAGGTATTACGAGTATTGCTTACTACGGTAAGATTGTCGGCATACAGTTTTACCTGTACAGTAAGTGTTAAATAAATTGAATATTTTATTGTCCTTCAGGAATGACCTCTATAGTATTTTCTTTTCACAATAACTGTGGTTCAGATTAAATATAAGGTGTCATGTGGCAACGAAATTATAATAGCACAAGTCTTGAAGCAACGAACCTGAATACGTGAAGTAAAATTAGTTCCTTGATAAGTTTTTCTTCTTTTTTATAAGAAGTGGCGACCCATGCTAAAACATGTTATGTTTTACATCTTGGCTAGTATATTTATAAATAATAAGAAAACAACGTAAAACAGAATATTGCCAAGTATTTCCCAAAATACAATTTCAGTTGCATTACAAGCTTTCACTGTATTTACATTCATAACCCTTTTCTAGAGCTACTAAATCTTGTTTTTAGTTTAAAAGTTCATTATGTTACAAATTGAAATAGTTTGAAAGCATTTACTTCTTATTATAAGAATTATAGCTAAATGTGATGGAAGACATTATACCTAAAAAGACATTCTAATTTGCCGCAATTATTAACTTTCAATGTAGTATTTTAAATTTTGTTATTACTAAAGGCGTACAAAATGATAATTTAACATTTATCTCAACAAATAAAAAAATGTAATTTTCATGAAGAGTTGAACTTTATTTTTTGCTTCCGTGTAAAATTTATAAAATTGGACATGGAACCTTTGCGCTCTAAGGACGCGAATGATGAAAATGTTTAGTATCACAAACCAGTATAATAATGGAAAGTAAAGTTGGAAAAAAGATAATAAATATATTTATAAAATTTTGTATGTATGACACATTGCAATAGGTAGTTGGTTTTGAATGTGTTTATGTGAAGCTTTTCTTATTAAGACTTGATTCCGTTATGACTTGAAGAAACGAGGAATTGAAATTCCATAGTCTACGAATTAAACTTCTAAGCGATAAAATCAAAAAACTTTATTTCACACAAAAGCTCACTTTTTGACTCTTATTGTAGTCAATTGTTACTCAAGTCCAGTTCGTTTTCACATATCTTAACGTATTTTAAAATGAACATTAACTTTTCTTCGTCATTTTAATGCAAAACAGGAATGTGTAGCAAAATGAGTGATATTAACGCTATAAAACAATATCGAAAGATAAGAGAGCAAAAGATGTTCTAGCTAGTAACCTAGTTTCCAAAACGTAAGCGTGATTCTTAAATTTTGAAAGCCCAATGAGCCGCCATCTCTGAAGATAGAATAAACTGTAGAAGCAGATATGGTATCTGTCAAGTTCACAGACAGCTTCCAGTAATTTTGTGTGTAGTTTGTAATATATTGTGTGCCTGAGAACCTATCAAACACAAAGAAAAACGTTGAGTTCTCGAGGAGATTTATCATTGAGCTTTAACTGTGCGCAAGATCGATAGAAGGGAAGGCAATGGTTGACTGTCTCCTACTGCAAAAGATGACACTTCGATAATAAACTATGATCATAGATGTATCTTTTTTTCAAAATGTGTTTCAGATTACTTTCATAGAATCTTACACAGAGAATGTTTTGTACTCTTCCACATTTCCACATTCCATATCTCATAGGCAAACAAATGTTATTCTACAGTTTCTTCTGTAGACTGAAACGAAACTAATGGTTAGTATGATAAGCAAGTTATAATGCGTGTCACTTTTCCGAGAAGATAGTGCACAATGAACAAAAATAAAATTCCTGCTAATCTCACCGGTTCTCTATTTGTAACAAACAACGCTTTCTTGACAAATAATTTACTTAAATTTTTTAAAATTTTTATTTCTCTTTCACGTGTGCCTGGAAATGAACATCTTTCTTACAACTACAGTATAGTATTATTCTAAGCAAAACACTAGCTTTCAACAATCGCCGTTAAAATTGGCACCAACGTCTGTTACAACTGAGCATAAGTGAATCATTCTTTTAACTAAATGAGTCTTAAGATGTTATGACTTATTAGTAAAACAATCATTATTTAACGAATGAGAGAAATGGGTGGTAAATATCAAATGGTTTGAAATGAACAGGGTTAGTCATGAACTGCGTAAAATCCTGTTAACATAAAATATAACAAAGACTATGCACTAAAATGCAAAATATATTCAAAAATAATTTTGACAAAATATTTAAAAATTTCTACAATAATTATATTCATTAAGTACATTATTAATTAACAGCAATAAAGCATTAGAATTATAAATATACTTGTTCACAACAGGGACTTTCCATGTCAAATCAACAAGTCATCTGACGTGACCATCTCAGATTTTTGTAAAAATTGGTGCAAAGCTTTATTACAGTGGGAGATGAACAAATTTCAAATATTACCTCTCTCCTCCTGAAAGTGTCCCCATACAGGGTGTTCAAGTATTTCGAAAAAGGGCATTTTTTAATTACAGTGATTATTAAAAATTGTCATAAAATGGTTAATGACAAGAATGAACACACCAAGAAACAAATGAAGTTGAATATAAATTCCTTTAATGCTGCAGGTGAATAGCTACAGGCAAATGGTTATCGAGCTCAACCCAGATATCCACATGGTCAATATCTTGCTATTTGGTTTATGTTGAATTTTGAATCGGATCTCATTTAGTTCTCAAAATGCAACTTTGTGGTGTTTTAGTACACATATCACACTACAATTTGGACAATTTTGTACAAATTCACTAGGACATTTTTGTGCGAAATTCAAAATTCAAATTTTAATTCGAATTTTTGAAGTGTTATTTTTTATTGTTCGGCTCTCTGAGAAATTACATTTGAATGATTTGCTACAAGCATTGAAGATTTTTGATGAAATTTAACACACTAGAGATTTGTTACCAAAGACATGTAATTTTATCATAGTTACTTAGAATGAATTAGAAATGATAAGAAACATATGAAGCATGTGGGGTATTTTGTGAATTTCTTACTTTTATAAAGCGGGAAATAAACATTTCTGTATTACAAATATAATCTTCCTCCCTCATAGAAGAAGTTGTCTTTCCTGCCACCTTTTTGTATATGTCGTTATTAAAGAATAGCGAAAAATTAACTTTGTCAAAGACGTTAAACGTTACAATCGCATTTAATACAGTGTACAAGAACCAGTTTCTTTTCAAAATGATCTCTTCTAAGTGTTCTGCGCCCACAAGTGTCTGTAAGGATATTGAATGAATTTCGGGTGAAAAATCATCCATAAGGACCAGCACTAAATTTCGTGGAATCGTGCGTATTTATCAATGGATAGATGCCGTCAATTCTTAGATTGTGCGGAGATAGTCGCTATTTAAATTGACCAACTTACATCCAGAGTTAACATGTTAGTACTAATTGCTTTGTTTGTTCCTGAAGGTGAGGATTTTTCCTCTTAATAATAAACGTAATAATAATAATAATAATAATAATAATAATAATAATAATAATAATAATAATAATAATAATAATAATAATAATAAAAGTAATAATAATAATAATAATAATAATAATAATAATAATAATAATAATAATAATAATAATAAAGCTCGAGGAATTGAAATCATTAATTTATCATGAAGTACACCAGATTTCACAGCACAAACTGTCACACCTCACAGGAGCATACTCACGTGAATTCCAAAAGCGCATGTGAATTCTAATGCGGACAGAGAACATTAGCACGCAGATACTTCAAAAGGAGCCCAAACTTCTATTATGTGTTGATTGTGTATATTACTCTTCATATCATGACCAATAAAATTGTTACAAATTTTTACTGTTCCTTATTTACTGGATTAAATATATACAATATACAGCACTATGTTGTGTCGCCTTTTTCGTTGTTTAAGCAGTGTCACTTTTATCCTACTTTTAGACTGTGAAGTTTCTCACTCAACATTTCACTGACACTAAGCGAAATCATCTACTCATGAACATTATAGACTTCCTGCAGTTATAGCCCTCGCATTTGTTATTGTTCATTTGAAATTCAAGCCTGTGGGACTAAAAGTTTCGACGTAAAGATTAAAATTACAAAGAAAGGAAATCCTTCAATTTATGTGCTTAATGAATTTCTTAATTAAAAACACATATACGGTATGTTACTGCAAAATTGATTTTCAACACAGTATAAAACTAATTTGGGCTATGAAATAATGATACTATTCTAAGAAAAAATAAGTTTAACTAATTCTAGAAGTAAAATATAATAGTGGACAGACAATCTAAAATGTAAAATTACTAATACCTAGGTACTATCATTATACGTGCTGTATATTTGAAGAGTCTAGCACTTATTTAGATTCATACAAATGTTGAACCTGCATTTTCCTTAATCCAAATAAGATCATGGTTTTACTACTCTTAAACTGCTTTGCAAAGCTTTCTAGTTTACATTTACTTCCAAAAATAATTCATCATTATCGGAAATACAGCCTTCACCTTTCAGTCTGAGTAAACTCATATTCTCGATGATGACCCTACTATCATTGTCTTTACCATTCAAAGGTTCTCCGAAATATTTACTGTCATTACCATCAACAGAACGAATGAGATCCTTTTTTCTGTCTTTTAAATTAATCAGTTTAAAAATTACTTTCTTCTTGAAAGGCCATTGCAAAAGAGAATCATATTCTCCGGAACATATTACAATACCAAATTGTAAAGGATTCAATAGATAATGGTAACCTTCATGAGAGCAGTACATCTTTACTTTTAACTTATACCCATACTGAGAGTCATAAAAGTAATTACTGTATAAAGGATTACGTATTCCATGTAATTTTAACTTCTCAGAAATATTTCGAACACTCCACAAAAACGTGCAATCATTCTTGGTTGTTATTTCAATCAATTTCATTTCCATTGCTTTGAGCTTCTCTTCTAACTTTACCATTGCAATATCTTTGGTTTCAATCCTCTCCTCTAACTTTACAATCGCAATATCTTTGGCTTCGAGCAGTTTTGAATGATGCTCTACCATATCTTTTGTAAGTTCCGAATGACGAATATAAGATTCTTGCATATGGTTACGTAATGCGATGGGAAACCCTTCGTAACTGCAACCAACACTTTCAAAGCTACATTTACCAAAGAGTTTCACACATTTTTGATCAAGATGTGTATCTATATCACCTCTTTCAACAGTGACGCCACAATTCTTTGGACAATCTACTGGGGATCTCACACACTTCGAATGATGATCTTCCAAATTTTTGGCCTCCATTTCCTCACTACAATATTCACAAATGACCAGTCTTTTAGGACATTCCTCCAACAAATGTTTCTTCATATCTTTACGCGGCATTTCTCTTCCACATTTATTTTCGCAGTAAACAGGAATTAAATCACACACATTAAAATGATCTTGAAGTATATCAGCCACTACTTCACAAACACAATATTCACACATCACAATTCTCTTACTGCAAATATTCTCCATATGATGTTCCTTATATAACCTTTGAACCATTACAGCACATTTCTCACATCGAATTAAAGCAAATTCACAGATCTGGATGTGTAATTCTAAATCAACTTCTGAAATATTTTTTCCACAATAATTACAATTAGAGTGAGATTCTTTAGAATGTTTTTTTTCATGTTCAGACATGTCTAAACGTTGTGTTTTTACAGAACATTTTGTACATTGTATGAGTTCTGCTTTACATTGTTCGACATGATCACTAAGTAGTTGCTGCGTGTTAAATTCTTGTGAACAGAATTCACATTTCAATATCTCGCCAGTGCAGCCGTTATTATTATTGAGAGTGGTACCAGATTGCTGTGATTGAGCTTCGTCACGTACACAATATAACTGGTGGTTTTCCAAGTCTCCTTCGATATACTTTTGGCAATTGTCGCAAAGCTTGTAGGTGGGCATTGTCGCTAATGATGAGTATTTGATAAAGTTCGATTACAGGTTTTAATTTCATTTCATTTCCTTGCAACTTTGGAACGTTATTGCGTTCAAAATGAAAGACTAAGGAAACATTTTAGTGGTTGTTTGTAGCATTATAAAACGAAAACTTGGAAGTCAGGATATGCAGTATATGCAATAGTTGGACTACAAAATTCTCTGACATATCATTTCCCACCTACAAGAAAAAGAGCAAAATATCAACCATATTGCTTGTTGATTCAAATAATAATTCTTATTTTAAAGATTACGATAGCAGAAACATAAAAATGCAGAAACATACACACTTACATTTGTCATTCATCTTTATATTAGACACACAAGTTTAGTTCTACAATTATTCATACATTTTTTTTTTTCGATTAGAGTGGGTGTGTGTTTGTTCAGTGGGAATAATCTGAGAACACGATCCACAACTTAAGTTAGAGCGCTTGTCCTAAGTTCTTTTCCTAACAAAGGCACAGAATTTCACTTTTCTCGTTATGATCTTTGAAAATTAGGGATGGTACCGAGACCGAGACTAGTCTCGGTCTCGTCTCGGTCTCGTCTCGAATTATCGAGACGAGACCGAGACCGAGACGGACTTTTATATACCGAGACGAGACCGAGACCGAGACGGACTTTTAAATACCGAGACGAGACCGAGACCGAGACAGACCTCTATAAATCGAGACGAGACCGAGACGAGACTTAGGTCAGTCTCGAAAGTCTCGGTCTCGTCTCGAATATTGATATTGATATATACCAAAATTACCTTCACTCAAAATTTGTTTCGTGGCTGTGTTCGGTAATATGAGAACGGTTGACTGATGTACAGTGGCGTATTTAGGGGGTGGTTATCAGGCTCAAACCCCTCCCGAAATAAATTTGTGATCATTTTTTGCATTGCACGTATAACGCAAATGTTTCTTACTCGTTCCTCAAGCCTCTCCCGAAACAAAATGCACTGCTGATGCAAATAGAATCCTCTATCTATCTATATCTATATATATTCGAGGGTCACGGTGCCACCCAGGGACGTCCTGCACGGGTTACCGGGGCCCAACTTTAATTTTAAATGGAAGCAAGGGGTGAGTGGTACCTCGTTCGATATATCTTTAAAAACTAAAAAGCGTTCTGGCAAAAGATCTTTCATATCGGGGACTGTATTCAAAATGGCCACCAAGACATGTTGCCTCTATCAGATACAGTAAAACGTGCAGTACCACTAATATGAAAACGGTTGAACATAAATGAACGGAACAACTCAAATAGAAAATGTCATATGGCACATCGATTGATATTGTCGCGGATGCTCCCAGGGCCACCCTTCATGGGGGCCAGGGCGCAACTTCAAAATTGTAAATGGAAACATGGGGTGAGTGATACCTCGTCCGACATATCTTTAAAAACTAGAGTGCTGTTGCAAAAGATTGTTCATATGGGTCACCGTTTACAAAATGACCACCAAGACATTGTACCTGCATCAGATAATACGTCCAGTATCACTAATATTAAAACACCAAAACAAATATTCGAATAGGAAACTACAGAGGGTATTTATCATTCTATAGCTCGGGAATGTTGCAACAGTGGAAAAGATGATTAGAGTGAAAGTACCATAATGGAAAGGAAGAAATCTAACTCCTAGAAATTTATCCTAACATCACTCCGTAAGTGAGTGAAGCAGGAAGGATCGGTGGAATTGCAAATGAGAGCCTTAGTTTTTGCAAATTGTATCTACGAAACAAAGTTATTTGAAATGTGTTTTTATAAGAGATAAATGTCTCTGTAATGGGATAAAGTATGTAAAATTCTTGTTAAATGGTACCTTCCATTTTGATTGCAGGCAATGGTTTGATGCAAAAATGAATCAACTGAAATGCGAAACAAATTTGTCGAACAATGCAATTTTAGAACAATATTTACAAACGTTGGTTTTGTTCAACAGTCGTCTGCATGATATTGGTTCGTTTCTTTTCCTTCTATGTCTTCTTGCATGTGATAGAATATGAGTTTCACTGAGATGTTGTCCACAGTTACATTCCGAATAACTTGGTAATTTCAGTTGTGATCCTTAGTAACGAAACGGTACATACTGATGCAGATATGTCCCAAAAATCTTGCACGCATTGCGTTAAATTATCAGGGGCGGGCAAAATGTTAAACTTGAATTTCACCTTATTTTTATTCACCTTATTTCACTTTATTTTTATTCATTATAGTACCAGTCATTTGTACACACAAGTGCTTCAGACAAACCATATCTATTGCAAATAAAAGTGAGGTTCTCATTTGAGATTTTACCATTCATTCCCGCTTCACCTACTTACGGACAGAGATCGGAAAGATAATTTTCTATCATTTCCTGTTTTACATCATGTCAATTATACTTTAATAATCTTTTTCTCCGTTGCATTTAACTTGAGCTGTGGAACGATAAATACCCTTTGTGCTTTCCTATACGAGTTTTATTCTGTTCGTTTATCTCCAACTGTTTTCATATTAGGGGTCTAGTGGTACTGGACGTTTTAACTGATACAGGCACCATGTCTTGGCGGTCATTTTGAAAACGGTGACCCATATGAAAAATCTTTTGTCAAAACACTGTTTAGTATTTCAAGATTTAGCCAAAGACGTATCACTTGACCCATATTTCGGTTTCAAATTTTAAGTTTGGCACCCTTGAAAGGCAGCCCTGGGAGCACTGCGAGAACATTACTAGACGCGCCCCATGCCTTTCCTGTTTCATTTTTTGACTGTTCGCTTATCTCCAACTGCTTTCGTGTTAATTGTACTGGACGTTTTATCAGATATAGGCACCACGTCTTGGCAGCCATCTTGAATACGGTGACCGATATGAAAAATCTTTTGCCACAACGCTTTTTACTTTTTAAAGATCTATGGAACGAGGTATTACTCGCCCCATGTTTCCATTTAAAATTTTAAAGTTTGGTCCTGGGACCCCATGAAGGGCGGGCCTGGGAGGCACCGCAACAACACCGTTCGGTGTGCCCCATGGCATTTCCTATTCGAGTTTTTGTTCGGTTCATTTATGTTCAATCGTTTTCGAGATATCTTCGTGGAAAGATTAAAATGTGCCATCCCCTCCCCCTCCCTCCCTCTCTCTCTCTCTCTCTCTCTCTCTCTCTCTATATATATATATATATATATATATATATATATATATATATATATACAGCCACGGATCCAGTATATGATCAAGGGAGGGGCTAAATTTACCGCTTTATCCAGTGTAAAGGAAGTAGGATTGAAGCCCATTTTATTCAGTGTGTACCTAAGCGTTAAGAGGGCTCTGCGATATATATATATACTAAACGATAATCATGCCTGTTGTTTTGTATGGCTGCGAAACATGGTCCCTTACTCTGAGGGAAGAACATAGACTGAAGTATTTGAAAACAAGATCCTGAGACGAATATTCGGACCCAAGAGGAACGGGAATGGGGAATGGCAGAAACTTCATAACGAGGAACTACATAATTTATATGGTTTACCCAACATTGTTAGGGTCGTGAAGTCTAAGAGGAAGTCTAAGGTGGGCGGGTCATGTAGCTAGAATGGAAGAAAGTAGAAACGCTTTCAAAGTCTTGACTGGAAGACCAATCGGAAAACGACCATTAGGAAGACCTAGGCGCAGATGGGAGGACAATATTAAGATGGATCTCGCAGAGATTGGAATACAAAGTAGAAACTGGATGCAGTTAGCTAAGGATAGAAGTCAGTGGAGAGCTTTTGTGAACGCGGCATTGAACCTCCGGGTTCCATAGGCCATAGAGTTAGTTAGTTTTTATATATTAAAAATGCTGAAATTTTGTACCAAGTTGGAAAATTTTTCTAGATAACCTGCAATACCACTAGATAAACAAGCAATGTTGCTAAAGCAAAATAAAGTTGTATTTTCTCAAATTGCGCTACGTAAGGTATTACATATTTCTAATTTAGTTATTTAACAAAACCACAATAGCTCATACATTATTTGGTGTGTCAAAAGACAACACAGTATCACTAACATCAACATTTTGGAGATCTCTAATAATTCAAATGTCATGGATAGTGCAATGCGCATGACCTGTATCTTAGCGTCAAATACTATGATCATGATATAGTATATTTCGAATGAATGAAGGAACAAATTTATAAGAAATGGAAAATTTAAATGTTTCTAAAGACTTTACTTCGAAAACGCGCTGACATATCACGTCTCATCATGTAGATGCTTCCAAAAGACTTAAATGCTTATAACGCCATTTACAACTGTTATTTTAAATCGTTTCAGAGATACCAAACACATTGGTAGTGATCGTTATACTGCTTAAAATGACGTATTTGTATTAAATTTTTATAATGATTGTTGCTTTCCTTTGCTTCTATAACAATACAACAATAGTTTTTGGTGGTTTTAATTACAAGTCGCAGTTACATTATTGTAAGCAGTGTTGCCCACTTAAACAAATTGGTAAATATTATTTTAAATATGTGCAAATAACGTAGATAAACTGCAAAATAGTTTAAAATTACTCGACTTTTTTTTTATGGTGCAAGAATGCTTTCAAGAGATAACGTTTTTCATAGTCTTTGGGCTACTTATAATGTTAATGTTTAAGTCTTCGTTCCAGCAATACATGTAAATGCAAATTGTAACTGAAATTAAATGTAACTGATACATTTTCAGTAACATTAGTTGTTCCCCCTAAGCCTTAGGCCTGGTATACACTTTAGATTAAGACCGTGCTTAATTAGAAGTTCTAATTACACTCTAATTACATTTTAGTTTGACCACCGACCACCTCAAACTCGATCCATACCATATAGCTATATGCAATTATTCAAGGACATACAGTTAGTAATACACAGTGTTCATTTTTGTTTTGTTTTGTTTTGTTTCACTTGAAGTCCCAGTTATACTAGGGCGGCTAAAGGAGACGTTGAGCTATTGATTATAGTGGAATCCGAACCACTTCGGTCGTTCAACATTACCCTTATCGGAATTCGAACTCGGTTTTACTATTATGGTTTTAGGTGATATACCCACTGATCATTGAACCTGGAATACACACATGGAAAACATTAGCGCTAGGAAATTAGCTATGAAGAGGTACACCATACCATATTTCTAAGTCAAAAATGAAAGGTAAAATAAACGGAAACGACAGACTGTACGAGAATAATACTTTCACTATTTTAATTTCACTCTATTTATTTCGAGACTTTCGAGACGAGACCGAGACTTTGTACTCGAGACCGAGACCGAGATCGAGACAAGGATCTGTTGACCGAGACGAGACCGAGACCGAGACGGTGATTTCTTACTCGAGACGAGACCGAGACCGAGACCGTTATTTATCAACCGAGACGAGACCGAGACTGTACAAAGTCTCGTCTCGTCTCGTCTCGATACCATCCCTATTTAAAATTTTTAGGATTAATTACATTTTCGTGGCATGTTCCTAACAGTTGAAACAAAATATAGAATACTGCAATTGAACAACTTTAAAATTGTTAAAAGTATTTAAAAAATGAAATAAAGGGACACTGCCTTATGTAAAATTTTCGAACCGACGGAAATGAGGGGGATGCTATCACTTTGAAAAAAGAATTATTGTACAGTAGATATTACGTAGGAAGCACTTATTACTGAAGTGATACGTTACTCTGCATAAGTATAAATATACGCTTTGTAATTTATTTCCTACGGCGCATTTAGATGCTTTAACCCATTTTGTGTGATGTATGGTTAAAATATCTTGACTTTTTTTATTTTTTACAGTATTTCCTTACGTTAACAAATGGTAGGAATGTAAAGCGAATTTCTTGATACATATATATCTTTGTCACGAGCACACATACTTATAATATTACCATAGAGTCTTGTTTAAAACATTTTACCTACTCATGTTTCTTGAGATGGCCATATTCAATAACCTATATGTGTGATATTCTAATACTTTGACTCTACCTAGGTAAATATAGATCTCAAATTGATCAAAGTATATCCAGGTTTGATTGGTTTCATTCGCACTGTGTGCAACAATACAAAGCTTTTCAAAGAGTGGTGGATAATCAGGAAGTTCGCACACAACTGTACGTTCTCTAATCAAGTTTGTAGGCAAACGGAATTCGGCAAATTAATCAAATATAAGCAAATTTACTGATAGCCTATAGAAACGATGGATGGGAATTATAATAATAAATATAATGCAGAGAACACAACACCGTAATTATTTCTAGAATGCGAAACTTTAAAAATTTTCAGGATTTCAGAATTGAGAAATCTTTCCAGGCTACGAAATGAAGTATTTAGTTCAGGGCTCATAATAATGTCGTGCAGGTTAAAGGGGTGTACGTTTAATAAAAACGGATGATTACCTCAAGAGTGCCCAACCCTCTGCCCCTAAGATTAATGACGCTACACCACTAAAATCTTCTTTTATGCCCTCCTCAATAGCAATACATACGTGAAGACTTTCTCAATGGTTCTGTCTATTGATCCTTAGATGACGATACATTTCTCATATCTCTATTCTAGTCTCGAAATCGAGATGAGAAGTATATTTTCAAATTTGAGACGAAACAAAAAACATGACAATTGTCGAAAGAATTTATTTTTTCCTCGTGATTTATTTTACTAAGCGAAAATATTTTGATAACTCCTAGAAAAAATTATGAAAATAAAACTCAGGACACATAATTTGTAATAAATTTATCAGAGAAGACGAGACAAGATTACAAACGTTATATCGAAGCTTTTATATAAATTTAACAGACACTTGTGTCTCCCTTAAACTCTGAAGACGCACTTAGCATCGTAACCTCTTTGTGGGCATCTTGAGCATGGGAAATTTTGTAGAGTAAAAATGGGAAATGGAAAAACCTACAAAAAAAAAAGCGCGACCACGATATTATTCACATGATTACATTCCTTGGGATTGAGCTAGACACTCATCAAATAATAGGTAAGCAACTAATCACTCTACTGCAAGGCCATCATGAGTCTCTGCAACCTTGTCACTTGGGGAGATCTGATTAACCATACGGTCAAGGAAAGATAACTCTTAAAAGAGGAAGTTCCTTATCTTTTTTCCTTACAAATGAATCTCTGACTCCACGTATGTATGTATGAATACACGGTTGGTCTTATTTAACTCAAAAACTACTGGATCCTTTTAATGATACCGTCCGGTCTTAATTGAAATCTCAAAGAGGTTATATAAAGGTAACCAAGAAGGTTCTGTCGCTTTTTGTAGAGGTCTGCTCCAATTGATCCTCACACCGTGAGTAGAATGCGAAAGAAGATAATGCGAAGGTCACTCGTTGGTGGGGGTATATCCAACACGCTACCTGGTTGTGGCAGTTCAGTTACACCGTGAAATTGCGTATCGACAGACTGAACATGGAGCCTCCACAGATCGTCATAAGGACGTGTATGCTGTACCAATTCAAACTGGTGTCAAATGCAGTTGCAGCGGGCGGAAGATATGCCAGGTCTTTGGTCAGGGTGTCGTGACAACGCGGACAGTGCAGTGGTAGTTTAGCAAGTTTAAGGACGATGACGAAACACTCGAAGAAGTACCACGTGCCAGAAGACCTATACGTGTACAAAATGAAGATCTTTAGACAGCAATTGAGGCCAAGAGTGGCCAGACATGTGAGGAACTCGTACTACAATTCGGTATCAGTGGAGAAACCATTAGGAAGCACATCCGTCAACTTGGGAAGCACCACAATTTGGGTTGATTGGTTCCACATGATTTGACTCAGGGTCAGAAGGCAATGAGAGCAGATACCTGTGTTTTTCTTTGCTATCTCGTCTGAGAAAGGAACCGTTTCTGGACAGGGTGTTTACATGTGATGAGAAGTGGGTCCTACACGAAGCTCCACGGTGCCGTCATCATTGGTTGGTATCCCCTGAACCGGTTCGAAAATAGCTCAAACCAGCATTGCAGCAAAAGGTCATCATTTTTTTTTGTTGTTGTTGTTGGACTGGTCCCGGCATCGTGCATCGAGAACTGCTACCAGCTGGTCAGATCATCAATGCAACCGTGTACGTCAGCAGTTGAGCCATGTTCAAGAAAAACACTAAACTCTGGAGCCAGCACTTCTGAATCGCAAAGGGTCCTCCACTTACAGGACAACGCTAAGCCCCATGTGGAATGGTTGACCCGGAACACCATTCTACGAGTTGGATGGTACACAGTATTGCATCCGCCATACTCGCCAGACATTGCACAGTCCTATTATCACCTGTTCCACTCCTTGCACAATCACCTTAGAGGACGCCAGTTCAAATCTCTAGTAGAGATACAAAATGCTTGAGTTGAGTTGACTTTGAGTGTTAACGTCCCGTTCAGCAGCGAGGTTATGTGAGATGTGGACCTACTGATTAACGTGGAATCCGAACCACATGAGCTCCCGCCGGGAATTGAACCCGGGCCTCCCACACCAAAGGCGCGTACGTTAACCGCTTAGCCACGGAGGAGCTCCAAGATACAAAATGCACTTGATACCTTATTCGCTTCACAGTTCACCATGTTCGATGGAATCAATGGCCTCCCAGAACGTTGGCAGAAGGTCGTCGATGCTGATGGGGACTATTTTTGATCTCCCAGGTATGTCTTATGTGACATACATCGATGTTCGTAGGTGGTGAGTGAAAAAGCGACAGAAATTTCTTGGTTGCCTTTATATGTAGGATACATATAATCAGGCCTAGATTCCAGGAAAATGACGAACAGCGTAAAGACGAAGGAAGAAGTACCGATAATAAACTATATTCTCTACTTTTAATATTTTGAAGTCTTATTTTCAAGTATTATAATAAAACCATTTGATATTACAGTAAAATAATTATCAGTAAGAAATAAAGACAGAAAAATCCATTAAGTAAAAATTGCAGTCTAGGGTATCATATACAAACGAAAATACAAGGAAAGTAGAAAGATTACAAGCTAAATAAAATAAAATATAAAGTAACTCAAATTTAATCTAATACAGTACTACTGTTTTAAACCTTAAGTAAGTATTTTCTATTTTATCTTTACAACATTTGAAATCCGAAAAATGAAATTAATTGATACAGAACAGAAAATTTAAGGTAAGAGAATTGTGGTTAATAGTATCACTGGCTACATGGAAAATAGTTCTGTTTACAATTGGGATAGGCCAATGGGTAGAGCCCATACCCGCAGTTGTTACGTATGAGGATCGATCCATGAGCTGGCCTTGCTGACTAACAATTTCTTTCAAGGTGAATACCGTACTTTTAATACAGGTTTTGAGAGACTTATTTCTTACTATTGTTTGAAGATGATGTTGATTACTATTGATTATAACGTAGTGGTTTGAATATTTTCATTTTTTCCGCGGTTCCTTTTTGCTTTTTCATGGTTTCAAAAGCATAATTAGAGTTTTTTATCATTTATTACTACATAGTTAATTCAGATACTTTTACTCTACTTGTGTTTATTTCTTTATTTATGTAACACTGCGATTTTGATAAAATTTTGCAGGTAGATACAACACATGAAATAAACGACGGAAAAAAAAGTTGTAGGGGACAAAAGCCACCGCCTAAAATTTTGAAGGTTAACAGCGAATGTCAAAAAACAAGTGGACCGAAGTGAACGAAATTGTGCACAAATATTGTAAATGTAAAACGAAATAATAAGTGATTCATATTTTCCTAAAGAAAAAAAACGGTTGGGTGGGGCACGGTTCCCTTCAAATCTTTGATCACGAAATATCAAAAATGGCATTAAGAGTATGTCAGATGTGCGTAAGGAACATGAAGAATTGCAACAAAACTTTGTGTAGGGACAATAGGCAAGTAATAAACAAATATGGGTATTCTATTTTCTGCAGAATTTTTGAATTTGACGCCTGAAAGGCAAGAAGAAGTGCATCGAAGTGAATGAAATTGAGCACAGATATTGTAGACACAAAATGAGAGAATACAGGTTTCGTGTTTTCTTGTAGAAAATGGTTTCCAAATCTTTGATCACGAAATATCTACTAGTAACAGTATGTCAGATGTGTGTAAAGGATATGAAGAATTGCAACGAAACTATGTGTAGTGACAATACGCAAAAAATAAACGAATACGTTTTTTTTTTTTTTTTTTTTGTGGAAAAACGGTTTTATGGGGCAAAAGCCCGCACCCAGAATTTTGTAATGTGACGCCAGAGAGGCAAGAAGAAGTGGACCGAAGTGAATGAAATTGAATGTAGATATTGTATTTTATATGTAAAATAAGACCTTTCGTGTTTCACAAGTGTCTCCATCCGATTTCTTCAAATTTGGCAGATCAACAACAAGCACAAACAGTAGAGCCTATTTTGTAGTATTTCTGGAGGCACCTTTAACCCTTAGAAAATCTTCCCACATAAACAAAAGCACGTGTCGATTAATTTCCGGTTTGCTGTTGAATTGCCAAATTTAAATCAAAAAGGATAGGGACACTTGAGGAACACTAAAGGCCTTATTTTACACAGGGTCTCTATAATATCTACACACAACTTCATTTGATTGGGTCCACGCCTTCCTGCGCTATTACGGTAATATTTACTTTTTTTCAGAGGGGGCCTAGGCCCCAACACTGTTTTTCGGCACAAATAAAAGCACGTTGCATTTATTGTTATGCACATTGTCCCTATACGAAGTTTCGTTGCATTTCCCCATATTGTTTAGGAACTTCTGACGTATGCTTATTTGCACTTTTGATATTTCGTAATAAACGGTTTAGAATGTCCGTGTCCCACTCAACTGCTTTTATTCAGGAAAATACGAAACCCTATTACCTGATTTTACGTCTAAAATTTCTGTGCACAATTTCGTTCAATTCGGTGTACTTCGTCTTACCCTTTAGGCGTCAAATTTTAAAATTTTTGGTGAGGGTTTTTGCCCCCTAAAACCGCCTTTCTGCAGAAAATAAAAAAAACCGCATTCATTTATTTTTGCGTATTGTCCCTACGCAATATGTCGTTCCAATTCTTCATGTCATTTAAACACTTCTGACATATTGTTGTTAGCACTTTTGATATTTCACGATCAAAGTTTTGGAGGGTCTGTGTCCCACCCAAACGTTTTTGTTTTCAGGAAAATACGAAACCTGTATTCCCTTATTTTATGTCTACAATATATGTGCACAATTTAATTCACTTCAGTACACTTCTTCTGGCCTTTCGGGCCTCAAATTTAAAAATTTTGGATGGGGACTTTTGCCCCGCAAAACCGTTTTTCCGCAGAAAAAATAATATTCGTTCATTTTTTGCGTATTTTCCCTGCACAAAGTTTTGTTGCAAATTCTTCATGTCCTTTACACACATGTGACATAGTTATTAGCACTTTTGATATTTCGTGATCAAACGTTTGGAGGTATCCGTGCCCCACCTAACCGTTTTTTTTTTTTTTTCAGGAAAATACGAATCACTTATTCCCTTATTTTACGTCTACACTATGTGTATACAATTTTGTTGCCTTCGGTTGACTTGTTTTTGCCTTTCGGGCGTTAACATTGAAAATTTTGGGTGATGGCTTTTGCCCCCTAAAACTGTTTTCCCGCAGAAAATAAAAATCACGTATTCGTTTATTTCATGTGTAGTATCTACCTGCCAAATTTTATTAAAATCGGAGTGTTACACTTGGGAAGTATTACTTGTTAGTGAAACTAAAATCTAAAGCTATGTATTACGTAACATTGCGTGGGTATCCTCCCATCTCATCTTTCTTTTTCCCCATGTTGATGCAATCGAGGGAAAGGAAATGAAACTCTAACCTTTTGACCTATGATTCACTGTGGACTTGTTCAATATATCCGAGCTCTGTAGTTATTTCTATGTGTTCCGTGTATTTTCTGAATGCTACTATTGTTTCTGTTTTAATATAAGTGTTCTAGCAAAATCTCGAAGACGTATAATTAAAAGTTTCGTCACCACTGGTGACACTAGAAACTCATATATTAGTCTATTTTCGACACTGTATACTTATTAGTCTGACTCATGTGTACAGCTATGTGTGTCACCTTATAATTTGTAATTTCCAGCCAAAACTCGATTTTGTAGCGGATATCAGTTCCCTCGTTGAACTTCAATTTGAATATTTTATTATAGACGATGCCGAGAGCTTAGATCAGTTAATCTTTCGTGTATGTGTGGAAATCTGAATTATCTCTCACAACTCTTATTAAGATAATCCACGTCAAATCCGAAATAGACGAATATCCTCTTTGTACGCGAATGTCTAATATCAGAGGAGGATACTTCTTACTCCACGCCTGTGATTAGGGCCGTGTGGAAATCCTTCCTCAAGACAAAAGAGCTACGCAAGCTCGTTTTGTGGGGGATTACCATCTGCACTTTGCAAGGCACGAACATCGTGCTTGTAGCTCTTTAGGGGCTCAAGCCACTCTTTAGGCCAGGACTCTGTCCCACGCCCTCCGAACTTCTATGTTTTTTCTGCGACTTTAAATTTTGTTATTACTTATTGAGAGAAACTAATCATTACGTAGTTTCTCAGTGTGTTACTACACCGCCTCAGTGGGAGAACTCCCCTCATCTTCGTTATCCATTAGTGTACTAGCCGACGTTCAGTGTGTGTGATAATTACTAAGAACTTTATTGTTAGCTGAAAGCTTACTTCAAACGTCACGAAACATAAACATTGTGGCAGTTAACTTCTGACACATTAACTTGGATTTCTCTTACTCTCTTTTTATATCACACTATAAATATGTCTGTTTCGAGTTGAGTCGAGTTTCAAAGAAAACTCGCTCCAAGTCGCTCGTGGCCATCCCTACAGCCTTCTTATTCGAAAGAAAAGGCAGTTTTCAGACTCGTGTTGAATAGAGCACTGAAGCTTCAACCAACACTCTGGCCATGGGCGGCGATTAGGGGGGGACAAGAGGGGGCAGTTGCCCCCCCACTTTTTTGAAGTGCCCTAATTTATATAATTTCATTTGGAAGTGTAAACAGGATGTCCATACAATTTGGAGAAAAGATCTCTGACTTTTCCCTGACTTTCCATGACAAAGTTGCAGATTTCCCTGACCCCTGAATAACTTAAAAATATAGAAAAAAGAAAGAAATCCCAGCCTCCACATTCCCCATAGTTGGCCTTGTCCTATTCCACTTATGTTTCTTTCTTTTTCAATTTTCTTTCCAAAGGAATGTAAATTTACAAATATGTGCATTAGGCCATTATTGATTAGGCCTACATATTACACAAAATGTAAAGTTACAAACGAAAGTGTGCAGTATACAGAGTACTTAAGATATATATTGTGGAAGAACTCGATTTTCGAGAATAATAATTTGTATATTTTAGATTTATTGTTATGTTTATGTCTCGAAATCGTTAAGTAAGGTTATGGGAATTTAATGTTGAATATGTAAAGTTAATGCAAGCTGCACAATCTCGCTAATAGTTGTGTCAGCAATTCATTGTAAACAGTTGTGTATAAGAATGTCATCGTAACGTGTCTGGCAATGTAGGAAGGAAATGTTGACAATGTGTCTTTCCTCACATTAGCCAGATTCTAGAAATTGTACAAAACGTGAATTTGTGGGATTTTATGAATTTCATGAGATTACGGATGTACGGAGAATTGCTTAGAATCGGGAAGTCAGAACGTGTCGAGGGTTGCAGTTTTGAATTTTGACACATGGAAGGAATTTGTCTCTCCATGTGAGAACGGTGTCGCACGTGCCACAGCAGACGGAAAAAGCAGACGATGGTAGTTGGACCCCGCCAAACAAAACCACAGGACGAGAAGGTTTTAGAGAGAGTTCCGGAGATTTCCTAGAGAGTTCGAGAGGATCAATTCCTGAGTTCTTGATGATTAGTTCTGAGAGTTCCAAGATTGTTCATTGACTTTGAAGACACTTGGGTTCGAGTCTGGAGAACCAAGTTACATTTAATTATCCACCAGATGATAGGAGAAAACAGTACGTTGTACTTCAACATATTCTAACGACGCAGAACTTCGAGGGAGATTTACATTGAGAGGCCCATTCCTCAATGCTCACTTTCATCGTCCAACAACACGGAGCGTCAGCTTAAGGAGCAGAGTTCAACACCAGAACGACGTGGGACAGCAACAGATTTATCCAGGTATGTGTGACTCCGAGTCAGAATTCAAAGCTCAATACTTGATCGTACTATACCTTACTGGCAAATGACTCCGAATATCCGTTATAGCACACATTCAGAAATCTCACAGTTCATTCATCAGATTTCAGAAATACAGTGTTTTATGTTAAATGAAGTGGACGTATATTTATTTGTTTAATCCCCATATGAAAACCTCTTGCAAGTTAAGTTATAATTTACCCACTCATTCTAGATGGTGAGTGGAAGGCGCCTAGTAGCACTCATCTTTGCATCCCCAAGTAGGCACTGAGTGGCAAGGTTGTCATGGTGGAGATGCTGGGGGGGTTTGAGTCCCGGCGGAAAGATCCAAGTAATTAATCCCTCCCATCCCTCCCATTTTATTTCGAATTTAAATGATATTTTATTACGTAACTAAAGCCCACCCTTCCCACCCTATCTACGATGAAGAGTAATTTTAAGTAGTGTTTCGTATTTTCTCGAATTAGGTTAAGGTTTAATGTGTTAATTGATATAGTGAATTTAAGGTTTTGCAATAAGAAAATAGTGATCTGATTCTCCCGACAAGTTGATTAAGTAGCTCGTATATACGTATTATAAGAATAAATAAGGTTAAATAAGTTTTAAGTAAATGAGTAACGAAAGTATTCGTACAAGAGCACAAAAAGCGGCAAAAGGAGTACAGGTCGGTAGTTTGTTTAATATTGCAAGTTCAAGTAAGAAAAAGCAAGAAAGTGCGAAACCAAATTTGAAACTAGGACCCGTCGAGAATTTTCCTTCTAGTCCTATAGCAAAATCGTATACGGAGGATTTTACGTCAATCTTTCCGTTTGGAAGTAGTGTAGTTAGTAATAATCAATCGAGTAGTACAAAAGAGGATAAAATGGCGACTGGTGTAACATTTTATTCCGATGTTAACAAACTTCCAAAGTTTGACTTAAAAACAGATAGCGATATAATAGGTTTTTTCGATGAATTTGACGACGCGTGTCAAATGGCAGGCGTGAGTGAAGAAAAGAGAAAAGAGCTATTACCTAGTGTTTTCAAGGGAAATGGTAGACAGTGGATGAAGGTGTTTTTAAAGAGAAGGAATGTTAGTGAAACTAGTTATAAGCAACTACAGAATAGCATAATCGAAGAGTTCACACGTACTAATGTAACATTAGATATAGAGGATCGTATAAGGGAAAGGTTGCATCTCGAGGATGAGCCTATAATAAATTATGTGTACGAAATGCTTGTTTTGTGTGAGAGATTAGACGCTAACATGAATGATAAAAAGAAAATAGGAATAATTTTAGGTGGTCTTCAACCGTATTTCATGGAACGTGTAGGTACAAATTCATATTCGACGATTGATAAATTTGTAGAAGATCTTCAAAAAGTAGAGAAGAATAAGTGCAAAGTAGAGAAGCGCGTTAAACGGGAAAACGGGAAGGTTACCGTTAAAGATCTGTTAAAGAAGATGAGAGAGCAAGTAGAAGAGGAGGATAGCGATGTAGAAATTGATAAGTTGTTGTTAAAGAAAGAGATTAAACATAAGGAAGACGTGAAAGTTAAGCAAGAACCAACGAGTATTACTCAATTGAGTGAGCTAGAAAAGAAAATAGAAAATTTACAGTTGACATTAGCTGCGAATTTTCAAGACCGAAATAGTAAAGAAGATAAAAACGGTAGTGATTCGAAGCAATACAGGAATAATAATAATAATTTTAGAGGAAATAGAAGTTTTCGGAATGGAGGACGAAATTTTTACAAGAATAATGGAAATAGGAATTGGAATAGGAATGGTAATAATAATTATACTAGGAATAGAGGTTCTAACGGATATAATAATGGTAGAGGATTTCGAAATAATTGGCGAAATAACAGAGGTGGAAGGAAGACAGGTTTCTGGCAACAAAGAGGAAACAGTTGTTGTCCGAATGGTGTTAATAGGCCAACATGGTGCCAAAATCATAGCCAAATAAATAATCCCGTACAGTATGTTCCGGTAGTACCGAACCAGATAAATGGTACAACTTATTATCAGGCTACAACGTCAAATAATTTAAACTAGGTCAAACTGTAAATGACAGAGGCACATTTACAGGGAGTAAATTAAAAGTTAGAGAAATAGTAGCCTCTACGTTAACTGATAATAATATGCTCTATGTTCCGATAGAGGTAGATGGTAGATGTCATAAAGCTTTAATTGATACAGGATCGCAGATATCCATTGTAAACGAAAAACTAGTCCCTCCAAGTGCGAAGGTAATCCCTAGACCAACAAGGATTCGTGGAATAACACAGAATGTGTTAGTAGTGAATAAGATCGCTGTGATTAGATTTAAAATGGCCGGACAGACATTTCATTTGGAATTTCGCGTAGTAAAAGATTTTCCGTATCAAGTTTTGATCGGGAATGATTTTCTACAGAGTCAAAATTGCCAAATAAATTACGGTCAGAATAAATTGACATTGCAGAGATTTGGAAAGCCAAGATTAAGGAAAAGGGAAGATCTGGAATCTGTGACTGTGTCTGATAATGCAGCGTTAGGAATAAAACATTGTATTCGACCAAGATGGGTGTTAGGTCATAAGGTACGGTTGTTACCTAGGTCTAAGACTACGGTAGAAGTAAATTTGGTTATTTCCTGGAATAACAAGGAATATTTGTTGGAACCGGATAGGAAGATAGAAGCCCAATACAATGTGTTGATTCCCCGTGCACTTTTATCGGAGGAAAATAACAAGATCGAGATTATTAATCCATCTAATAGAGCAGTTTTATTGAAACCGAATATAACATTAGGAAAAGCTGAAGAATGTGTGGATGAAGAGCAATTGAAGAGTGAAGGATTATCAGCTGAAGATATTGATAGTATTTTAAGATCTCGTAGAAATTTTGATAAATCTAGATTGAAATTTGGGAATGAAACGAAACCGGAAATTAGGAATAGAATTGAGAATTTGTGCTATGATTTTGCGGATGTTTTTGCATGGCAGGATGACGAATTAGGCCAAGTAAAACATTTTGAGCATCACTTTGAGTTAGAAACAAAGGTACCATTTAGACGTCACCAATATCCGATTCCCATAGCGTTAAAAGATAAGGTTAAGGAGCAAATTAACATTTTGTTGAGACAAGGAATAATTGAAGAAAGTTCAAGTGCTTACAACTCTCCAATGTTGTTTATACAAAAACCGTCAGGGGGTATTCGTGCAGTTTTGGACTGTCGGTTTTTAAATAAACATGTTAAATTGCATAGCATTGCGCTGCCCCCGATACATCAAATTTTAACGTGTATGGGAGGACACAAATATTTTAGTATTTTGGACGTAAAATCGGCCTATCATCAAGTACCAATTTCTGAGGAGTCACGGGAGTATACTTCATTCAATATACCGGGCGTAGGAGCTTATCAGTATCGTGTTCTTCCAATGGGTTACTTACAGTCACCCGCCATATACACAAAGATAATGGCAATGACCCTGGCAAATGTAAATCCTGAGTCAGTTTCCTACTATATGGATGATGTATTCCTATATACGGATAATCAGGAGAAAATGGTTGATGTACTTCAATCAGTTTTCAAAAGATTGAGACATTACGGACTCAAACTATCTGTGGAAAAATGTCAATTCATAGAAAGGAAAATTATGGCTCTGGGACATATTGTCAGTGATGCGGGATACGAGGTTAGCCCGAAGATAATCCAAGCGATAAAAGCATGTAAGGCCCCGAATAATGTAAAACAGTTGAAATCTTTTCTTGGTTTAACTAATTATGTTCGAAAATTCTGTAAGGATTATGCCAAAATCACATCAGCGTTTCAACCTATTTTGAAGAAGGGTCATAAGTTCGAATGGAATGAATCTTACCAGCAGGCGTTCGAGCAATTAAAATCAGCACTAATGAATGCACCATTGCTAGCTCCATTTAGGGAAGATTTAGACACAAGAGTGTACACAGATGCATCGACTAGTTCGATTGGTGGAGTATTAATGCAAAAACAAGCTAATGGTGAATGGACACCAGTAGCTTATTACAGTCGCGTGTTACGTCCACAGGAGAAGACCAGGCACATAGTGGAATTAGAGATATTGGCAGTAATAAGTTCTTTAAGAGCATTTAATTATTACTTGTTCAATAAAGAATTTGAGCTGTACACCGATTGTAAGGCATTGAAGTATTTGCAAACGTCACCTAAATTAGCTCCGAAATTGGTAAGATGGAGTTTGGACTTAGCCCAATATAAGTATACACCGGTGCATTGTCCTGGAGAAAAGAATCCTAGCGATATTTTGTCCAGAAACACAGACATCGAACCGACGATAGAAGATGTTGAGTTAGAAACGTTGAAGGTGAATGCTGAAGATCTCCAAGTTAATTTGACTTTTGATAAGGATATTAACGTTGGTGAATTACAGAGAAAAGACTCATTTTTCGGACCGATCATGCATGCAATAGAACACCCAGAGGATGCCGATGTAAAAGCTGAGAGGCAGGCCCGATGGTATACAGTAAAGGACGATAGACTTTATAGAACACAAAGAATGGCAGGTGGTACAAAATTATTATTATGTATTCCTTATGCGTTAAGAGAACAAGTATTCAAGAATCTCCATTGTTCAGTATACGGTGGCGGACATTTTTCGTACACGAAATGCTATAGACGTGCTTTAAAAGTAATATACTTTCCAAACATGAAGAAATTCTTCATGGAGAAGATAGGAGAATGCATAAGCTGCCAGATACAGAAAAGGAAGACAGGAAGAGTACCATTTCACGCTCAGACGTACCCCTCTTATGCTCCATTTCAGTCAGTTGTGATGGATGAGGTCGGACCTTTTAAATTGTCTCGTAACAATAGAAATAAGTACATTCTAGTGTTTGTTGATAATGCAACTAGATTTGTTATCGCTAGAGCGGTACCCGCAGTAACGGCAGAGATCGTTGCGCAGGTAATTTTCGAAGATCTGATTACGAAACATGGGGTTCCATCTCAACTTCATCTGGACAGGCTATCATCTCATCGTAGCCGAATAGTGGAAGAAATGGCAGATAAATTTGGAATGCAATTGCATTTTGCGAATACAAGCGCCCATTATTCTATAGGGAGTGCAGAAAGGGCCATTGGCTCATTACAACAGGTAATGAAGCATTACATTGATAAGGATTTTTCAAACTGGGACGAGATCTTGCCAAGTTTGATATTTACTATTAATACGCAAGTGCATGATGGTACTGGTTTTTCACCATACTATCTTTTGCATGGAGTCGAACCAAGGACGTTTCTTGAGCAGGACTTAGACATTCCTTGCGAATACGTCGACAATGAGGTGAGACTTCAGAGCATAAAAGAGGCACGCCAGCTAGCGTACAAAAATTTGCAGAGAAGATTTAGAGCTCAGAAGAAGCAAATAGAGAAAAAGTTTGATCAACCGAGTTTTGAAATTGGTCAGAAGGTATTAATAAGGGAAATGCCGAGGGCAGGTTTGCCCGCATGTTTTGGTAACCGTTATAATACTAAAGGGGTAATAGTGGACAAGATAAACAACAATTCATACAAGGTACAGTATGAAACGAAAAATGGTGAAAAGAAAAGTGATACTATAGACTTAAGACGTTTAAAATTATTCGTAGAAAGTAAAAATGGTGAAAGGTATGGTGAGACAGATCAAACATCAGATGGTGATGAATAAAAATTTTGATTTGGTGAAAAAAAAAATTTTTTTTTAATATTAACATAGGGTCTAATGTAACTATGGTACAAATTGGGTCTACCGATGAAGTGTCAGAAAGGGGGCACTTTCTCAACCAAACCCTAATCCCGAGATTGGAGGAAATGCTAATCTCCATCAGGAAATTTCCCGAATCGATAGACACTTTTTGAATTATAGTTACTAGAATTGTAAATAAAAATAAATGTATGGAATGTAAAATTAAAAGTATTGATTAAAATCAGGTGATACCTGGAAAGCAAAATAAAAATAAAATACATAGGAATGAAATACATTGTTGATAGTAGACTAAAATATAAATAAATAAATAAACAGTAACAGGAAATTAATATTAGGTTTTACTAATTCCAGAATTTTATTCAAGACTGAAAAGGAAACATTAGAATATGGAAATAACAATGTGGGTGATCTATATAAAATTGATAATTATGGTTCATATTGCGAAGTCAGAAGATCATCATCAAGTAACTATGAAGGATGTAGGGGTAGCCCTAACACAAGATTCATTGGCTGTTCATGCATCAAACATGGTATATACAACCATTCGATTACATGTTAATTTTCACGAAGCGGTGCCGATGCACAAAGTGTGTAGTGAATCATATGATATTCTGGAAGAATATGCAGAAAGGGAAAAACAATTTAGACTCAATATGATAAATTCAATACCATGTCAGTTTGTATTCGTAAATGGTAGTTCTAAATGTATGGAGTCAGCAAGGACTAAACGTTCGATTTGGTCTATGTTATTAGGATTTGGGTCTATAGGGTTGTCAACCTATAACCTAATACACACACAACAGTTGTCGACCTCAATTCAAAAATTGTCCGAACACGAAAATGTATTGGCTGAGGAAATTCATAAATTAAAAATATCGCATAACGAAGAAATTTCAATAATGCATGGTGTGGTAGTTAAGGTACATCATGTTCTTCAAAATGTAAGGAGTAAACTGCAAGAAATGTATTGTTACTTGCAGCAAGCTCAGAGAAAAATTTTGACTAATCTATTTTCCCATTTAGCTAGAGAAAGAGTAACTAAAATATTCAACGATATACTTAGCAACCAATTATCTTATCATATTTTGTCAAACTTAGATGTGAATAAATTTATAAATAGTCATGATATTTTGAAGTATTCAATTTATCGTTCTGATATAGGAATGTTTTATCGAGTATCGTCGATTTATTTAATGAAATATGACTATAATGAAAATAACATCGACTTATTACTAAAAACGCCAATTGTTTACGAAAATACAGTTTCGAAAATGTTTAATGTAATTTCTATGGGTTATCTAACTAACAACTTTAGAACGTACTATAAGTTACCGGAAGTGGTATACTTAGCAAATGGAATATATCACACACTAGATCGATCGAAATGTGAATTCAAGAGTTTCTTGTATTTTTGTGAGCAGATAACATTGGATGATACTGCTAAATGTTTGAATAACATTGTGTTCAATGGGTCGTTAAGTGGTTGCGAACAACAAACAGAGAAATACCTAGGCTAGGTTGTCATGGTAGTGTACAGATACACTCATGCTGGAGTATTATACTCGTCATTGGAAAAAGGATATGTTACTAAGCTAGGTAAACATCATGAAGTGACATCAACGAAGGTGGATTATGGGAACAATTGCTCATATTTTATTGAATATGATTCATTTGATAACCTAATTTTTGGAGAATTGGCAATTCCAACTAGAAAAGTAATAAGTGTAAACAATAAGCATTTAAGTTTGATAGGGAATTGGACGCTAAAGCAACTAAATTTTAGTATACACCATGAGGAACTCAACAATCTAGCTGAAAATTTATTAAAACTGAAAGTGGATACCACTGTACCACTACTAATAATTACGACGAATTATATAATGTATGTAATAGCAGGAATTATAGTTGTATTAATTATTTCAGTCATTGCATTAATAACGTTGTATTGCAGACTGTATAAATCGATAAGAAAATATAAAGTAGAAAATAGTGAACCATAATAATCATAATAATAATAATAATAATAACAATAATAATAATAATAATATTATTCAGGATCATATTGTATAAGATTTGTTTGTATTTCATGAACTACTATGAGAAAAAGTTTAGAAAAGGTTGTAAACCAATTCGTAAACATTGGAATTAATTATTGGTAATTTTGGAAATTTTGAAAAAAAAAACTAGGAAATCGAATGTAAACAAACATGAAATATGTCAAAGTGTATTCAGATCATGCATTCCATACTCACCAAACAGCCATCACCAAGAGTAAACACCATCACCATATGAAGGTATAAGGTTATGTAAACAAAGTCTATAGTCTATGATAGTCCATAATAGTTATTCTACCCAAACCGGATAGGTTGTATTGTAATACGGTATACCAAACGATGTCCCATTTCCGTATAAAGTGTGAACAAAATGAAGAAAAGAGTGAAATAAGGATAGAAATAGATGAGAAATAGGTTACCTAGATGAATCTAGGATAGTGACATCAATCATCGATAGATAAAGTCTGAAAACATTTAAACATTCAAGAAGGGATAAGGAAAATAAATGTAGAAAGTAATAATATTAGTAATAACAACACTAAAGAATAGTTAAAAATAGATAAAAATAGACAAAATAGTAATAGGTTACTATTATAGTAATAATAGATAGTATATATGTATAAATATTACAAGTAGTTTTAGAAAATAGTGAATAATGAATTTTATATTGTAAGAAAATAGTGAATTAAAAGGTTAAAAGATGAAAATAAGCATAGATAAAGCTAGAAATAATTCACAAATAGTGTTAAAGAATGTTTAGTGTATGTACTAATAACGTATTTATTTATTATTTTTAAAGTCCGAAAGTTTTGGTAAATTTTAGAGAAGAAAAGAAAAGAAAATAATGTATTTTATTATAATTAGTAATAATCAATCAATATTGATTGAAAAGAATCATTAAAAGCATTAATTTTAGTGTGCAACGTAATTGGTAAACGATATGAGCAAGGCTCACATGGTATTTTGTATGGGTTTGCGTTAAAACAACAGTAATACTCTGAGCAGCTGGAGGAGAGAATGAGAAATGAGACCTGTGCGAGAGAGTAACTCCGCGCGAGGCTACGCTATGGGTTTGCGTTAAAACAACAGTAATACTCTGAGCAGCTGGAGGAGAGAATGAGAAATGAGACCTGTGCGAGAGAGTAACTCCGCGCGAGGCTACGCTAATCTCCATTCCAGGCCCCGAGCACATGGTAATCTCGAATGGTTCCGAGTGAACACGAGCGGACACGAACAGGATTCGCTTCGTTCCAGCCGCGTTGAAGCGCCCGTAGCTTCAATTTTAATCCTAGTCCAAGCGTAAATTCATATAATATACTTTTAGAAATTCAAGGAAAATTAGTATTTAATAAATTTATTCATATTTAACCACGTAAATGATTAAAATAAGGTTTAAACTAAATAAATACGTACGAAATAAGTGATAAAAGCTTAAATATAGAGAGATATAGCGAGTATAATTTAATGCTATATTTATGATAGAAAAAGAGTAAAAACATGAGTTTTTAAGTGTGAAATATAGTCTCCAAGTTATGGTTTGACAGACTTCACACATAGCTAAAGTTTTAATCGTCAGGCACAAAGATTACTAGGAAAGTAACAAGGGTGCTCGACACAGAGAGAACAAAATAAGACTGCTTCGAAAAATACGCGATTTTAGAACGCTATAAGTGAAGGCAGACACAAGATAGATATTTTAATAATTTAATTAACTATAATAAATGTACTTTTCTACGAATTTTAAGTAGGCCTATCCCGACTTTATCTATTTCTCGTCTATTTCAGATAATATCCGAAAGCGAAGGAAATGGACATCAATACTATATTATTGTTAATATCAGCGTTAGTTTTAGGAAGTGTATTAGTAGTAATAGTAATTATAACATGTTATATTTTGTTAAAATTAAATAGGATAGAGAGAAAATACGAAAATAGTGTAAGAAATAGTAAAAATAGTGTAAGATCAAACATAGATGTAGAAATAAATGGTAGAGATGAGTCTGAGACTTACGCAGTTTCCCATGCATCACCAATTTATGCCACTATTTTTAATAAGAGCAAATCTACACTAAAAACTATTCCACAAAGCACTGAAATCACTATTTTTAAGAATTTGCCAGATGGTAGTATAGTAGATTTTTGTGAGAGCACTGAAACTGAACGGAAACACACACAATTACACCACATCACCACAGAAGATGAGAAAGACACTAATATATCAATGGGACACTGTAAATTCACGAAAACCGACGTTTTCAATGAAGATTCCGACAAACACGGGAAAACTGAGTGCCCGAAACAGATGAAAAGTGAATTCTTTTATGCGTGTGACATAGTGGTATTGTAAAACAAAGTGTTTTAAAACTAATAGTGTAATAATTGCGACGCAATATTGGAACTTGATGTTATCCAGTCAACGGTGACGCGTGAATAGAAGGCAGGAAGTTGAATTAACCTTGACAAAGCTTGATTGAAAAACTGTTGAGCTTGCAGTTACTAGGCTGTATGAAGTGTCAGGATTTCCAATGCCCTGCTGTAGGATTTTCTTTCTGTTCAGATTAAATATCAGTGAATAAAATTTTTCATGAAAATAAAACATTAATATTTTCAAGTTTTATAGTGCAAATGTGAATATGTTAATTACATATGTTCTAAATAACTATGTTACAAGTTTTGATTTTTGCAGTTCCATCCACAGAGAGGTGGAAAGAGACGAAGTTAAAACATTACTGATACGGCCAATAACTTCATTGGTTGGCAAGTATGAACATTCAGAGTAATGGAAGTTTTTGGTTATTTGATATTGTAAAAGCGTTGTCGCTAAGAGGAGATAACTCAAGAGTACTTGCAAATGTATGTATGCACAATCTCTCTGGACAAAATGTGATGTGCAAGTAGTTTAGTAAAAACTCGCTAGATGTCGCGAGGATACACATGGCGACATTACATTTTGAAATGTCGTATTTTATAATGTTAGAAAGTAATACAAAGATTAAAAAATTCGAATATATATATTTTAAATAAATGTTAGGTGAAGGAAGATTAATTAATATTTATATAATTATGTTGAATAATAATACATATCTTATTTCGTTTCAAGTTGATATTTATCCTTAATATGGTGTCAGTATACATTATGTACAGGGTGTTTATAGAAAATCGCCCTCTTACGATGTCGAATTTGGTTTGCGGAGCAACCAAGTTTTTAAGGGGGGACATGTGGAAGAACTCGATTTTCGAGAATAATAATTTGTATATTTTAGATTTATTGTTATGTTTATGTCTCGAAATCGTTAAGTAAGGTTATGGGAATTTAATGTTGAATATGTAAAGTTAATGCAAGCTGCACAATCTCGCTAATAGTTGTGTCAGCAATTCATTGTAAACAGTTGTGTATAAGAATGTCATCGTAACGTGTCTGGCAATGTAGGAAGGAAATGTTGACAATGTGTCTTTCCTCACATTAGCCAGATTCTAGAAATTGTACAAAACGTGAATTTGTGGGATTTTATGAATTTCATGAGATTACGGATGTACGGAGAATTGCTTAGAATCGGGAAGTCAGAACGTGTCGAGGGTTGCAGTTTTGAATTTTGACACATGGAAGGAATTTGTCTCTCCATGTGAAAACGGTGTCGCACGTGCCACAGCAGACGGAAAAAGCAGACGATGGTAGTTGGACCCCGCCAAACAAAACCACAGGACGAGAAGGTTTTAGAGAGAGTTCCGGAGATTTCCTAGAGAGTTCGAGAGGATCAATTCCTGAGTTCTTGATGATTAGTTCTGAGAGTTCCAAGATTGTTCATTGACTTTGAAGACACTTGGGTTCGAGTCTGGAGAACCAAGTTACATTTAATTATCCACCAGATGATAGGAGAAAACAGTACGTTGTACTTCAACATATTCTAACGACGCAGAACTTCGAGGGAGATTTACATTGAGAGGCCCATTCCTCAATGCTCACTTTCATCGTCCAACAACACGGAGCGTCAGCTTAAGGAGCAGAGTTCAACACCAGAACGACGTGGGACAGCAACAGATTTATCCAGGTATGTGTGACTCCGAGTCAGAATTCAAAGCTCAATACTTGATCGTACTATACCTTACTGGCAAATGACTCCGAATATCCGTTATAGCACACATTCAGAAATCTCACAGTTCATTCATCAGATTTCAGAAATACAGTGTTTTATGTTAAATGAAGTGGACGTATATTTATTTGTTTAATCCCCATATGAAAACCTCTTGCAAGTTAAGTTATAATTTACCCACTCATTCTAGATGGTGAGTGGAAGGCGCCTAGTAGCACTCATCTTTGCATCCCCAAGTAGGCACTGAGTGGCTAGGTTGTCAATATATAAAAAAATACACATTATAATACCAATTACACAGCATTATAATATTGCCTATAGCAATAAACAGTTCATCCATGATTTTACTGATTATTTAAAAACAAAGAACACACACACATTATGTAACACATACTTTTGCTGGTGCAGTTGTTAAATGCAACAAATTTAGAAATTTGTTTTCATATTTTCTCGCATAGTTTTCTTCTCATTGATCTGAATGTCCTTGTCTTCGCAGGTTAATTTTATTTTCTTCCTCCAGCTACTTTAGTAGTTGCTGAATCTTCCGTTTCTCTCTCCTCTTCTCGTCTCCAGTATTTATTTCTCTTTTCTTTTCCAAATACACCTGATATTGTCTCATTGAACTTCTCACTGAATTTATCATATCTCTTGTAATTATTAATCCTGATGATCAGCGGCGTGCCGTCAAGGGGTCTAGGGGACTAGGCTAGTCCCCTGGCATTTTAATTAAAGTATTTTGTGATAAATATATACCAAAGAAAACGAAAACATTGTTTGTATTTCTCTATTTTCGTAAAATAACACTATTTCAATTGTTCTGACACAACTTTAGTCAGCGCTCGTGTGCTGGGTGCGACAAAGTGGAGATCGGAAACGTTCGGGTTTTAATCGGCTTTTCTCGGGGAAGGGAACAGGGTCCAGCCAGCTAGTCCTCATATTATGTTGTCTAAGCTCTAAGCACGGGCGTTCTGTCGTTTAATGCTCGTTTGCTTTTTACAGTTAATAGTTTTAACGCTATTAAATTTACAGTATTAATCTTGACACTTTAAGAGATCTAGTGAAGTGTGAACTTTTTAGATTGTCAATATATTTTGAAAATGACTCAAAGAATAAAGTATGGAAGGGGACTCGTTTGAGAAACCGAGTCCCTTGCAGCAAAGCGATGGCGCAAGCAGTGATATTACTTCAATTGGTACAGGAGACAGTAGGGGTGGGGATCGGCCGTTTCAGTGTTGAATTCTGGACCAATTATTCATGGTATCATTTGGATTCCTTAATTTTCAAGAAAAGCAACAAATAATAACCAGTGGTAGAACAACTCCAAGCATTTCCATTTAGACAAAAATGAAAGATTATATACATAATATCAAAACGGATTATTTTGCTTTTTCGAAATAGTTAACTGCATGTAAGACAAGAAACAAACTGTATTGCTGGCCTTGTATTCTGTTCCACATAGAAAAGGACGTGTGGAATAATGATGGCTTTTATGACATGAACAATTTTCACAAACCCAAGTTGCTCCAAGAAAAATGTTATTCACACTTGTCCACAATAACTAAATTGAAAACTTGCGGGAAACCAGAATTGATTTTCAATTGAGCAAGCAATGCAGAAGTTGATTCAAACCGAGAACTAATGAACCGATTGGTTTATTCCTCTTGTTTTATGGCTAAACAAGAGCTATCATTTAGAAGTCATGACAAACAGGAAGATTCTGTCAATTAGGGAAATTATATTGAAGTAATTCAGTTACTTTCTAAGTACGACATTAAACGGACTTGCAGGGGCGCCTGAATAAAATTTTCTAGGGAGGGGCCCATCTCCATGGTTGCTATGTTGCGTCTGGTATTTCTGGTATTTAATATACGTGGTTTGCTATATTACGTATACATTTTCGTGAGCCAGAGGAAGGTCCGGGCCCCACCCTGCCCTCTCGTTTGGGCGCCCATGTTGACTTGTCATATTCACAGCATGGGAGTGTTTAAAGGAACATCAAACAGAATTCAGAATTATATTATTAAATGTGTTGGTGAGTAATTCTGGATAAAATTAAGTCAGAAATAAACAATACACTTCTTACAGCAATAATGTTGGACAAAACTACGGACATCGCAAAGATATCTCAACATTCAATCGATACGTGAAAGACGGCAATTCATGAAAGATTTATTTGTTTTGCAGATGTTACTAGTGATTGCACTGCGACTGCTTTAATTGAGCATGCTTTCCAAATTCTCTCTCATTTTAATTGTAAGCAAAAGCTTGTAGCACTAGGCTATGGATGGAGCTGCCACATTTTCTGGACATTTGAACGGTTTACAATCTTTTGTGAAAAGGTGTTTGAGTGCACTCACCATACACTGCTATCATCACAGACTCAATCTCGTTGTTCCACAGTCTGTTTGTTAATCACATCAAGAAATGTAAAATATTTTTTAGAATAAGTGGCACTCCAAATTCTTTTCATATTCATCGAAACGCTGTAACGCGCTTGCTGAATCAGAAGTAACTAAGCGATTTCCAACGGTTGCCACTATAAGATGGAATTACAATTCCAAAATTGTGAATACAGTAAATGAAAATCAAATAGAACTCTTACGGTGTTCTGAGAACATTGTAGAAGATTCGGATAATTGCGACACCGAAGCTTTCATGACTACAAAAAAGAAAAAAAGAAAAAATGTATGTTATCTTTGAAGGATTTCAATTTTGCATTTCTACTAAAAGTTTTCAGTCATTTTTTTCTTTTCGCGCACGGATATACTATTCAACATTCTTTAAAGTAAAACCTTGGATGTGAAATATTGCATCCAAAAAGTACAAAAGATGGTATCTCAACTTAGAAATGCAAGAAACGATTTTGAAGACTTATAGAAAAGTAGAATTGGATGACAACGGAAACCTTCTAATAAAAGACGTAAAGTAAATGACTTAACAGATTCAGAAATTAAATACGTGCGTCTCTTCAATGACATTATTGATACTGTGATTTCAAGATCTCAGTGATTTACAATTTCTTGAGCTGTTAGATTTAAAGAATTTTCAGTGCTTGAAATCTCGATTTCCTGATTCCTTGTTTTTGACCCTTAAATCAATTTACGGGAGTTTTTTTTTTTTAATTTTAACAATTTGCGGAGTGAATTAATATAGGTTTACAGACTCTTAGATTTTTCAAATAAAACTGTGACTGAAATTATCCACTTCTTGAAAGAAAGAGGCTTGGTTGAAGAAGCATTTACAGAAACATATAAATTGTGTTATTTGGTGTCAACAATACTACTCAGGACCTCCACTCTACAGCACACATTCTCTTCGAACTAGTCCCCTGTGAGAAAAGTCACGGCACGCCACTGCTGATGATCCACCTATTCTCATCACAGAATCATATATGTTCCGTTGAGCCACCAGAGATTCTTCTTGTAAGTTGTCAACAATGAGAATTTTATTTATTGTGAAACGACTTTCAAAAAATGCGTTTCCGTGAAAGAAGACAAAACACATTTCATAGCTGACCATAAGTCAACGAAGTTCTTCCCATTTCCTAAGACTATGTAAAAAAAAAAAAAAAAAAAACTCATCAAGTCCAATACCATCTCTATCATTGGCTATGAATTCATTCGAGTGTTCCTTAAATTCTTCAGTCTCAGCTTTCACTGTGAGCTGGAGATACTATTTCTTCGCGTTCTCAGCCACTTGTCCAGATATCCTCTTGGCATCATGCAATTCTTTTAGAACAGCGTCCACCCTTTTGAGCAAATATGCCAGGATGTAGTTAGATGTGTTTTTAGCAGAAAATTAGTTTCAGCGACTACATCAGAGAACACTGACTCCCTCAATATCATAATTGAGAACACCACATTTTGAATCCAGTAACAATAAAGAATCAACCCTATTTCATAAATTCAATAATTGAACAATGAACCTAAATCGATTTTCTCCTGACTTTCCCTGAAAAATCTGCCATTTCCCTGACTTCACCTGATACATTTTTACTTCCCTGACCTTTCCCTGATTTGCACTTATTTTCCAGAATGTGGACACCCTGGTAAAGGTTTTGTATGTATTACTGTTTCATAGAAAAAAATGGTGCCATATGATATTTGCCGTTGCGTGAATACATATTGGTTATTTGTCTTCCCATGGAGTTAAGAAAGCTACAGGAATTGCGTTTTAATTGTAATTCAAAGCAATTAATATTGCAATTGCATATTTCTTTAAATGTCATAGCATATGCTTGCAGCACTTACTGTATTTCATTTTCTAAGACTAAAAACATTCATTTAATGGCATGTGTGGAATTAAAAGTATAAATTGTTAATTAATTCCCAGTTTCAATATAACGTGTGCAAAACAAGCGTCATTATTCATTACTATTATGATTAATATTATCCCTTCTATTTATTTATATTAAAATTTATTAAATAATCTGATCACAATTTTCCAGACATAATTTTAAGATGTTCATGAGCAAGAACTCAAATCTCTTCTTACACTTTCGTTGTTTAAGAGCATAAAGGGCTAGTACCTATCTGTATTGCTCTTATGAATTTACTTAATAAAATAGAAATACGATATACAACATTTTAAGTGAAAAATATAGTATCCTATTAGTTATACAACCTTTCATGAAACAGTGTTAGAAACAATCAGGAAATCTAACATTGATATACAATTGTTCAGACCATGTCTTGCCCCCCACTTCTAACGTCCAACCGCCGCCACTGACTCTGGCAACACTGATCTGACAAGTGAAGATCAATGCAGTGTGAATTTTGCAGCGGAGTAGTTGATCGAGATTTGGGGGGAGGGGGCCTTCATCAAGCAGTTAAGTGAAAACTATTGAATACGATGATGATATATTTATTCATTGCTTGGACCCCCCAATATTTTCTTCAAGTCGGCGCGAATGATTGAATGATTAGAAGCACTAGATATTCTTACAAATCAAAAACACCAATACATACAAACACACACACACACACAAACATATATATATATATATATTCCTTAAGATATTTTATGTTTTTAAATTATTGTTTCTTATTTTATTTTCCTAAATTTTTCATCTATTGTTTAAGTATTAAGTGTACCAAAGTTTATTTTAAGATACTTTGCGTCTGTCTGGTAGCAGTTTCCGGCCAAAGAAAATTTTAATTCCCTATTTTGGGCGGAATTTTAAATATCCCTTTTTTCCCTCTTGTTGTTGCTACATTTCCGTAATGTTGGTTTCATCGGGGCAAACGTACCAGTATGTGACAGCCTCGTCTTTGCCCTACACAACGCACCGTAGAAAGTTTCAATAGGATAATTAGGGAAAGTACATTAGAGGTTTACACCTTGTTCTCTAAGTGGAAAGATAATTGTGATTTTTTTGGTAGAATGAGATTTTTTTTTTAAATGACATTCTAAGTTTATTAAATGTAGTCATGATACTTCTAGGATTTATTAGTGGCAAGGGCGCCCATGATGTGATTTCCAAGGGGAGGGGCAAGTATAAGCGACATTTCAAATGTAGTCTCAAATTTTGCGATAACTATTCTTAAAAAAAAAAAAAAAAAAAAAATTGGGTTTTCGATCTTTCGAACTACAATTTCCTCTACAGAGGGATAAGCGTCCCACCTTGCCCCTCTGATGGCTCCCTTCGTTAGTGGTGTACTAAAGTTTATTTTAAGATAGTTTGCGCTTGTCTGGTAACAGTGTTTCCAGCCACAAAAAATTTTTATTCCTGATTTTAGGTGAAAAATTTGGAAAATATCCAACTTTTCCTTCTATAATTTTCCTTTTTTTTTTTGGCCACATTGGAACAAACGTATCAGTATCTCAAAGCCTTGTCTTTGACCAACTGAACGCACCAGAGGAAGTTTCAATAGGGCAATTAGGGAAATAGCAACACCTGCATAACTGTTGATTTTTGCTTAGATTTAGTGTGTACAATGAGAGAGAATTTTTCTTTCTCTCTTTGTATGGCAGCCAGCGTTTTCAGGTTTTCACTGTACCATGTAAACATACCAAAGTGTCTTGGACCAATGTGGAACAGTGGTGCCACACACAAAAAATCTTGAAATTACGTTCTGGAATTTTTTGTAAATTTTCACCCCTACATTTCCCTGAATAATTTCCCTCTCGTTGACAACACTGCGATGTAACTTACACCAAAAAATAGCCACATCTTTCTTCTAAAAAGCAAGGCCTTAACCATATCAATCGGTCACCGAGTTTTAGAACAAAAAGTCACTAATTGAAAATGTAGAACGCTAAAAATGACCTGGGTCTTAAAGGGTTAAAGAGAAGGTTTATGGAAAAGCTGGAACATATTCATGGCAAGCTGAATCTATTGCAAAAAATTACATCTTGACATCTCTTAATGTATTTGTTCTATAGAAATAAATATTGAAACCGGAAGTAATAATAAATTGGATCACTTCCTATTTTGGTAGAATATTATCGATAAGTCATGTTGTGTTAAGACGCTTCTCGCTATCTGTTACCGTTTTCACTCCGTGGTGATATAAGTTGAAACCGGAAATGTGTACTTTCAACCATTTCCACTTTAAATAGAGCTTCAAAGGAGAACGTGCAATTTATTCTTGGGACACTGAGTTGATTGCTACAAGCTGCTTCTTGATATGTTTAGGAATTTTTGCTTTGCAGAAATCAGCATTGAAACCGGAATTAATAGTAAATATAAACCACTTCCGGTTTAGTAGTGCTGTAAATAATCATGTTGTCTTCGGACGCTAGTGTTTGAAAAAACAAACGCTTCTATTATTATGTTCGTTCTGTGACGATAAACATTGAAACCGGAAATCGCTAATTTTACCCACTTTAGGTTTGAATACAGTTTCGACGGAGGAAACAGAACACATTCTTCAGATGCTCAATCAATTGTAGAAAAGAGCATCTTGATTGCATTTACTGTTTTTGCTATACGGAAATCAAATTACAACCTAAAGTAACAGTTAATTTAATCCGATTCCGGTTTTAGCAGAGTATTGTCAATAGTCATGATATGTTGTCTTCAGGCGCTGAGTCGCAGACGAAAAAAAAAAATCGCTTCTTGCTGTTACCGTTTTCGTTCTATGAAAATAAACGTTGAACCGGAAATGGCTAATATGTACCACTTAGGCTGGAATAAAGTGTTAACAAAGGGGAATGCAACTTAATTTTCGAACAGTGAATTGATTATCTAAAACCGCATGTTGTTAGCATTTACTTTTTTTTTTTGCTCTATCATAGTATTCATACTGGTATAATAAATTTGAACCATTTCCGGTTTAGATAGAATGTTGTGAATAGTCACGCTATGTTGTCTTAAAGATTCTGAATGTCTCGAGATTGTCTTGAGTGTCGATGTTCACTTGTCGACGGACGGACGGATGGACAAAGCCATTCTACACGGTAGATTTAGATGAAATTAAATCTAAGTTTTACGTCCCACTATTATGCCGGCTAAGCTAAAGGAGAGTGTAATGATGAGAAGTGAATGAGATAGTGGAATGAAGGAAGTGGAAGGAAACGGAGAACGCCAAGAAAGCCTACACACACGATGTTTCACCACCATACAGCCAGGGCCGGATTTAGCATTTTGGCACCCCTAGGCCCAATAATTTTTCCGCCCCCTAGTCTAGTTAAAGTTACTTTCCTAAAAACCTTTATTAAAAAAATTATATCAGGCCTATATGTTAATTGCTTCAACACCACTCCACGATGCAATTTTATCATTGCAAGTTTTTTGAGGAATTACTTGGTTCTGGGCTTAACAAAATACCGTTAATGTATTAACAAAAGATTCGTGAATAACTTTGGTTTTGTTCAATTTAGCCATTTGGGCAAATGAATAAAAAAAAACTGTAATATGTTATAAAATAGTTCTAATCTCAGAAACACAGCTTACATGAAGTATTTTGATAACGCGACACAAAAACTGTTTTTTAAAGTAAAACTAGATATTTTGTATGTACAAATAGTAAATTGTACTAGTATAAAAAATTATTTGTTCCAATTATCTTTAAAATCAGAATGCTTTATTAGCCTCATTTTTTAAATCAATTTAAAACATATATTAAGTTATGGCTATTTATTTTTATTTCTAGATTTTTAAATTTTTTTTTTCTCTCGGCCGTGCGCCCCCTGGGAGCTTGCGTCCATAGGCCCGGGCTTACCGGGCCTATTAGGAAATCCGGCTCTGCATACAGCTCACTTTGCGCAAGCTGGAATTGGACCAGGGACCCCATGCGCCAGAGGTAAAAGGCTATTACTGAGCCACCGCGGCCCCCGTTCTACAAGACCTCCAACATAATTATCTATAACACAGTTTGGGAGTCTAACAACCGTACACTTCCACTCACTTTCACAAACTAAAGCACTTTCTTTCTATGTAGGTCTTTTTTTTTTTTTTTTTTTTTTTTTTTTTTTTTTTTTTAAAGGGAAGATTAACTTGACACTGCATTTAATTGAATCTGATCGTTTAGCACAAAGGTTATAACGTTTTCTGAAAAGTAAACCGAAGAGTCTAAGTTTATACTGTTATATTATTTTCTTTCCTCAACTGGGTGTGGAACCCCGGGAACTATGTTTTCGGGAGTCAACACTTTGTAACTACACGACGAGAATACTAGTTCAACCTCAAAGTGTTAATGACTATCATTATAAAGATAATTATATTTACTCACCTGTTAGTTTTAACAAATCTCATCACATATTGTCAGATATCGCTCAATTATCACGTGTCGTCCACAAAATACATACGTTATTCCCAGAAATGTTTCGAGAACTTCAACCAAGTACCAACTCTTCTCTCTCTCTCAATCTGCCACATGACTACACAGCAAGCAGCGTTGCCAAACTTACAAACTGCGAAAACCATACATGAGAAAAGTATGGAACGTTTTATCCTCCGGAGCAGTGGCCGAATTGAGACGGTATGCGGTGGTATGCCATAACGCCTCTGGTTTCTCAGTGATGAAGAAATATCAACTCTGGTTTTTCAGTGATCAAGACATACCGTCACTCGAAAGTGGGTGTTGGCGTGAGAGACCCGGGTTCGATTCCCGGCGGGAGCTCGTGTGGTTCGGATTCCACGTTAATCAGTAGGTCCACGTCTCATATAGCCTCGCTGCTGAAAGGGACGCTAAACTACAATCAACTCAACTCGAAAGTGGGAGCTAATAGCTACTTGTTTAATAAATCCATTCTTACTCACAGTAATTGATGAATTGCTATGCACATCAAAGATTGTATTACTTATGTAGAAATAATTTTCAAGTTGGCAACACCAACATTTGTGTTATATTTTTCCTACCCTTTGTTTATAAAATAAGATGTCTACAAAGAAGTTCACCTCTTGCTCCTACGGAAGAACTCGTGTTGAATATGTTGGTTGCGGATAAGGGTGACATGACAGAAAGAGATCAGTCATTTTTGCCCAGAGGACTCGTTTAAACTGAAATCGGAAAGTACTGTTGTGGGTTCACCGAGACTTCTTTCGTGTGTACAATGATAAAGAAATACATGAGTACAGTATTTATGAGAAAAATATAGTTTATGCTATTAAAAAAATATATGTTAATTTGGTCAACTGTTCGTTTATTATGTGGTGTGTTAAGATTAAATTGATGGAGCTTTTTCATTAAAACGTATTTTTGCATCTTTCTAATAATACTTTCCGGGGATTTGGAATATCCTTCAGTCGAGTGGGCAGTTCAGGCGTTTACCCGTCGGAAGATGTTTAAAAATTGATAGTATAAAAAAAAATCGGTTTCAGAGCATTTTTGTGTTTAATTCTCTATATTGCAACATAAGGGGATTTTATTATTATTATTCGCAGATAATTGGGGGCAGGGGCAAAGCTTCTCCATTCCCCACCCGTAACTCCGAAAAGTTCTGCCATTGTTTTGAGTCAATATGCAAACAGAAATGCAATCTTTTAGGCAACATACCCTCATTGTATTTCAACATTAAGAGAGCCGGTATGTCGAGTCAAAATTGTAATAAAACACACCGCCTCTTATTTTTTCCCATTTCGAACACTGCTCCGGAGGATCATACAGCATCATACAGGCGCTTTCCTTCTTAAACATAGCCTTATAACCTTTTTCTCTTTTTATTTATGCTTACATATTTAGTGTTTCGCTTTGAAATTATGGACTAAAAACAAAAGGTAAAAGAGCATTATGAAAATTAATAATGTTAGTTACAACACGGCAATAACAGGAAAAAACACTCAACTGGAGTTTTGCTCTTTGTCATCCAAAGCTACATAGTATTTCGAATTTTCTTTTCCTATTCGGCGGGAGCAGAGAGGGCATAGTCACCCATGTAATGCCATGGTTAGGCTCTTAGGTCTAGCATAGAATAAGTAGATGACAGGAACCAACTTGCAGGATCCACAGTTCTTAGTTCTAAAATCTAATAATAATTTGTCTGATTAGAACAATCATGACATTACACGGAGATCACCCCTCCTTCCGCCAAATGGAAAAGGGAAAATATTTATTTATTTAACAAAATCTACATTGGATCTTGAATGCATATAGTATTTATTATTAAACATTAACACCACAAAAATATAAAAATACCTTTGAATATAGAAAAATAATATACTATATATACAAGTATGGCAACCCACTTTTCCAGAGGTGAATTACTTTTGAACTCCAGAAAACATTCCTCAATAGTAGTTTAAGAAGAAACATACCGAATATAATTATTCTGCTGTATATCTTTAAGTATTCGTTGGAAATTAAAATTTTAAAATTATTTTAGTAATGGATTTTAACTTGATTTTATTTTTCAGAGCGTTAAGTACAGTAAATCCTGCAAATTTCGTTCATTTCGAGAAGCTCTATAGTGTATGCCTTCGGTCTCCTTGTGCATCTAAATAGATATATTATTATACTAGTTTGTTTAAGTTGTAGGCCAAAGAGGTATTTAATCTACAACTTTGATTCCAAACCTCCCACTTTTTCTATGCGAAGTACCGGTCAGTTGGCAACAGTAATCATAGGGAATTTTAACGGGGTGCCTGTAATTTTATTTTCCACAGTTTTTAACCCTGAGTGGGGGGAAAAGATTGTCTATTGACATGAGTTTCAAGTTTTTGCTAGTACGTTAGCATATAATGTATTAAAAATAATGTATTTTAAAAATCCGGGGGCACAATTGGCCCCATTCTCTCCCTAAATGAGGCCCGTTCTCGATTATGTATATGTGATGTGCATATGAATTTTAATAATTAGAATTAGATAAAGCTGACCTTATCCGTAATTCTGACATTATCCTTTACGTAGAATATGCGGTTTTCAAGAAAATAATAAACAATATCTAGGTAATTAATTTATAGTTTGATTATGGTTATATCGGGCATTTAATTCTAGCTTCTTCAAAGAAGCCCTCAACGGAATCTAATATTAATAATATAATTAAATATGAAGTATTTTAAGATAACAAATATAAAAATTGTGATGAATCAGTTATGAACAATAAACATTTGAAGATAATGATAAGGAAATATGTTTTAAGTGATACATTTATATAATTTTATTAAAGGCTGTTCAAGAATTGTTAGAATTGATCTCGATTATAGCTATGTTAGCACTGCATAATCTACTTAATATCTAACGTAATCTCATGCGCAGCTTGACTATTCATCAATTTTGTATGTAGGCCTATATTACGAAAAGAATGATTTCACTATGCGAAATTCTCCATCCGTATACCGAGCCTCCTATAAGAAAATACTTCAATCTAATAATGTAACACTTACTGTGAGAGTAGGTGCATTAAATCCCAATCTTTTTTGACTGACGACATTTTGCTGAATACCTAGGACTGTGCGACACATTTGTTTGATTTTTTATTATTAATAATAATGTAAATTATAATAGCAAAAGACTATTACTTTCTACAGAGTAGTGGCCCTAGTACTGAGTACTATTACTGCTGCCGGAGAAGTCAATTGGTGCAATCTGTCTCAAAACTGATTTTTAACTAACTATTAAGTGCTTCGTAATTTTCAAGTTCTAATGGGACCTAATGGGATTGCGCGACACACCGATTGAGAACCTCTGCGCTAGCAGGTATCACATGTGGTGTGTCATTCTGATGTTCACTGTCTAAAAAAATATTGTAGTAAAAAGTACCGTACCACTTTGCCTAAGAAGGTTGATATAGTTCTCGCATTAGCAGTCTGGTTTCATTTCGTCTTTCTTTCTTTCTTTCTTTCTTTGTAACAGTTACTTCAGTCACGTTTTGAAATGTGTGTTGCAATATGTGGCAACGACGGAATGAGTCAACACAAGACAGCGAACACATGGAAGAAAGCATGTGATAATAACCCACGCAGCAACTTCCAATGTGAAGTTTTCATCTTCGGGAAATTCCCGAAGTTTCAAGACAAAACAATGAAAAGTTAGTTTATGCAGCGCAAAGAATTATTGATTGCTGATTGCAGTTATCAGCATCTCAACCATTTCCCATCGTAACAGTTGAGGCCGATGGTGTTAGAACATTTGATTCTCCCACGCCAAAAGCTGTGTAGAGCTCCTTTGTGGCTAAGGGGTTAGCACACTCATCTTCGGCGTGCGAGACCTGGGTTCGATTCCCGAGCTCATGTGGTTCGGATTCTATGTTAGATTGTAGGTCCATGTTTCATATAACCCCGCTGCTGAAAGGGCCGTTAATCTAAGCAATCAAATCAATAAAGTTGTGTAAAATTTGTCTAAATCAAACTTGAATCAATAAATAAAACGAAAGAAAATCGATTCGAAACAACAAATACGTGCACTATGGCTCAATGGTTGGGCGCTTACCTCTGGGGCGAAGAATCTTTGGCGTCATCTCAGGTCATATGTATTTGAGGTGAATGTGCTTTTTCTGGAGACCGTCCACTTTTTTTAAGCATTCTCATTCTACCAATGCTTCCAAACCATTCACTTCATTTATTCACCCATCTCCTCTAGCCTAAAGGGCATAACTATGGGATATTCAATTCGGAAATACATTCTATTTCGTTTGGACCAACAAATCATAATATATAAATTAACACCACCAGTATTTTAGTATATATTAGTATACAATTTATTGAAATAATGTGTCTTTCTGCCCTACCGAAATTACGCCCTTGTTCCAAGAAATAAAAGAAGCCTCAGACAACGTTCGTCTATGTAGTATCAGGAATGAAAGGAAAACTCGTACAAAACTCAAGTAAGAGTCCATCAAAACACGAGTCATGCTGTCTAGCAGTCCAAAATATTCTACAATGTTTGAGTATTCAGGTTATTTGATTAGAAGGTGCCGAATCTCCGAAGGACGACATAAGCCTCTCGAAAGTTATGGACATAGCCAAAAAGATATCGCTTTTACATCAATATTTACAGGAATAAAATATTTACTTCAACTTTCACAATTTATGCTTTATAACTAACTAACTAATTAACTCTATGGTTTATGGAACCCAGATGTTCAATGTCGGGTTCACAGAACCTCTCCACTGACTTCTATCCTTAGCCAACTGGATACAGTTTCTACTTTGTATTCCTATTTATACGAGATCTTCCCGTTCTTCCATCTACGCCTCCAATCTTTCTAATGGTCACTTTCCGATTGGTCTTCCAATTAAGACTTTGAAAACGCTCCTACTTTCTTCCATCCTGGCTACATGACCTGCCCACCTGAGCCTCCTAGACTTAATGACCCTCTAACAATGTTTGGTAAACCTTATAAATTACGTAGTTCCTCGTTATGAAGTTTCCCCATTCCCCATTCCCGTTCCTCTTGGGTCAGAATATTCGTCTCAGGATATTATTCTAAAATAATTTCAGCCTATGTTCTTCCCTCAGAGTAAGCTAACATACAGAACAGCAGGCATGATTATCGTTTTATATATTTTAAGCTTCGAATTCCTCGACAAAATTAGCATCGACAAGACATTTTGAACTGAATAATAACACGAATTCTCTGCTTTCAGACTATATTTAATTTCTTCGTGAATATGGTTTTGGTTTTATGCTTCGTAAGCTAATAAATAATACTTCTGGTGCTACAACCCTTATGGGGTCATGGTCTACTAGTCAGCTTGTGGCACTTATGCCTTTGGGATGATGTGTAGTGAGCACGTTAGCTCCTCTTGACATTAATGTTAGCCTTCTAGCTTGGACTTCGCTATTTCTTTTCTTCAAGTAGCTCCCCATTTGTCCTCACGGTGGTGGATGGATGTCACAATGCCAACACCATGTGATGAGTAAGAACAGTCACCCATCGTTACCGGACCATGAATATAGATATCCCAGTCTAGGTACGGCGTTGAGCAAGCTCAAGAGAATCCACCACAATATTCACACCTTTGTTAGAATGAAGATAACAGGAGGAACTGGGAGACGCTTGAAAATAAATTTAATAAATAAATTTCAATTCTTCTCCGGTCGCCTGCATAGGTCGCTACAACTGTACTGTTCGGCCTGCAGCGACTGGCACACACGCTCCGGTTTACCTGTACAGGTAAACCTCACCGGTAAACAGGAACGTGTGTGCCGGGCCTTAATACCTGCGTAGGCGTGTAGACTTGAGCGCGTGTGTGAGTCACTCCAGCTCAAGTGTACAGTGTTTAGGTGAGTTGTGGCCAGTTCCTTAAATAGGGAGCGTCGGTCGTCGTCTTTTTGTTTACTCGCCATCTCTCGACTGCGTTAAAAACTTCAGGTTTACTGTTGCGTGTGTGTGCTCTAGCCTGAACAGGTATACTTTTCCGGTATACCGGTGAGGTCTACCTCAAAGGTATATCGTAACGTGTGTGCCGGGCCTAATCCTGTTCTTCTCTCCTCAGGTTATTGGATTACTGCGTTTTCTTGATGAAATCGTTTTTTTCATGATATATACAAATTGTTAATCACTCTCATTTTTGCCTTCGATCACTGTAGAATTTCCAATGACTTTCTTTGCGTCTTTAAACGCATTGTGGGGACTATCTATTGTATCTCTGTCTAACGTACTGCTCGAAGGCATGTTCCAGCCAACTTACCCTTACATAGCTAGACGTAACCAATAAGTCAGCAGAACAGGAATAGAGGATCAAAAGGAACTATTGTGGTTCTTAAAGAACTCGGAAAATCTGGAGATTAAGGGCCGGAGCTGATGAAATGGTTTAGGTTAGGATTAGGAATAGTGCGTACACAAGAGTTGTGTAGTTGTGCAAGTGATTACCTAAGTAATGAAGATACGTGTAGAATGCATTGACTTTCTATAATGTCAACGACAGAATCATTAAGATTATCGTAATTAGCACTAACTAAATATGAAAGATTTCTGTTTTTAATTTCCATATTTACACTACAGTTTTCTTGTTCATTTCATATGAGATATCTTGCTCATATTTCCATGTGCAGCTGGTTGTTATAGAGTGATTCAAGTTTAACCGTAAGGAAAACTTCTCGTAACTTATCAACCAAGATATTCCAACTAAAATGTGAGACCAATGATATAGTCCATAATGCAGCTCTCTTGAAGCCGAGATAATATGGTGAGGGATGGCCTATACCCTAAGAATTGATCTTGCATGATGGCCTATGCATCCACCAAATAGACTGAATTGAAAATGAAATAAAATCTTCGAGTTTTACGTCCCACGGTGATGCCGGTTAGGATAAAGAAGACGGTGATGATGAGAAATGAATGAAAATGGTGGAATGAAGAAAGTGGGAAGAAACGGAAGAATCCGGAGAAAACCCACGAGCACAGTGTTTGTCCACCACAAAGTCCATACGGCTCGACCTGGGATAGAACCACGCACCTCAAGCACCGGAGCTGAACGCTTTACCACTAAGGCACAGCGCCCCCACCAAATGCACTGAATTCAAGCAACAGTCGTCTTTTGGAGCCTACGTTAATTGTGTTTTTCCCTTCATAACCCCGTGTTTGCTTAAGTACACTCATGTACAAAATGATTGTCGCATATCTATAACTGTAAGAATATAATTTGACAATGATTTTGCAGGTATTTTTAATACCGATACTACGTCTATAATCGGGAAATGTATATTTGTTTTAAATTTCATAGGAAAACAATTATAAATACGAAAATTAGAATGAGTAAAATAAAATGTTGCTAAATGGACAAGAATATTTTATTTTAATTTTATTGTTCTTATTTACTGCTCATTTATCATGAAATTTACCACATACATGTCTTTGCCGATTCTACACATACTAACATTATAAGAAATACCGGGCGAATTCGTTATCAAATTATATTCCTGTATATTTATGGACATGCGACAATAATGTTGGACATGAGTGTACATAGAGCTGAAGAACACAAACTCGGACTCTTCACACTAATAATAATACCTATGAGTATTCATAGTACCGTAATTTATAACATGTTACTCCATACTGTCAATCTTGAATATAATGTTTAGCGCGATAATTTCAAATGAAAGAAAAGAAAAGGACACATTGTGAAAATAAATCTATCTGTTACTCTAAACCGTTGATATTTCTTATGAATGTATTCTAGGAATATAATTTTTCTTCTCCGATATTACGGTGCTAAAGACAACATTCATGGGTCATTCCATGTCAAATCACCTAATTTTAAAACATGACCGTGCTTCAATGTCTTAGATTCTCTTGATTTTTTTTAAATGCATTAATACCAACGAAATTATGCTAAATTATTATTTCCTGATTTTTTGGATGAGAAATGCGCCCGGTCAGAAATTTCTGAATAATGTAAATTTTGCTTCGATTTCACTTTTTGGCACTCAGGACCATGGAACTAAAATTACCATAACTTCCTTATTTTTGAACTTATTGGGCTCATCCAAGTGTCAAATGAAAGCTTAATTTTTGCTCTATCAGTAGATTCTACGTTACACTGTCATACATTAAGGGGCATACAAAGCAAACTTTTTTTTTTTTTTTTTTTTTTTACAAATTGTGCAATTGCTTAAAAGTTACAACTATGAAACTTTTGAAACTTCTTTTGTACATTCATCTTAATACGTACATAGTATGGTTAAACAATAAAGAGGGTGTTTTTTGTATTTTTGTAATTATTATTTTTTATGTACGAAAATATACAGTTTTAAGTTTTGTTACAAATTATGTCATTGCTCGTAAGTTACAACTATGAAACTTTTGAAACCTTTTAAATAGAATCATCTTAGCACATACATAAAATGGTTAAAAAATAAAATTTGTGCTTTTGGTATTTTTGCAATTATTATTATTATTATTATTATTAGGCCCTATTATTATTATTATTATTATTATTATTATTATTATTATTATTATTATTATTATTATTATTATTATTATTATTATTATTATTATTATTATTATTATTATTATTATTATTAGTGTTTCAAATGTACAGAAATATACAGTTTTACTGTTGTTAACAGATTATACCTTCTCTCTGAAGTAGAGATGGCCAATTCCGGACTCTCTACTTTCCGGATTCCGAAAAGTAAAATCGGAATATTTCCGATTTCGCAAATATCTGCAGTTCGGAAAAAATTCCGGAAAGTGAAATTTCCGATGCCGGAAAATTTTGGCTATTCCTGCCCTGAAGTCAGAACTGTCACACTTAAAAACTTTTTCAAATAATCATCTTAGTAAATATTAGGTATACTTAAAAATAGAACTGGTGTTATGTGGAGTTTTGGTACTACCATAACATTATATATTTGTACTTTAACTATGACTTTCAACTTTTTTCGCAATTGTATCATCGCTTACAACTATCAAACTTTTGTAACTTTTTGTAGGGTTAGTTTGCATTTACTAGGTACGATTAAATAACAAAAAGAGATAACTTTTTCTGTAATAATCTTGCGGTTTTGTGAATGGAAAATATAGATCTAGTAATGTAAGGGGTTTGAGTGATTATTACAAACCCTATCAACAGAAATAAAAAATAATAGACTAATGTACATAGATGAAAACAATAAAAATACATACCAGTAAAACTTCTTACAATTGAATAGATTTACATATAAAATGTTGTGTCCTATATTTCACATCTCATTCTTTTCATTGATGATATGATGACTTCTTTTAATTTTGCTTTCAGTTGCGCAAGTCCGGGCTGATTGGCTTGTAAGAGATAAAACAGGAACTTCCCAGATGACATTTTTAAAAGGAATCCAACAAAAGTCTTCATTTTCTGGCTAGTAGAATATAGAAGGCCCAGAGCTAGTCATGAATTGCACTCTGATGTACAAAAATAATAATTTAAAAAAATACCAAAAGCACACTTTTTATTTTTTAACCATATGATGTATGTGCTAAAATGATCCTATAAGAAAGGTTTGAAGAGTTTTACAGTTGTAATTTACGAGCAATGACACAATTTGTAACAAAACTTAAAACTGTATATTTCCGTACATAAAAAGATAATAATTACAAAAGTACAAAAAACAACCTTTTTATTTTTTAACCATACTATGTACGTATTAAGATGAATGTACAAAAAAGTTTCAAAAGTTTCATAGTTGTAACTTTTGAGCAATTGCACAATTTGTAAAGAAAAAAAAACTAAAATTTGCTTTGTATGCCCCTTAATGTTTGACAATGTAATTTTTTGCAAAGTTACTTAGAATCTGCTGAAAGAGCAAAAATTAAGCTTTCTATTTGGCACTTGAATGAGCCGAATAACTTCAAAAATGAGAAAGTTATGGTAATTTAGTTCCATGATGGTGAGTGCCAAAAAGTGAAATTCAAGCAAAATTCACATTTTTTTCAAAAATTTCTCCTCGGCCCTTTCTCATTCAAAAAATCGGAAAAAATTAATTTAGCATATTTTCATTGGTATTAATATATGAAAAATATTTGAAGAGAATCTGAGACATTGAAGCACAGTGCTCTATGTCATTTGACATGGAATGACCCTCATATCTTATCTTCACTAATTCCGAACAACAACAACATAACAAATCAGTTCAAGAATAAGCATACTCTGCTTTATGCTTTCTACGACCATAACTCAAATTAAAAGTTTTTCATTTGAAGATTCCGAATCAGTGGCGGCGTAAGGCAAACTGAGACCCGGGGCCAGTGAGGTAGATCGGTGCCCCTTCTCGAACAATCATATTTATGTACGGCTATTTTTGACATTAACTTGCATTATCATTCTTTCTGTTTACTCCTTCTTCCCCTTTCCTGTTGGTGTACGTGTTTAAACCATCTTAATTTGGGATATATTAAATAAATGGGGTGATATTCAGCATTCCTGTCTACTTTTTAATGCTCAGAGCCTCCTTCAGGCTGGTATCTAAAAGAAAATCCAGACCAGGGCTATCATTGCATATTGTTTCCTTTTTCATTCATTTTAAAACAAAGTTCACGACAGAAAAAGAACTAGAGATACAAGTGTAACGGAAACTACAACCTATTGGTAAATAACATAATCTTAAGAACAAACAAAACGTAACAACATACAATCCAGAATTTATTCTACACCTAAGTTATACTATCCTAGTTTAAACGCGTACTGTAATTAGATGGAATAGTGGAAGTAATGCTCCTAATAATACATTCAGATACAAATTTGCGCACAAAATGTTACAGTGAGCTGATGCTGAAAAAAAATTGCAAACAATAATATGACCAATGCGATTTCTAAATGTAAGCTCTATGTTTTCTAGAATTTTCTTATTCGATTCTTGCCTTTGGTGTTTCTTCTTTTCAGTTTCTGATATGGTTAAGTTTATTCATAGTTTTTCAGCTGTCTGAGTTTATGCTACGGGTTTTATTTGATTAGATTTTTCTAGGGTGTTCCATTTAGGAGAAGGTGATTTGTAGGAGATAGCTGAAAATGTTTAGTGAGCATGAAAATTTGAAATCTGAATTGTTGATATTTGCTAAAATAATAATAAAAAAAAACTCGGGAAAACTCTGCCAAACTACTGTGATAAAGCAAATAATAAAGGCTGTACTGACATACAACCCGACGTAGATGTTGCAGAACGCGATAGTTCTACTAAGTGTAGTGCTTCGGAGGACAAAAGTGAATCTGAGGAATGCATTGCCTCTTTTTCAGAAAGCTAGTCTTATAAGATGTGCAACGAAAATAATCCGAGTAAGCAGTGTTACTTGTGTTGCTACAGGTTGCTACTAAGATATAACATGCATGTTTCCAGTTTCCAAACATTGTTTACTCTACACAAATATTTGATAACTCTCTCAGTTACTCAAGTATCGTGTGAGCGAGCATTCAGTTATCTTAAATTAATTAAAACTCGTACGCGTTTGTCTTTGTTCAATTATATTCTGGAATAATTTATACTTATGACCATTGAAAGGGAAGTTCTGCAAAAAAATCTCTAAAGATGAAATTATCGATTAAATTGGGAAATCTTCTGTCTTTAGAAAAGTGCTGCTGTAAAAGTTGGTTTGATAAATGAACTACATATTTTATAAGAATTGCAAAATGCATCAAAGACATGACTGACAAATGCGCTACCACCTCTATGTAGTCAATAAGTACGAATTTTTACATCAAAAGTTCGTGCGGTTCGTTCCGTTTTTCTTTGCTGATTTTGAGAGGGTGATTCCTAACTGCCGTTAGTAGAAGAAATATTTCTGGTTGTAATGTTTCAATTTAATTAGTGTTCAAGAAGTCAACAAGAAATTATTTATCAAACTCAGTGCACGTGCTTTATCAAAAATGTTTTAAAAGTGTTTCCCTAAACTTTGTGTTTTCAAAATGTTACTTTTTTGTTTCTCGCTCCATAATTCGGTGGTTACTCAGTGTTTTTCATTATATATCATGTAAACACATCTACAAAGGTAGACTATAATTTTACGCGATAAAATTATGTTTATTACACTCATTTGCATGTACCATTCATGAAAATTAAATTCTTCAGAATTTTGAAGATAGAATCGTATGATTTTCAGATTTCTTTCAATATAAACAGTCACTGTTTTGAAGGGACATGTACGATTCATTGCAAAGATTTTCAGACTAGAAAATAAAGAAAGCGAATTAATACTTAGCTGTAGATACGCATACACAACTTTACATTTCGTGGGGGCGGGGGTTTAGTCATCCAAGACTCCAGCTAAGGGTTCATTTCTAAAAGAGCAATCCTGACTGCAGACCAACTCGGTATTCATTAAGGCCCTTAAGCATCATTCTCCGGGTGGGCCCTTGTACTTCCAGTCCGCCTCTGATCATACAGCCAGTACAGTAATAGTTAGCGAGAAACATTCATTCAGTACCTGAAGAATAGACTAAACCCAAGTTTTATTCTCTGATAGAAATGGCGAGAGATGGAAGAGATGGCGAGATATGTTTTTTTTTTTTTTTAATATATATATATTGTTGTCTCGATCGTTATTCCTCTAGATAAGCCGGATTAAGTAAGAAACTATCATTTGCAGCTTCAACATTGATCGTCATAGTGGAAAAGCAATTTCAAGAAGCGCTTTTGATATTGATTCAGTCCCGCAACAGTAGTTTCCTTAACTTTATTACTCTATTGCAACTAGCAGTGATAGAAACTTACTACCACCTCCGGTTACAATTACTGATCATCATAGAATGAAAAAGGTACTAGGATGCGATAATTGTTTTCTAAAATATAATTTCATAACTTCAAGAAAAGATTTCAAGGTCGGCCCACTGGTCTGAAGGCTAGCACGTCTTTCTTTGATACGCATGGTCTCGGGTGGAAAAGCATTGAACGGTGGTTCCGATTTCACTTTAAAATGCAGGTCCACGTCTTGTGTAGTCTCGATACTGAAAAGGGACGCGATAAACTTCAACAAACAACCAAGTAAAAATATTTCATCTCAGCAGTAGTCTTGAACTAGAGCTAGTAAAAACTAATACAAAAACGAAAATCTACTTGATTAAATTTTGAATTCCGTTTATGAGGTCATTATTGCCTGACACTTAGTTCTTTGTCGTATTGGACATGAAACATCTTTAATAGAAACAAATCATTCAATAGTATTTCGCTACACTGATTGAGTTACAGAAAATAAGAGAAACAAACGTAAATCTTAGTGAGGAGTCTGTAGGATCAGTAGTATTATATATAGTCAATTTAATTATGTTACAAGTTTCAATAAAATCAACTTATGACACTTTTACTCTGACACTATAAAACATAAGTAAAAATAGCCACCATATTATACCGATACATATATTTCAAAGAGCACCATGAATAATATTTTTTTAAAAATCATTCGTAATTTCGAGGCTCTGAATATGCGTCTCGCGCGTAATGGCTAATATTTTTTTTAATACACAACATAACAACACTAATGTAATTACGGTAACAGTTACTTAATGTAGGATCTACTTACATAATATCCCTCGATAACAGCTGCTACGTAAGTAGCAATGGATTCTGGACAAATTCCAGACGATTTTCTTGTTTACTGACTTTTAAACTTCCAATTAAGTCAGGATAATTACCAATAATTATTTTCATACTTACAGTTTGTCCATGATGAGCAAGGTATTTCGCAAATACAAAGCTTGCACTATAATCTTCACTGAATGAACTGCTGGCGTGGTATTCGGGTTGACGTTGCTACTGCAACAGCGTGGACAATAGCTATGGCATATGTCTGACCGTTAATTGCGGACTGCCGTGACCCGTTCAATTAGAAATGAATTTTAAAACTTACAGAACAGTAAGTGAAAATTGAGTTGTATCTCTAAAGCGTATGAGGAAGCGCAAAAGGCTATTCTCATAATACTTCGAAAGTATATTTTTGTATTTCGTCATAAACGTATTTTACAGTTTCGTTGGCATGAAACAGGAAGTATCATGAGCGAAAGAAAGTATATGCTCATCAAAGAGTGCCCTTGTTGTGGTTTCCAAGGGGGGGGGGGGGAGGCAAGTATAAGCGACATTCCAAATATAGTTTAAAATTTTGCTGTAACTATTCTAAAAATTCCATTGAGTTTTCGATATTCCGAAGTACAATTTCTTCAAGAGGGCGAGCGCCCCACCTTGCCCCACTAATTGGCGCCCTTCTGCTCATCTATTTTCAAATTACATAAATCAATAATATGTATTAAAAATATAGCTGACTGTTCCTTGTGGTACGCCATACTGAGGTCCGTCAACTTGGAGTGCGGAATCCGCAAATCACGTATTAAACATGTTCATAATTTTGTACAATTTTGTACATCTATTAAAAACTTTTGTACACCCCTGTGTTTCCAGAAATTTGCGGTGAAAATTCCGCACTCCAAGTTGACGTTCGAGTGCGGAATCACCAGATCCCAGATTTAAGTAACTAAAAATAATCTGCAAATTTTCTACAATTTTGTACAAATTTAAAATAATTTTGTACAGCCCTGTGTTCCGAGAAAATTACCATCAAAGTTTCGAAATCGACCATCAACTTGGAGTGCGGAATCTTCATATCGAAAAAGTAAGTAGCCAAATATAATCTACGAATTTTGTACACTTTTGTACACCTATTAAAAAAAAATTCTACACCCCTGTATTTCGAAAAAAATAGTCTTAAATTTACGGATCGTACCATAAGTAAACCATTAAGTTGGAGTGCCGATTAGCAATATATGACATACAATTAGCGCATATGATTCATTATATGACGTAAAATTTTGTACACCGTACGTAGAATTTTGTACACCTTTAAAATAATTTTGAATACCTCTGTGATTCCAGGAAATTAGCTCCAAAATTTCGAACTCAACCATCAACTTGGAGTGCGGAATCATCATATCGAAAAATTAAGTAGCCAAATATAATCTACGAATTTTGTACACGATCGTAGATCTATTAAAAAATTTTATACACCCCTGTATTTTGAAAAAAAAAAAAAGTCTTAAATATACAGATCGTACCATAAGCAAACCATTAAGTTGGAGTGCCGATTAGCAATATATGACATATAATTAGCGCATTTGATTCAATATATGACGTAAAATTCTGTACACCGTACGTAGAATTTTGTACACCTTTCAAATAATTTTGTACACCCCTGTGTTTCCAGAAAATTAGCTCCAAAATTTCGAACTCAACCATCAAATTTGAGTGCGGAATCTTCATATCGAAAAATTTAGTAGCCAAAAATTATCTACTAATTTTGTACATTTTAGTATACCTTTTAGAAATTTTTGTACACCCTTGAATTTCGAAAAAATGGCTAACTTACGGATGCCACCATAAGCAAACTATTAAGTTGGAGTGCAGATTACCAATATATGACATATAACTAGCGCATATCATTCAATATATGCCGTAAAATTTTGTACACCGTACGTAGAATTTTGTACACCTTTAAAATAATATTGTACACCTCTGTGTTTCCAGAAAATTAGCTCCAAAATTTCGAACTCAACCATCAACTTGGAGTGCGGAATCTTCATATCGAAAAAGTAAGTAGCCAAATATAATCTACGAATTTTGTACACCTTTGTACACCTATTAGAAAATTTTTTACACCGCTGTATTTCGAAAATAATAGTCTTAAATATTCGGATCGTACCATAACCAAACCATTAATTTGGAATGCCGTTTAGCAATATATGACATATAATTAGAGAATATGATTAAATATATGCAGTAAAATTTTGTACACCGTACGTCGAATTTTCTACATCATTCAAATAATTTTGTACACCCCTGTGTTTCCAGAAAATTAGCTCCAAAACTTCGAACTCAACCATCAACTTGGAGTACGGAATCTTCATATAGAAAAATTAAGTAGCTAAAAGTTATCTACGAATTTTGTACAATTTTGTACACCTTTTAAAAAATTTTTGTACACCCCTGTATTTCGAAAAAAATGGCCAACTTATGGATGCTACCATAAGCAAACCATTAAGTCGTAGTCCCGATTAGCAATATATAACATAAAATTAATGCATATGATAGAACATATGCCGCAAAATTTCATACACTTTCCGTAGAATTTTCTACACCATTCAAATAATTTTGTACACCCCTGTGTTTCTACAAAATAAGTTCCAAAATTTTGAATTCAACCATCAACTTGGAGTGCGGAATCTTCATATCGAAATATTAAATAAATAGCCAAAAATAATCTGCGAATTTTGTGCACTTTTTAACACTTTTTAAAAAATTTTGTATACCGCTGAATTTCCAAAAAAAAAAAAAAAAAAAAAAGGACTTCAACCTAAGGATGCCACCATAAGCAAACCATTAGGTTGGAATGTCGATTATCAACATATGATAAATAATTAACGCATATGATTCAATATATGCAGTAAAATTTTGTACACCTTCCGTAGGATTTTGTACATCATTCAAATAATTTTGTACACCCCTGTGTTTCCGGAAAATTGGCTATAAAATTTCGAACTCAACCATCAACTTGAAGTAGGGAATCTTCATATCGAAAAATTAAGTAGCCAAAAATCTTCTACGAATTTTGTACACTTTTGTACATCTTTTTAAAAAATTTGTACACCCCTGTATTTCGAAAAAAATGGCTTTCAACTTACGGATCATAACATAAACAAACCATTAAGTTGCAGTGCCGATTAGCAATATATGACATAATTAGCGAATATGATTCAATATATGCCGTAAAATTTTGTACATCTTCCTTAGAATTTTGTACACTTTTAAAATAATTTTGTACACAACTGTGTTCGGAGAAAATTAGCCATAAAATTTAGAACTCGGCCATCAACTTGTACAAAATTTTGTACACCCCTGTGATTCCGAAAATATAGTCAAACTTACGCAACCTACCATAAGCAAAGCATTAAGTTGGAGTGCCGATTAGCAATTTGTAACATATAATTAGCGAATATGATTCAATGTATGCCGTAAAATTTTGTACACCTTACGTAGAATTTTGTACACCATTCAACTATCCAAATTAATGATTTGCTTATAGTAGGATCCCTAAGTTGGAGGCCATTTTTTCGAAATACAGGGTATACAAATTTTTTTAAAGATTTACAAAAGTGTACAAAATTCGTAGATTATATTTGGCTACTTAATTTTTCGATATGATGATTCCGCACTCCAAGTTGATGGTTGAGTTCGAAATTTTTGAGCTAATTTCCTGGAATCACAGGGGTGTACAAAATTCTACGGAAGATGTACAAAATTTTACGGCACATATTGAATCATATGCGCTAATAATATGTCATATATTGCTAATTGGCAATCCAACTTAATTGTTTGCTAATGGTAGGATCCCTAAGTTCGAGGCAATTGTTTCAAAATACAGGGGTGTACAATTTTTTTTAAAAGATGTACAAAAGTGTACAAAATTCGTAGATTATTTTTGGATACTTAATTTTTCGATATGAAGATTCCGTACTCCAAGTTGATGGTTGATTTCGAAATTTTGGAGCTAATTTCCTGGAATCACAGGGGTGTACAAAATTATTTTAAAGGTGTACAAAATTCTACGTAAAGTGTACAAAATTTTACGGCATATATTGAATTATATGCGCTAATTATATGTCATATATTGCTAATCGGCACTCCAACTTAATGGTTTGCTTATGGTACGATCCGTAAATTTAAGACCATTTTTTTTCGAAATACAGGGGTGTACAAAATTTTTTAATAGGTATACAAAAGTGTACAAAATTTGTAGATTATATTTGGCTCCTTAATTTTTCGATATGAAGATTCCGCACTCCAAGTTGATGGTCGAGTTCGAAACTTTGATGGTAACTTTCTCGCAACACAGGGGTGTACAAATTTTTTTTAAAGGTGTACAAAATTGTAGAAAATTTGCAGAATATTTTTAGTTACTTAAATCTGGGATCTGGTGATTCCGCACTCGAACGTCAACTTGGAGTGCGGAATTTTCACCGCAAATTTCTGGAAACACAGGGGTGTACAAAAATTTTTAATAGATGTACAAAATTGTACAAAATTATGAACATGTTTAATACGTGATTTGCGGATTCCGCACTCCAAGTTGACGGACCTGCCATACTGTATAGTTCTTTATTCACTTCGAAAGTCTTCAATTTGGACGGTATCTTTTTTATTACTTAAATAGCTACCAACCCAAACTAACGCTATTCTTCGCATTAAACATTTCTCAAGCTTCTATAGGAGAATTTTGTGTTATAAAATGCTTTAGGTAGGTCTAGAAATACTGTAATTATTTTTTTCGTTACTATCCATGTTACAGCTAATAATTTTCTTAATTTATATATACTATCACTTCGGAAACTACTGTATACTCATCGTTGAAAAACAATATTTTAATATTTTGTTCCATAGGAGCAGCTATTCTATTTTTTATACATTTTCCAATAGTTAGGCACATTAATTGAGTATTGAAGTTGGTCTATAATTACTTACACACGCTTTGGACCATTTTTGCATATAGGTTTTATGACAAATTTTGAATTCACCCAGGAACGTGCCGGTTTCTATTCTTAGGCTAAATATACATTGCAACATTGTTAGGATATATTGTTTACGTTTCTTCAATCCATTGAAAGTTATTTAATGTATTACAGGTGCTGTTTTTGATTTTGCTCAATCTTAATTTTGGGACATCGTTTGATAACCATACTTACATCGTTTGTACCATACTTACTTGCTTACATAACTATCTTGATAATACCGTAAAAAATCTCTGATAAGAGTTTAATTTGAAATCAATTTCGCCTTAATATGTGGTGCAGTTTTTGTACGTTATTATATTTTTACGTTTACAAGATTTTTTTTTTTTTTTTTTTTTGCTCCGAAAGTAAGCGTAATAATTTACATTCACCCAAATCACTTGTTGAACTCAATGAGATCAATTTGTATATGCACCATTACATAGATATATGTGTATATCAGCGTTTCTTTTAGTTTTGACTGTGTGCGTAGGAAGCTGCGAAACAAATGTTAATTTGTATTGCAATTTAAGAGTTTTGTATCGCATTTTCGGTAAAGGAGGAAAACATTATTATTATTATTATTATTATTATTATTATTATTATTATTATTATTATTATTATTATTATTATTATTATTATTATTATTATTTATTTATTTATTTATTTATTTATTTATTTATTTATTTATTTATTTCATTCTCTCTCGCGTTCTTAGAGCGCAAAGTTTCAATGTCTAATTTTTTTCGAAATTGATTTTTTTATACTTATAGATGTCGCATGAAATGCTCTTCCACATGGCGATAAGAAAACATACGATCTCCTTATTGTTTGCGAGAAATAATGAATGATACATTTACCTATGTCCTCTGAAAAAAATTTTTTTAGAGCACAACGGTTGTATGTCCGGCCATAGAACTTTAGTCCCATCATATTCTTGCTAACATGGACAGAACCTTCGTACTCGAAGTACATCAACGAGTTTTGTCTTTCTATATTATTGTAGTTAGCACACTAGATGGTACTAAATAGCTGTACAAGAAAAGATGTTTCCCAAATTTGTTTCCGCTTTCAAAAGGATGTAGTTTTGTCCATTATTACATTATTAGTGAGGGAAATATGAAACATTTTTATATAATTATATCTAAGAACATTTCAACGTAACGAAAGAAATAAAATATCTCGCTTTTTAGTACAATAATTCTGTTTAAATATCCAAAAGTAATATGCTAATTGGTTTTAGGAAGATGTTGCGCACCAAGTATCTTAGTGACCGTGAAGTAGAAAACGAGCTTGTGGATACAAATAGCAGTAATTCATCTGCGTCGGACTCAGCCCGTCTCTCTGCACTTGAAGATGACTCTGACAATGATCCTACGTACGTGCCAACGGCAAGGAAACGGCAGCGCACCCACGTGAAAGACAAAGTGCAATCATTTCAGTACGCTCTGTGTCTGGATGGAAAGAGTTACAGTTTGTAAAAAGTTTTTTGTGGCACTTTATCAATTAGCCAAAAACTTGTGTACAATGCGTGCAGTCTGAAAAAACACGTGTGGAATCTACAGTGGAAATAATGGTCGACGAGGAAAAGTGCAAAGTAATAAAATATCAGAGTAACAAATAATGCATTTACGTGCTCATATTAATCTTTTTATTAGAGTTCAACCACACTATTGTCGCCGAGATTCTACATTCGAGTATTTGTCACCAGATCTGAATTTGTCAAAGATGTATTCACTATATGTTAATGACTATTGCAAGCAAAATGCACTTCAGCCACTAAAACAACACAAATACAGAGTTTTAATAATGAATTCCTAAGAAAGAACAATGCACAATTTGCAATAGTTACTAGAAAGCAGATGAAGAGCACAAGCAACGTTTGTTTCCTCAATGGAAACAACACAAAAAGAAAGGAAGAAAGAAGCCATTGAGAGCAAAGGACAAGATAAATCAAGAGCAAAAGAAGATAATTAGTTTCGAAGTGTGTCCTGTGATCTTCAAGCTGTTCTGCATACACCATTTGCTGCCGATTGTACCATCTTCTATAAACGCAAGTTATCAGTATACAACTTCACCATTTATGAAAACCAGACTTCCGATGGGTTTTGTTTCTTATGGAGTGAGTGTGATGAAAAAAACGGGCATGTGAAATTGCAACATCGTTGGTAATGTACTTTGAAGAGTTGCCTCCAACTGTTAAACAAGTTTCGTGTTTTTCAGATACATGTGCAGGATAAAACAGAAACCAGTACGTAACGGTAGCACTTCTGCTGTTAATTCAGAATTGGATCCAACTCTGAACATTATTGACTTGAAGTTCATGAATAAAAGGTCACAGCTACTTGGAAGCTGATTCCATTCATTCTACAGTGGAAAAAGCAAGGCGGCATCAAAAGGTTTACACCACTAGTGAATGGGAAGTTGTCATTACTGGTGCTCGAAGAAAGCGTCCCTACAAAGTTACTCGTTTGGAGCCCTAATCTTTTAAGGACTACATAAAACTTGCTAGTATGATTATGAAGAACAGAACAAAAGATACAATGAAGAATAATGTAAATTCGATGCGTATTAAGTAGTTACGGTTTGAAGAAAGTAAACCTTACGTAATTCAATTCAAGTCAAGAATTTCTGAGACTACCTTCCGTGAAATTAATGTTCGCGCACGTAGTAGTTCTGGGAGACCAAGTCGTCTCTAAGTGCCTTAACTGTACAAGAATCCAATTCCAATATCTCAGCCAAGAAAGCCGACCTGATGTATATCTTAAATACTGGAGTAATTCCTCAAGAGTATTATCACTTTTACAGTTAACTTCAGATCATCGACTCAAGTTGAAGACAGTTTGCCGTACGTGACAGAAAGTAACAGTGACAAAGAATATTAATTCCGTCAAAACAGTAACATTGTAATAATATACTACAGTGAAACCTCTCTAAAGCGGACAGCCATGGGGAATCAAAAATTGTCCGCTATAGAGAGGTGTCCGCCTTACAGAGGTTTCAATATTTTTTTACGTAAATTTATAATCAAGGTAATATCCAATTAGAAAAAATATTTTTGCATGAATCACGTATTTATGAATATTACCAAAATGTTACTGTATCTGCATTATCTTGCGTCATCCAATTCCCCATGTTCGAGGCACAACATGGGAATAAGATGTTAGAGTTCTCTGCACTTTACATTTATCGCTACTTACTACGTTTTCGGTGTGTTGCTTTAATTTGTGAGTTAATTGCAGTCCAGTAAAGACTTTTTTTTAAAAGACAATATGCGTACCCGTGGTCAAAAATACCAAACTTGTCTTCTGCTTGGTTAGAGATTCCAACGGGATAGTAGAATGATGTGTCATCCCAAACAGTGGGCAACTGTCAACAACTTTTGTTTCTAAAACAGGTTGGGTGGGAGTGGAATGCAAGCAAAGGATATAAGAGTGTTGTGAAACAGAGACCCTTCCTCAGAGTTGCTGGACAGACAGTTTAGGAGGCAAAATGTTGTCACACCCTCATGTTCTTCCTTGGTGACATAGTGTGAATTACTAAAAGTGTATTTTTACTGTACTTTTCAACTTGTTTTTAGAGAAAGTGTCCGTAATTGGAGGTAAATAATACCTATAAAAGACAAGAAACACTGTCCGTGTCCATACTAGAGCGTGTCCGCTTTAGAGAGGTTTGCCAATATGTTTTTTCCTATTACGGTGTTTGGGGATTACAAAATATATCCGTTATGGGAGGTGTCCGCTTTATAGAGGTGTCAGTTAGTAGAGCTTTCACTGTATTTACATTCATAACCCTTTTCTAGAGCTACTAAATCTTGTTTTTAGTTTAAAAGTTCATTATGTTACAAATTGAAATAGTTTGAAAGCATTTACTTCTTATTATAAGCATTATACCTAAAAAGACATTCTTATTTGCTGCAATTATTAACTTTCAATGTAGTATTTTAAATTTTGTTATTACTAAAGGCATACAAAATGATAATTTAACATTTATTTGAACAAATAAAAAAAATGTAATTTTCATGAAGAGTTGAACTTTATTTTTTGCTTCCCTGTAAAATTTATAAAATTGAACATGGAACCTTTGCGCTCTAAGGACGCGAATGATGAAAATGTTTAGTATCACAAACCAGTATAATAATGAAAAGTAAAGTAGGAAAAAAGATAATAAATATATTTATAAAATTTTGTATGTATGACACATTGCAATAGGTAGTTGGTTTTGAATGCGTTTATATGAAGCTCTTCTAATTAAGACTTGAATCCGTAATGACTTGAAGAAACGAGGAATTGAAATTCCATAATCCACGAATTAAACTTCTAAGCGATACAATCAAAAAACTTTATTTCACACAAAAGTTCACTTTCTGACTCTTATTGTAGTCAATTGCTACTCAGGTCCAGTTCGTTTTCCCATTTCTTAACGTATTTTAAACTGAATATTAACTTTTATTCGTCATTTCAATGCAAAACAGGAATGTGTAGCAAAACGAGGGATATTTACGCTATAAAACAATATCGAAAGGTAAGAGAGCAAAAGATGTTCTAGCTAGTAACCTAGTTTCCAAAACGTAAGCATGCTTCCTAAATTTTGAGAGCCCAGTGAGTCGCCATCTGTGAAGATAGAATAAACTGTAGAAGCAGATATGGTATCTGTCAAGTTCACAGACACTTTCCAGTGATTTTGAATGTAGTCCGTAGTGTTCCTGACAACCTATCAAACACAAAGAAAAACGTCGTGTTCTCTAAGATTCATTATTGAGCTTTAACTGTACGCAAGATCGATAGAAGGGAAGACAATGGTTGACTGTCTTCTACTGCAAAAGATGACACTTCAGTAATAAACTATGATCATAGATGTATCTTTTGGTCAAAATGTATTACAGATTACTTTCATAGAATCTTACTCAGAGAATGTTTTGTACTCTTCCACATTTCCACATCCTATATCTCATAGGCAAACAAATGTTATTCTACAGTTTCTTCTGTAGACTGAAACGAAACTAATGGCTAGTATGATAAGCAAGTTATAATGCGTCTCACTTTTCCGAGGAGATAGTGCACAATGAATAAAAATAAAATTAGTGCTAATCTCAACGGTTCCCTATTTGTAACAAACAACCTTTTCTTAACAAATAATTTACTTAATTTTTTTAATATTTTTATTTCTCTTTCATATGTGCCTGGAAATGAACATCTTTCTTACAGCTACAGTATACTATTATTCTAAGCAAAATACTAGCTTTCAACAATCGCCGTTAAAATTGGGACCAAGGTCTGTTACAACTGAGCATAAGTGAATCATTCTTTCAACTAAATGAGTTTTAAAATGTTATGACTTATTAGTAAAACAATCATTATTTAACGAATGAAAGAAATGAGTGGTAAGTATCAAATTGTTTGAAATGAACAGAGTTAGTCATGAATTTCGTAAAACAACTGTTAACATAAAATATAACAAAGACTATGCACTAAAATGCAAAACATATTCAAAAATACTATTGACAAAATATTGAGAAATTTCTACAATAGTTATATTCATTAAGTACATTATTAATTAACAGCAATTAGGCATTAGAATTATAAATATACTTGTTCACATAAGGGGCACTCCATGTCAAATCAACAAGTCATCAGACTTGACCATCTCAGATTTTTGTAAAAATTGGTGCACAGGTTTATTACAGTGGAAGATGAACAAATTCCAAATATTACCTCTCTCCTCCTGAAAGTGTCCCCATACAGGGTGTTCAAGAATTTCGAAAAAGTACATTTTTTTTCAGTTGCAGTGATTATTAAAAACTGTCATAAAATGGTTAATGACAAGAATGAACACACCAAGAAACAAATGAAGTTGAATGTAAATTCCTTTGATGCTGCAGGTAAACAATTACAGGCAAAAGGTTATCGGGCTGAACCCAGATATTCACATGGTCAATATCTTGCAATCTTTGGTTTATGTTGAATTTTTAATCGGATCCCATTGAGTGCCCAAAATGCAACAGTTTGAAGTTTTAGTACAAATATCAGACTACAATCTGGACAATTTTGTACAAATTTACAAGGACATTATTGTGCGAAATTCAAAATTCGAATTTTTGAAGTGTTGTTTTTTATTGTACAGTTTTTTTAATATAGTACGACTGGTAGAGAAACCTTTGGGCTTTTCAGTGATGTTTGTTCCATCTCTCTAATGGATATATTAACCATTTTATGACAATTTTTAATAATCACTGTAACTGAAAAAATGCCTTTTTAAAATTTTTGAAAACCCTCTATAGGGACACTTTCAGGACCAGAGAGGTAATATTTTGAATTTTTTCATCTCCCACTGTAATAAAGCTGTACACCAATTTCTACAAAAATCTAAGGACGTCAGGTCTGTTTTTGTCATTTCATTGGTTGCTTTCACATGGAACGTCCCATAATCAATTTTGGAATTTTTAAAATAAATTCCCTAAATACAAGCATTATGGAAGAATTCTTAAATCAATCGCTAGAATATCAAATTAATAATCGGTTTCTAGTGTATTCGCATTCTATCACTATACTCACATGGCTCAAAAGTCTGCTTCACCACGAGAAACTGCGTAGGCTATGTAACTCAAATAATTAAAAATAAAATATTGGTGTTAAGAACGTCTCCGGGAAAACTCTGCTTAGTATTAGCGCTACCTATAGATTACTCAATTGTGAAAACGACTGCATGTACCAATACGTTTAATCCTTTATCTGGCAACAAGATGGTCCACACCATGGTTCCTATTTCTTATTTCTTGAATAAATACATAGTTGAATAGATCGTCACCACAGGATATTAGACTGACCTCCTCGTTCATACCATTTTTATACCTTGTGATTCGGCTTTCTGAGAAATTACATTTGAATGATTTGCTACAAGCATTGAAATTTTTTGGTGAAATTTAACACACTAGAGATTTGTTACCAAAGATATGTAAGTGTTATCATAGTTACTTAGAATGAATTAGAAAAAGCATGTGAGGTATTTTGTGATTCTCTTACCTCTGAAAAACAGGAAATAAACATTTCTGTATTACAAATATAATCTTCCTCCCTCATAGCAGAAGTTGTCTTTTCTGCCACCTTGTTGTATATGTCGTTATTAAAGAATAGCGAAAACTTAACTTTGTCCAAGACGTTAAACGTTACAGTCGCATTTAATACAGTGTACAAGAACCAGTTTCTTTCCAAACTGACGTCTTCTAAGTGTTCTGCGTCTACAAGTGACTGTAGGGATATTGAATAAATTTCGGGTAGAAAATCATCCATAAGGACTAGCACTAAATTTCGTGCAATCGTGCGCATTTATCAACGGATAGATGTCGTCAATTCTTAGATTGTGTGAAGATGGTCGCTATTTAAATTGACCACCTCACCTCCAGATTTAACAGATTAGTACTAGTTACTTTGTTTGTTCCTGAAAGCGAGGCTTTTTCTTCTTAATAATAAACGTAATAATAATAATAATAATAATAATAATAATAATAATAATAATAATAATAATAATAATAATAATAATAATAATAATAATATTAATAATAATAAAGCTCGAGGAATTGAAATCATTAATTTATTATTAAGTGCACCAGATTTCACAGCACAAAGTGCCATACTCACTGAAATTCCTCACAGGCGCATACTCACGCAAATTCCAAAAGCGCATTCATGCGGGCAGAGGACATTAGAAAGCATATATTTCAAAAGGAGTCCAATCTTCTAATGTGTATTGATTGTGCACTCTTCATATCATGACCAATAAAATTATTACAATTTTTTACTTTTCCTTATCTATTGGATTAAATATATACAATGTACAGCACTCTGCTGTTTCTCCTTTTTCGCCGTTTAAGCAGTACCACTTTTATCCCATTTTTAGAATATATGAAGCCTGTGAAGTTTCTCACTCAACATTTCCCTGACACTAAGCGAAATCATCTTCTGCTCATGAACATTATAGACTTCCTGCAGTTATAGCCCTCGCATTTGCTTTTGTCCATTTGAAATTCAAGCCTGTGGGACTAAAAGTTTCGACGTAAAGATTAAAATTACAAAGAAAGGAAATCCTTCAATTTATGTGCTTAACGAATTTCTTAATTAACAACAGATATACGGTATGTTACCGCAAAATGGATTTTCAACACAGTATAAAAATAATTTCGGCTATGAAATAATGATAATATTTTAAGAAAAAAATAAGTTTAACTAATTCTAGAAGTAAAATATAATAGTGGTCAGACATTCTAAAATGTAAAATTACTAATATCTAGGTACCATCATTACACGTGCTGTATACTTGAAGAGTCTAGCACTTATTTGGATTCATACAAATGTTGAACCTGCATTTTCCTTAATCCAAATAAGATCATGCTTTTACTACGCTTAAACTGCTTTGCAAAGTTTTCTAATCTACAGTTACTTCCAAGAATATTTCATCATTATCGGAAATATAGCCTTCATCTTTTAGTTTGTGACAACGCATATTCTCGATGATGACCGTACTACCATTATCTTTACCATTCGAAGGTTTTCGGAAGAATGTACTGTCATAACCCACAATAGAACTAATGACATCCTTTTCTCTGTCTTTTAAATTAATCAGTTTAAAAATTACTTTCTTCTCGAAAGGCCATTCCAAAAGAGAATCATATTCTCCAGAACATATTACAATACAAATGAATAAAACATCACAACTGCTCCATAAATTTCTTTCCTCCTTGACGTACAACATTATTTTTAACTTATACCCGTACTGAGAGTCATAAAAGTAGTCACTGTATAAAGGATTATCTCTTTTATGTAATGTTAGCTTCTCAGAAATATTTGAAATTCTCCACAAAAATGTGCCATCACTCCAGGCTCTTGCTTCAATCAATTTCATTTCCATTTCTTTAAGCTTCTCTTCTAACTTTACGATTGCAATATCTTTGGCTTCCAACTGTTTTGAATGTTGCTCTACGATACCTTTCGTAAGTTCTGAATGGCGAATAATAAATGTTTGCATATGGTTACGTAATGCGATCGGAAACCCTTCGTAACTGCAACCAACACTTTCAAAGCTACATTTGGCAAAGAGTTTAATACACTCTTCATCACGATGTGTATCTATGTTCCCTCTTTCAACACTTACGCCACAATTCTCTGGACAATCTACTACGAATCTCACACACTTAGAATGATGATCTTCCAAATTTTTGGCCTCCATTTCCTCACTACAATATTCACAAATGACCAGTCTTTTAGGACATTCCTCCAACAAATGTTTCTTCATATCTTTACGCGGCATTTCTCTTCCACATTTATTTTCGCAGTAAACAGAAATTAAATCACACACATTAAAATGATCTTGAAGTATATCTGCCACTACTTCACAAACACAATATTCACACTTCACAATTCTCTTACTGCAAATATTCTCCATATGATGTTCCTTATATAACCTTTGAACCATTACAGCACATTTCTCACATCGAATTAAAGCAAATTCACAGATTTGGATGTGAAATTCTAAATCAACTTTTGGCATTTTCTTTCCACAATAATTACAATTAGAGTGAGTTTCTTGAGAATGTTTCTTTTCATGTTCAAACATGTCTAAACGTTGTGTTTTTACAGAACATTTTGTACATTGTATGAGTTCTGCTTTACATTGTTCAATATGATCATTATGTAGTTGCTGAGTGTTAAATTCTTGTGAACAGAATTCACATTTCAATATCTCACCAGTGCAGTTGTTATCAGTATTGACAGTCGTATTAGTTTGCTGTGCTTGAGCTTCGTCACGTATACAATATAACTGGTGGTTTTCTAGGTCTCCTTCGATATACTTTTGGCAATTGTGGCAAAACTTGTACGTGGGCATTGTCGCTAATGATAAGTATTTCATAAAGTTCGATTACAGATTTTAATTACATTTCATTTTCTTGCAACTTTGGAACGTTATTGCGTTCAAAATAAAAGACTGCAGAAACATTTTAGTGGTTGTTTATAGCATTATAAAACGTAAATTTGCAAGTTGGGATGTGTAGTATATGCAATAGTTGGACTACCAAATTCTCTGATATATCATTTCCCACCTACAAGAAAAAAGAAAAATATTAATCATATTGTTGATTCAAATAATAATTCTTATTTTAAAGATTATGATAGAAAAAACACAAAAATGTACACACACACCTAAATTTGTCATTCATCTTTATGTTAGACTCCCAAGTTTAGTTCTACAATTATTCATACAATTATTTCCGACCAGAATGGGTGTGTGTTTCTTCAGTGGGAATAATCTGAGAACACGATCCACAACTTAAGTTAGAGCGCTTATCCTGAGTTCTTTTCCTAACAAAGGCACAGAAATTAACTTTTCTCGTTATGATCTCCTAAAAATATTTAGCATTAATAACACTTTCACGGCATGTTCCTAACAGTTGAAACAAAACATAGAATAGTGTAATTGAACAACTTTTCGTTTAAAATTGCTGATTCCGTGCTCTTTTGTATAAAAAATGTAATACAGGGATACTGCCTTATGCAAAATTTTGAAACCGACGAAAATGAGGGGAATGTTATCGCTTTAAAAAAAAATGTATTGTACAGTAGATTTTACGTTGAAACCACTTATTACTGAAGTGATACGTCACTCTGCTTAAGTATAAATATACGCTATGTAATTTATTTCCTACGACGCATTTAGGAAATGTCATTCTGTGTGGTGTATGGTTAAAATATCTTGACATTTTATATATAGGCCTATATATTAGGGTGGTCCTTATTTACATGGAGAAAAATAAATTTAGGAATTACCTTGGACTCACCCCCTAAAATGGTTCTATATGGGACCAAATTAAGCCAGGAGAAAAATTAGATCCATTGAGTAATTTTAAATGGTGCCCCAAACGACCTAAAGTTTTCAATGTGCTTACAATACATAATATATGGGGAAAAGCTGGAATAAACTCTTGTAATTTAGAAACGGCTTAAGAGAATGAAAAGATATCTTGGATAATGGAACTAGAAAAAGAGACCAACGTAATCTTGTATAACATTACCATGGCGGCCATCTTGAAGTCCGTCATGGCGGCCATCTTGAAGTCCGCCATCTTGAATTCAGGTCAAAACATTTAAATATGAAGAGGGTCATGTGACATGTCGTTTTGGGGTAACATTTCACCGGAAACACAAATCTGATATTATTTTTAAGTTATCTATATTCATATAAGAGTTATTAGTGTAAAAAGCAAAATGCTTCGATGTAATGTTATTTTATTGTAGTTATGGAACACAGATTTGTAAGAATTTAGGAAGTGTTTTACATAAACTGAAAGAAACTGCTTGTTTCGCTATGAACTACAAATAAGTTTTTCCATCAAGATGATTCATAGACCATTATGAGGAAAAAGAAAAATTATAACTTGGAAGAAATTCGAATTCGAAGAATTTACTCCGGATCCTGGCTTTTGGGCTATTTTATAGACTTTCAGTCAAGCAGCTAGTGCATCGTCACTATTTATCATAGGATCATAGTGCATACCTCATTCTCTTCAGAATAGAGCTGGCTTTCAAATAGTACCACTTGCGTGCTCATACCATATACCAGAAGCGGGAAAAAAATGTCAAAGTGAAAATTTCGGAGGGAAATTTTTTTCTCGAACTTTGGCCCCCACTGGACCCCCCCTGTGTGATCGTAGCCATCTAAAAAGTCTGACAAATAGTACTTGGTATACTGAATGTGTGTGCCAAATTTCAAGTTTCTGTCTTGAATAGTAAGGGCGGGAGAATTTTTATCAAAAATTCCCACAGTGCCCCAAAGTACCATAAAACACTATGATCTCAGGGAAAAAAATTCCTGAGACATCCCTAATTACCCTAGGACTATAATCCGCCAATCATTCTCTTTAGAATAAAACTGTCTTTCAGGCGGTACCATTCATATGTCTCCATCATGTATCTAAGGCGGGAAATTCCTGAAAAAAGGGAATTTCCCTTTTTTAAACTTTTGCCCCTCTGGACTCCCCCTGTTTTTACGCAGAAATCGGAAAGAAACTTCTGGTAAATACTACTCGGTGGACTGAATGTTTGTGCAAAATTTCAATCTTCTACGTGAAAAAGTAGGCCTGCCAGAAAAAATTTCCGTACCATGCCCCACTTTTACCCTATACAGAAGTATATTTGGAAAAAGATTCACTGAGACGGCCCTAATTACCCTAGAATAACAATTCGACCGTCGTTCTCTTCAGAATGGAACGGCCTTTCAGACGGTATGACTCACGTGGTCCTATCATGTATGTGAGGCGGGAAAATGACGAGAAACGGGATTTTGGGGGTAAAAAATCCCTTTTTTTACCCCTTGTCCCCTCTGATTCCTCCATGTTTTAGCACTGACATCGGAACAAAAAATCTGGTAAATACTACTCGGTGGGCTGAATGTTTGTGCAAAATTTCAATCTTCTGCGTAGAAAAATAAGCCCGCCAAAAAATATTGAACATAGGCTTAGAAAATGAGAAGAGAAATTTTTGACTTGTGACGTCATCACCTCCTATGTCTGGACCCAGGACGGTCTGAAACCATACGTAATGTCTTCTACAAGGCCTCTGGACTTGGAAAACAAAAAAAAGCCGGACGAAAATGCTCAAATAGAAGAGAAATAACGCAATGTACCATGAAAAGTGCATATGGTACAAATTGTACCATAAGATCCCGAAAGGGTTATGAGGAAAAAGAAAAAATATAACTTGGAAGAAATTCGAATTCGAAGAATTTACGAATTGGTATTAAGGTGTGTTTGATACGAAGTTGCAATTGTCAACATCAGGTTCAGACGTGTATTTATTCAAGAAGTTTAAAGAACAATGGGCAACATTTGACTTAACAAAATATGAGCCTGGAGTGAACGACAGTTTTGTGCAGTCGTGTGTTCAGAGTACTCGTGACAATGTTCTTCATTTTACTTTGAATACTCTCAAACAGCAACAGTGTAGGGATGATTACAAAGAATTCTTGGAGCTCATCATAATATTTCTTGGAGGTGCTTTACCGAACGGAAATAATTTCCACTATCCAGGTGCCTTACATCATGCAAGATGGATGTCAAAAGCCATCTACAGTTTGAAGATATTCATGTTCCAAAAACAGTTCAGTCTTTCAAGTGTTGAAGAGAAATCCCTACGAGACATTTGCGTATTTCTTGTTAATCTGTACGTCGAAGCTTGGTTCACGTGCACCAATGCTATTGCTGCACCATACAATGATTTCCAATTTTTAAAGAAATTGAGGGAATATCAGGACCAAGACATCTCCAAAACTGCACTGCGCAAGTTTTGTGGCCAGCTGCGGTACCTGTCACCCGAAATCATTGGCATTTCTTTATTTGATAAGCGGATACCAAAAGAAACCAGAGTAAACATAGTGAAAGCAATGAAGTCATGTGATGTATCCGAAGAAGCTTGTAACAAGAAGCCTGTCCTACGTTTGGATGGCATTGACACAGTAATTACCAAAGATTTCAGTCAATTCGTTACTCCCCAGACTGTGAACTTCTTTACACGGTTCCAAATATCAACTGACTTCTTGGAAATTGACCCTGATGTCTGGGAAACAAACGAAGGCTATAAGGAATCATTTGATCCGATTTCAAACCTTCTTGTGATCAATGATATTGCAGAGCGTGGTGTGAAATTAATTCAAGAATATAATAATGTGTTGACGAAAGATGAAAATCAGAAGCAGTACTTGTTACAAGTGGTGAGTGACTACCGTGCACAATACCCAGACTGTAACAAAGCAAGTGTAATGAATATTTAAGCTGAGCAAATCCATTACTACTACTTCTGCTGACATTATTTGTCTATTGTTTGTATGTTTTTATGCTGTTTTCAATGTACAAAATTGATGTACTCGGATTCATGTGCTGCGAAATTAATATTTACATTCAGACGCAATTTAACCAATACAGTCTAAAGTATGTAAAATAAATTTGCTTTGGGGCACCATTTATTATCATCCCATTTGCCTTAACATTTGCACATAAACATGACATAAAAGAACAATCCTAGGAGGTGAGACCATCGCGACCTGAAAATTGATATTTATGGACTCCCTAAATCTGGGGTCCATAATAGGTGGTCCATTCGTATTTACATTTTCTCTAACATTCTCAACTGGGTTTTGCTCTTCATTACTTGAACTGCTCCATGTCTTTTGGCGTATAAAGTACAAACAAATTATTTTCAGAAGTGCATTTTCTTTCGAGTTCCTCTTTCGTTTGAAGCCGTGCATATCGCTTTCGTTCTTTTCACGCCAAACTCATGTCTTTACTTTTAGTCGTGTAAGAATTATTAATCTGAAAAGGAGAAATCTTTTCACAGGTAATAATTCTTACGACTAAAGCTATCTTTAAAATAGTGCCAGATTTGTGCTTCTGATAAAACGATACCTCAAAACGATATGTCACATGACCCTCTTTCTATTTAAAAAATTTGACCTGAATCCAAGATGGCGGATTTCAAGGTGGCCGCAATGCCAGTATTATACAAAATTCGATATGTGTCTTCCTCTATTTCTACTATCCAGGGTATCTTTGCATTACCTTTAGCCGTTTCTAAATTACATGAGTTTCTACCAGATTTTTCCCATATACTATGTACTGTAATCGGATTCAAAATTTTAGGTCGCTTGGGGTACCATTTAATATTATCCCATCAAGCTAATTTTTCTCCTGGCTTAATTTAGTCCCATATGGAACCATTTTAGGGGGTGAGACCAGCCCGATCTGAAAATTGTTATTTAAGGACCATTCTAATATATATATATATATATATATATATATATATATATATATATATATATATATATATATTACAGTCTTTCCATACGTTAACAAATGATAGGAAAGTAAAGTGAATTTCTTGATACATTTATAACTTCGTCATGAAGACTTGTATGTATAATATAGAGTCTTCTTTATATCTTACCTACTTACGTTTCTTGAGATGGCCATATTCAGGTAACCATATGTAGAAAATTCTGATACTTTTACTATAAATATATACTTCAAATTGATCAAAGTGTATCCAGGTTAGTTTGATTTCATTCCCATTGTGCGCGAGAATACAAAGCTTTTCAAAAAGAGATGCTCGTCAGTAAGTTTTGAGCACGACTGTACGTTCTGGAGCAAATTTCTAGGGAAAGTAAATTCGGCAAAGTAATCAAATATAAGCAAATTTAAGATTACTTCAGAAGGAGTTTTATCATATTGTTTATACTAAATATCTTTCTGCATCTGATAGCCTATAGAAACGATGGATGGAAATTATAATAAATATAATGCAGAGAACACACCATCATAATTATTTCTAGAATGCGAAACTTTAAAAAATGTTCAGAAAGATTTGAGAATTGAGAAATCTTTCCAGGCTACGAAATGAAATATTTAGTTCAGGGTTCATAATAATGCCGTGCAGGTTAACCTCTTCAGTCCCAAGCTGTTAGTTGGAATCGCAGAGATAGGAGTTTTATATATTATAAAATTGGGGTGCTATGAAACACATAAATGATAGTTTCGTTGAGGTAGGGTTTACGGGATGGGGTGGGGGGCCTGTTCAGGCGGCTGAACATTTGCAACAAGGCACTATATTTCTGTCCATAATCGGATACGTATTTTTGGAAGATCAGTGAGATTCACCTTCTTAAATTTTGAGTACATTTATTCATATATTTATCGTACATTCAATTATGTATATTGACTATGTTAAACTAATATAGCCTGCGTGCAATATTTATAATGTGTTTATATTGATAATTTGTGAACTATTAGTTCTTTCCATTTCATTTCCCTTTCTGCATTCCATTATCCGATTTACTTTCCATGGAAATCATAGAAGCAGTTCCTGTTTTCCTGAATGGAAAATTGCACTAGGTACACTTGGAACGTGTTGATTTTGAACATCTTTGTTTATTGTTTATGTGTTCGCTCGCTCTTCTCTGGTGAAACAACTAGAAACAGTTCTTTACCTGTACATTCAACTAGCTACTGGTGCGCTTCGTACTAGTCCTGTTGCCAGCCTTTATTTTTTATATAAATTTATCAGAAGAGACGAGACAAGATCACAAAAGTTTTCCGAGAATCGAGACGAGAAGTTGAAATATTCTTAAGAATGGAGCTGAGATGTGAGTTTTAACAAATTTACTTACAAGACGTAATGGGAAACCCTTATCTCTCGTCTCATGAGCAGCACTAGCTCTGACTTCCAATCACATTCTTCCTTACCAACGCGCACTTGATTTAACTACAATGTTCTTCAATAAGTTGAAGTTTTTATATAAATTTAACAGACTCCCTTAAACTCTGAAGACGCACTTACCATCGTAACCCCTTTGTGTGCATCTTTAGCATGGAAAATTTTATACAGTAAAAATCAGAAATGGAAAAACCTACAAAAAACGCGACCACGATATTATTCACATCATTACATTACTTGGGATTGAGCAAGACACTCCTTAAATCATAGGTAAGCAACTAATCACTCTACTGCAAGGCCGCCATGCGTCTCTCCATCCCTGTCACCCGGGAAGATAGGATTAACCATACGGTCAAACAAAAAAAAAAAAAAAAAAAAAAAATCAAAAGAGGAAGTTCCTTAGTAGTAATGACCCCATCTGATCGCGTTTTTGATTATCCTAGATAAGGGGCCCCAAAGCCCGGGATCAATGACCTAGGGGTACTTAGGACCACCCCCTCTAGATTTTGGTAAAGGTACCTTGGCAAACCCTTTAAATTTTGACAGTGGTACATAGGACCACCCCCTTCAATTTTGGAAATTGCCATATCTAAAAATTTGGTATGGTAGCCTAGGACCATAGTATGTACCTCTATTAGTATTGCGGGTTCACCTCGTTCCCTTTCATGGATAAAAAATTACAAAATATTCAAATTTCGGTTTTTTTTATCTAATTTAATCCCTTTAATGAGGTGTTATTACCCTATACAGTTATATGGGCGTATACAGGGGTCCATGCCCTTTCATAAGACATGGTATATTATTGCACCAATTTAAAATTTTAAGAGGGGTACCTTGGCCCACTCCTTCAGTTTTTGAAATTGCCCAGTTTAAACATTTGGTAATACGTATAGTATAGAACCCTAATATAGATCACGATAAATTTGAATGTCCACCTCGTTCCCTTTTAGGAGTACAAAATTGCCATAATATAAACGTAAGCAATACGTTGTACCACGTGTTTTGTTTTTGGCCCATTTTATCCCCTTTGATGAGGTCCTATTACCTTATATGGTTATATAGCCATGTATAGGGGTCCATTTCCAATCATAAGACATAGGTACATTTTTGCCTCCCTTTTAAAATTTTTGGCAAGGGTACATTGACCCACCCCTTTAATTTTGGAAATTTACCAATTTAAGCATTCGGTATTATAGCACAGGACCTTAATATGTATCATGTAGGGACCCATGCCCCATAGCGTTAGGGTGAATGAGTCAGAGGTAGTTTGGCCCGGAATTGCATCACCTATTGAAAGTTTGCTTATGCTTACTCAGGGGCCAGGGAATGCATAGGATCACTCAGGACACATATGTTCATCTTGATCCACGTGACAAGAGGGGGCGTGTAGGACGTCGTTCCCTTTGATGAGTATAAAAATATCAAAATTCGGAAGTTTTTGAAACTTATCCTATTATTTTTTATGAGACATTTTCGTTATATAATTGAGTACAATGGTTCACTTTTTAAATTTGGGAGCCATCGTTCCCTTTCATGAGTATTAATGATTAATTTTGGGGCCTCATTACGTTACCCCGGTTACCCTAGCAGACATCTGCTACGTGAAATACAAATTTTTAACAGGGTTGCCAGCAACATCTGAAATTTAATACCATACAGTGTTCTACATATTATTCGATGTACACAAACAAAACAAAAATAACGAACGAATACTCAAATCATTAAAAAGGAATCTATCATACGGCGGTAAATACAACAATGGAAAAAATACTAAGGGAAGATAAACGCTGCGAAGAAAAACTCATTTTCAAAGAGAAGAACGAAAAAGAAATGAACGCATATGTATCGTACCCCTAATTATACAATATTCATCTACATAAATCACACTATAATTGAAACTCACTTAGAATGTGAGAACCGTACTACAAAAGACCGAAAATACGAGGTGTTTTAAAAAATACTTTCGTAATTTTACGTCCAGCTCCCATATCAATTAAGACACAAAAACCGGAAGTGACCTTATAGAAATCGAAATCCAAGTTATGCAATACTGATCTACATGGATACCACTATAATTTATACCCACTTAGAATCTAGAAACGGTACTACAAAGGACAGAAAATACGAGATATTTCAAAAAATTATTTCGTAATTTTAGATCCAACTCCCATACCAATTAAGACACAAAAACCGGAAGTGACCTTATAGAAATCGAAATCCAAGTTATGCAATATTGATCTACATTCATCGCACTATAATTTATACCTACCTAGAATCAAGGGACGGTACTACAAATGACAGAAAATACGAGGTGTTTTAAAAATAATTTTGTACTTTCAAGTCCAGTTCCCATACCAATTAAGACACAAAAACCGGAAGTGACCATATAGAAATAGAAATCCAAGTTATGCAATAACGATCTACATCGAAACCACAATAATTTATACCCACCTAGAATCTAGGGACGGTACTACAAATGACAGAAAATACCAGGTGTTTTAAAAAATAATTTTGTACTTTCAAGTCCAGTTCCCATACCAATTAAGACACAAAAACCGGAAGTGACCTTATAGAAATCGAAATCCAAGTTATGCAATAATGATCTACATCGAAACCACAATAATTTATACCCACCTAGAATCTAGGGACGGTACTACAAATGACAGAAAAAAACGAGGTGTTTTAAAAAATAATTTTGTACTTTCAAGTCCAGCTCCCATACCAATTAAGACACAAAAACCGGAAGTGACCTTATAGAAATCGAAATCCAAGTTATGCAATTATGATCTACATAGATCCCACTATAATTTATACCCACTTAGAATCTAGGGACGGTACTACAAATGACAGAAAATACGAGGTGTTTAAAAAAATATTTTTTTTTCTTTTAGATCATCCTCCCATACCAATAAAGACTCAAAAACCGGAAGTGACCTTATAGAAATCGAAATCCAAGTTATGCAATAATGATCTACATCGATCCCACTATAAGTTATACCCACTTAGAATCTAGGGACGGTACTACAAACGACAGAAAATACGAGGTGTTTTAAAAATATATTTTTTTCTTTTAGATCCAACTCCCATACCAATTAAGACACAAAAACCGGGAGTGACCTTATAGAAATCGAAATCCAAGTTATGCAATAATGATCTACATCGATCCCACTATAATTTATACCCACTTAGAATCTAGGGACCGTACGACAAAATACCGAAAATACGAGGTGTTTTAAAAAATAATTTTGTACTTTTAGGTCCAGCTTTCATACCAATTAAGACACAAAAACCGGAAGTGACCTTATAGAAATCGAAATCAAAGTTATGCAATAATGATCTACATCGATCCCACTATAATTTATACCCACTTAGAATCTAGGGACGGTACTACAAATGACAGAAAATACGAGGTGTTTAAAAAAATATTTTTTTTCTTTTAGATCATCCTCCCATACCAATAAAGACTCAAAAACCGGAAGTGACCTTATAGAAATCGAAATCCAAGTTATGCAATAATGATCTACATCGATCCCACTATAAGTTATACCCACTTAGAATCTAGGGACGGTACTACAAACGACAGAAAATACGAGGTGTTTAAAAAAATATTTTTTCTTTTAGATCATCCTCCCATACCAATAAAGACTCAAAAACCGGAAGTGACCTTATAGAAATTGAAATCCAAGTTATGCAATAATGATCTACATCCATCTCACTATAATTTATACTTACCTAGAGTCTAGGGACGGTACTACAAAATACCGAAAGTACGAGGTGTTTTAAAAAATAATTTTGTAGTTTCAAGTCCAGCTCCCATACCAATTAAGACACAAATACCGGAAGTGACCTTATAGAAATCGAAATCCAAGTTACGCAATAATGATCTACATCGATCCCACTATAATTTATACCCACCTAGAATCTAGGGACGGTACTACAAAATACCGAAAATACGAGGTGTTTTAAAAAAATTTTTGTAGTTTCAAGTCCAGCTCCCATACCAATTAAGACAGAAAAACCGGAAGTGATCTTATAGAAATCGAAATCCAAGTTATGCAATAATGATCTACATCGAAACCACTATAATTTATACCCACCTAGAATCTAGGGACGGTACTACAAATGACAGAAAACACTAGGTGTTTCAAAAAATAATTTCGTAATTTTAGGTCCAGCTCCCATACCAATTAAGACACAAAAACCGGAAGTGACCTTATAGAAATCGAAATCCAAGTTATGCAATAATGATCTACATCGATACTACTATAATTTATATCCACTTAGAATCTAGGGACTGTACTACAAATGACAGAAAATACGAGGTGTTTTAAAAATATATTTTTTTCTTTTAGATCTAACTCCCATACCAATTAAGACACAAAAACCGGGAGTGACCTTATAGAAATCGAAATCCAAGTTATGCAATAATGATCTACATCGATCCCACTATAATTTATATCCACCTTGAATCTAGGGACGGTACTACAAATGACAGAAAATACGAGGTGTTTTAAAAATAATTTTGTACTTTCAAGTCCAGTTCCAATACCAATTAAGACACAAAAACCGGAAGTGACCGTATAGAAATAGAAATCCAAGTTATGCAATAATGATCTACATCCATCGCACTATAATTTATACCCACCTAGAATCTAGGGACGGTAACACAAATGACAGAAAATACCAGGTGTTTTAAAAAATAATTTTGTACTTTCAAGTCCAGCTCCCATACCAATTAAGACACAAAAACCGGAAGTGACCTTATAGAAATCGAAATCCAAGTTATGCAATAATGATCTACATCGATCCCACTATAATTTATACCCACCTAGAATCTAGGGACGGTACTACAAAATACCGAAAATACGAGGTGTTTTAAAAAAATTTTTGTAGTTTCAAGTCCAGCTCCCATACCAATTAAGACACAGAAACCGGAAGTGACCTTATAGAAATCAAAATCCAAGTAACGCAATAATGATCTACATCGATACCACTATAACTTGTACCCACCTAGAATCTAGGGACGGTACGACAAAACACCGAAAATACGAGGTGTTTTAAAAAATAATTTCGTACTTTTAGGTCCATCTTTCATACCAATTAAGACACAGAAACCGGAAGTGACCTTATAGAAATCAAAATCCAAATTATGCAATAATGATCTACATCGATACCACTATAACTTGTACCCACCTAGAATCTAGGGACGGTACGACAAAACACCGAAAATACGAGGTGTTTTAAAAATAATTTTGTAATTTTAGGTCCAGCTCCCATATCAATTAAGACACAAAAACCGGAAGTGACCTTATAGAAATCGAAATCCAAGGTATGTGATAATGTTCTACATCGATCTGAATCTAATTAATACTGACTTAGAATCTAGGGACGGTACAACAAAAGAACGAAAATACGAGGTGTATTAAAAAATAATTTTTCTTTTTTAGGTCTAGCTCCCATACCAATGAAGACACAGAAACCGGAACTGACTTTATGGAAATCGAAATCCAAGTTGTGCAGTAATGATCTACATCGATCCCACTATAATTTATATCGACTTATAATCTAGGGGCGGTACAACAAAAGAACGAAAATACGGGAAATATTAAAAAAATAATTTTGCACTTTTAGGTCCAGCTCCAATACCAATTACTACACAAAAACCGGAAGTGACCTTATAGAAACCGAAATCGAAGTTATATAATAATGATCTTCAACAATCCCACTATAATTTATACCTACTTAATATCTAGGGACGGTATTACAAGAGACCGAAAATACGAGGTGTTTTAAAAAATAACTCTAACTTTTAGGTCCAACACCCATATCATTTAAAACCCAATAAGAGGAAGTGACCTTATAAAAATGGAAATCTAATTTATACAGTAATAATCTACATAGATTCCTATATAATTGACACCCACTTAGAATCTAGGGATGCTGTCACGAAAGACCAGATATATAAGGCGTTCTTAAAAAGAATTTTATAGCCTACGGTACAGCTCCGTTATCATTTAATACCTAAAAACCGGAAGTGACCTTATACAAATCGAAATCCTAATTATGCAGTAGCAATCTAGATTGATCCGACTACAATTGACACCCAGTTACAATCTAGAGACGGTGCCACAAGAGATCAAAATATACGAGGCATTCATAATAATAATAATATTATACCTTAAGTTTCATCTCTCTCATCAGCTAAGACCTATAAACCGGAAGTGACCTTATACGAATCGAAATCCTAATTATACAGCAATAATCTAAAAAATGAAATGAAATCTTTGAATTTTACGTCCCACGGTTATGCCGGTTAGGCTAAAGGAGACGGTGATGATGAGTGATGAATGAAATGGTGGAATGAAGAAAGTGGGAGGAAACGGGAGAACCCCGAGAAAACCCACGCACACGGTGTTTTTCCACCACAAAGTTCACTTGGCGGGGGCTGGGATCGAACCCGGGATCCCAACCACCAGAGGTGAACGCTCTACCACTGAGCCACCGCGGCCCCCAGCAATAATCTAGATTGATCCGGCTATAATTGGCACCCACTTAGAATCTAGGGACGGTGCTATAAAAGACGAAAATTACAAAATATTCTTAAGAATAATTTCATACGTTAAGGTTCAACACTCTTATCATGTTAGACCTATAAACGGAAAGTGACCTTATAATAATCGAAATAAAAGTTATAAAGTGATAATCTTAATAGACCCCACTATAATTGACACCCACTTAGAATCTAGGGACGCTACCACGAAAGTTCAAAAATGCAAGCCGTTATTAAAAATAATTTTATACTTTACTCACTGTAATTTAATTTTATACTGTAAGAGTTTCCCTAGGAGCAAAATATGTTTTGAATAAATCTTAAGAGAATTCATATGTCAAAACCTCCGCTGTGTTTCGACAAGCCGTCATGTGCCAATAGTTGACAATTGAGATGGCTAACTTTAACCTTGAGAATTTTCCGGAATTACTAAAGCCCCTCACTGATGAAAGGAGCCGATATAGCTATTGGTTTTACCAAAAGATACAGGGTACAGAAATATGCAAACCGTTTCCTGTATTCCTGTTCGTGCCTTTTCTTGGGTTTGGGTACAAAACCCCGCGGCCAGAACCTCGCGGCGACAACCTCGCGGACCAAAACCTCGCCTGGCCAAAACCTCGCCTCCCAAAACCTCGCGGCCCAAAATCTCGCCAGGCCGAAACCTCGCCGCCCAAAACCTCGCGGGACAAAATCTCGCCGGGCCAAAACCCCGCCTGGCCAAAACCTCGCCTCCCAAAACGTCGCGGGCCAAAATCTCGCGGGGCCAAAACCTCGCCTGGCCAAAACCCCGGCACCCAAAACCTCGCGGGCCAAAACCTCGCGCCCCAAAATATCGCCATACCCAAAATCTCGCCTGACCAAAATGTAAATGTTCCAACAGGTGATAAGGATGACGGTATAAAAGACGCTGTTTCAGAAGAAGTATCACGGGTATTTGACCAAGTCCCGCGATACCATATGAAAATTCTATTTCTGTATTAGAGGATTTCAATGTGAAGGTAGGGCGACAGGATGTTTTTAAACTGGTTATAGGGAAAGAAAGTCTGCATAAGGAAAGTAATGACAACTAACGAGGTTAGTTTCGTGAACTTTGGAACATCCAAAAACTTAAAATTTTAACAAAAATCTAATAATATTTATGAAAATATGAAACAATATATGAGTTTTTACGACGTCCCTTGATTATGTCCTATAGGTTAAAGGAAACGTAGATGACCAGGATGAAGGAAATGATCGAATAAAGAAAGTGGGAGGAAACGGGAATAACCCGAGAAAGCCCACGCACACGATGTTTTGTATATTATTTTTATTATTATTATTATTATTATTATTATTATTATTATTATTATTATTATTATTATTATTATTATTATTATTATTTGTAATGTGGAATTGCATATTAGGAAACACATTCGGTAAATTTTAAAGAAAACTTTCATTCGCGGCGAGGTTTTGGCACGGCGAGATTTTGGACGGCGAGGTTTTGGCCCGGCGAGATTTTGTCCCGCGAGGTTTTGGGCGGCGAGGTTTTGGCCACGCGAGGTTTTGGCCCGGCGAGATTTTGTCCCGCGAGGTTTTGGGCGGCGAGGTTTTGGCCACGCGAGGTTTTGGCCCGGCGAGATTTTGTCCCGCGAGGTTTTGGGCGGCGAGGTTTTGGCCACGCGAGGTTTTGGCCCGGCGAGATTTTGTCCCGCGAGGTTTTGGCCGGCGAGATTTTGGGCGGCGATGTTTCGGCCGCGAGATTTTGTCCGTATACCCTTTTCTTGTTCACATTTTCCTCCACCACCCCTTTATCAGGGTAGTGTTCTGGCCATTGACCTCCAAGAACAAATGTGGGAATCTATGCTTCCTCGTCCCCAGTCACAAATACAGAACATCTGCCTCTCATATGGGAATACGAAAAATAACAAAACGGTATTTTGCGTGGCCAAGATATGCAGGTAAATTTATCATTATTATCATAGGGTAAACATTGCTTCAATGCAGCCAACTTCCAAGACAGACTGGTGACCAACATACATAGTAAGTAACGAATGTCTTATGGGAAAATGAAGGTTCAAGACTAACCAGGTCAAGATGAGCACGTGGCCAAAAACGCCATTTTCTTTAGTATAACGAGCATTTTTCAACGGTACCACTCACGTGTCCGTATTATACACCTCAACTGGAAAAATCGGGAAAAAGAAGGAATATTTTTTGAAAATCCCACCAAAAAACTTTGCCGTAGGGATCTGATTTTTTTTTTTTTTTTTTTTGTAAGTAATACATTCTTATGTATATACATAATACGCGTGCAAAATATTTATCTTGTATCTGAAAACAAAGATTGGAAAAATTGTTGAAAGTCTTAATTTAGGCCCTACTGTATATACATAAAAATATACATATATGTCAATTTCATTTGTTCACTGTGCAAAAGTGGTATGAGGTAAAGCCGTGCAATTTGGTGTAACTTTAGACGAAGGACATAAGTTTTGTTTCGCCATAGAAGCATGTCGCTTGTACTAAAGATTGAAGAGATATAGGGTCAATGGTCCAATTTCGATTTTTTCCTTTTGGAACTGCAATGGTAAATTCTGAAAGAGCCTGAAAAAACGTAAATCGAAGTGATAACAAAGAAAAGGCTGTATGGTATGATTCTATGTCGCAAGCCGACCAAATATGCGTCAATCAAGTGTCACGGTCAGATCAAGCTCATAGGTCATCTTGAGAACCAGGGGCGTCATTTCGGGGGGGGGGGCAGGGAGGGGCATTTGCCCCCCCCTGAGTTTGAGATGTATATAGATTTTATCAATAGAATAGCAATAAAGCAGTGAAAAACGCGAAATATTGCTTATATCAAGGGGTCTTGCCCCCCCCCCAAGCAAAATGTGAAATGACGCTCCTGTTGAGAACCCATTTGAATATCTACAGTGAAAACAACGCAATGTCCGTACCTCATCATGCCAAATGGGTTCTCAAGGTGACCTGTGACCTTGATCTGACAGTGACCTCTGACCATGACACTTGACGTATATTTGGACGGCTTGCGACATAGAATCATATCATACGGCTTTTTTTGTTATCACTTCGATTTACGTTTTTTAAGGCTCTTTCAGAATTTACTATTGCAATCACATAAGGAAAAAAATCGAAATTTGACTTTTGACCCTATATCTCTTCAATCTTTAGTACAAGTGACATGCTTCTATGGTGAAACAAAACTTATGTCCTTCGTCTAAAGTTACACCAAATAACACGGCTTTACCTCATACCACTCTTGCACAGTGAACAAATGAAATTGACACACGAATTAATCAACCCCTATATATATATATATATATATATATATATATATATATATATATTGGCGGATCCAGGATATGATAAAGGTAGGGGCTAAACCATAGTTTACCGCTTTATCCAGTGTAAAGCAGGACTGAAGCCCATTTTATTCAGTGTATACCTGTGCGTGAAGGAGGGACTATTGCCACCCCTTGGATCCGCCACTACATATATATATATATGTAGTAAAAATTTACTGCGTCATTACTATTAGGCCTACAGTCATGGTTCAAACGTCATTTTTCTCTGTATAACAAGCCCTTTCCAACGGAACCAATCACGTGTCCGTTTCGTATAAATAAACGGGAAAAACGAAATTTTCTTTAAAAAAAAAAACTCCTTTTAACACTTGCACCCTTCAGACCCGGCTCGTTTCGGGAAGGGATATCCAAAGAAAAATTGAGAAATACCCAATGGTACACACAATCCGTATGCAGTTTCAATCTGATATCTTGAAAACTAAAGGCGTGATTTTTTTTTTTAAATATGCCTTAAGAAAAAATAAAAAGGCACGTCTCTTCGCCCCTTGGCGCCGCCAAGTTGACCAGCCGGTTCCAAAACACATCTTGGGGATTCTGTAGTCCATCCATCATTTGACCAGTAAAAAAAAATGAAATGAAATGAAATCTTTGAGTTTTACGTCCCACGGTTATGCCGGTTAGGCTAAAGGAGACGGTGATGATGAGTAATGAATGAAATGGTGGAATGAAGAAAGTGGGAGGAAACGGGAGAGCCCCGAGAAAACCCACGCACACGGTGTTTGTCCACCACAAAGTTCACTTGGCGGGAGCAGGGTTTGAACCCGAGACCCCTAGTTGACCAGTAAAAAAACGGCTTAAATACTTGTTATAGAACCTAAATAAGCGACCAAAGGCAATACTACGCCATGGTAACAAAAGTTACTAAAAATCCTAAAAGGGTTAATCAAACGAGTTGAAACTGAATATACATATTAATTGCATCGTATTTTTGTCCTTTTGTAATGACGTCCATACATTCTAAGTGGGCTCAAATTTGGGTTTTATGAGGATTCATATTGTATACTTTTGATTAAGATTCATATAAGGTCACTTCCGCTTTATAGGTCTTGAATAATTAACGAGTTCAAACTAAATGTATAAAATTATTTTTAATAATGCCTCTTATTTTTGTCCGTTTGTAATGACGTACCCACATTTTAAGTGGGTGTCGATTAAAGTGAGCTTCATGAGGATTAATATTGGATAATTTGTATTACGATTCAAGTAAGGTTACTTCCGGTTTATATGTATTAAGTGGTAAATAAGTCGAAACTGAGTGTATAAGATTAAAGGGCCTTCTGCAATAGCAAGGTAAGTGAAATTAAGGTTTTGAGGTAGAAATGTTATAAACTTAAAGTACAACATGCAAAATGCAAACAAATTCTGTTGTTCTCACAACAGACACTTTGTATACTCGTATGCACGAGAGAAGACGGATCATCATCATCATAGGTATGGCAGGTCACTTGTCGCAGCTGAGAAGCTTCCATGCTCCACGGTCCTCCGCTAACTTCTTCGTCTTCGCGTATGATGTTTCTGTTTTTATATCATCCATTAATTGTAGTCTCCTTCGCCCCCTCCCTCTCTTTCTCGCCACCATACCCTCTAGGACGTCCCTCATGATACAATTTCTTCTTAGGCAATGTCCCAACCAGTTTCTCTTCTTCTTCCTAATAATATCTAAAAGTGTTCTTTTCTCACCCACCATTTCTAACACTCTCTCATTCGTTTTCCGCTCAACCCAACTAATTTTTTCCCATTATTCTCCACACCAACATTTCGAAGGCTCCCAGTCGATTTTCATCACCTTTACGTAATGTCCACGTTTCCGCCCCATATAGTACAACACTCCAAACGAAGCATTTTATGAGTCTTTTTCTCAACTCTTTATTCAAGGTCCCACAAAACAGACTTTTCTTCCTCCTAAAGGCTTCTTTCGCCATTCCTATCCTTGCTTTTATTTCACGTTCGCACTTCATGTTATTACTAAGAATACTACCCAGATATCGAAAACTATTCACTTGTTCTATTTTCTCCCCTCCTACTTTTATATTTGACACAGACCGCTTCGTTCCAATCACTATGGCTTTGGTCTTTCTAACATTTATTTTCATCCCATATTCTTCAAAGCTCTTTCTCATTTTTTCTAACATTTCATTGATTTTCTTTTCAGATTCTGCAACAAGCGCCATATCGTCTGCAAATCTTATGCATCTAATCATTCTGCCTCGTACCGAAATGCCATCATCATCATGTAAACTCTTTTTCACTATCTCTTCTAGATAGACATTAAATAGTGTTGGCGAGAGGTAGCATCCTTGTCGAACTCCCCTTCCAATTGAACTCTCTTCCGTCAGTTCTTCCCCTATCCTAATACCTACTTGTTGGTTCATATATAAGTTTCTTATGAGTCTTCTATCTTTCCATTCCAACCCTATCTTCGTTAGAACTCCCAACAACAATTCCCAATTCACGCGGTCAAAAGCATTTTCTAAATCAATAAATATAACATACACCTCTTCCCTTTTTCTATAAATCGCCCGCGCTTAAAAATCCAATTGCATCTCTTGTGCCCTTGCCTCTTCTGAATCCGAACTGCTCCTCCTCAACTTCTTTATTTGCTATTTCATATAACCTTCTGTTCAGTATTCGGAGCAGAATTTTAGCTGCATGAGATATGAGACTAATAGTTGTATAATCCTCACATCTCTTTGGGTTCGATTTCTTAACCATCGGTATCATGATCGTTTTCAGAAAGTCTGGCCATTCTCCTGTTTCATATATTTCATTCCATAGTTGGAACAATTGTTTCTTTCCCTTGTCTCCTATATTTTTAATTTGAACATTTTTCTTCGATTTTTTTTAACGAAAAAGATTTCTTATTTCCTCGTTTTTCAGCTTTTCAGTATTCAACACTTTGTTACGTACTTTTCTTCTGCCTACATTTAGAGTGGTGGTTTCCCGTTGCCTTCCACCCCGCAGTATCCCAGCCGTTAAAGTCACTCTGACCACGCCTGGGACTAATGTCCAAGTTGCCGTACCAATCACTATGATTTTCGCCAATTTGGCTACTGGAGAACTGCTGCCTTCTCCCAGAACACTTTTCGTCTGGCTACTCAATTTAGACCAATTCGGTATGGGTGGCCCTTCTGGTAGTGAACTACCACCGACACAGCTCTAAATTTCACTGTAGCACGCAGTCCTCCCCACCTGATACATAAGTGTCTAGAGAGGACGGAAAAGGAAGGTAAATCCACACGCCTTATTTATCTATGTTTTACTAGGAATAAAGGTAACTAGACTTACCTTGTTATCGCAGAGGGTCCTTCGATTACTTTTAACAACACCTCGTATATTTTTGTAATGACGTCCTTACATTCTAAGTGGATATCAATTAGAGTGGGATTTATGAAGATTCATATTGGATACTTTGTATCAGGATTCACATGAGATCACTTCCGGTTTATGTCTTAAATGATAAATGAGTTGAAACTGAATGTAAAAAATATTTTTTAAAATCCCTTGAATTTTTGATCTTTCATAATGATGTCTACATTCTATGTGCGTGTAAATTAGAGTGGGCTTCATAATGATTAATGCTGGATAATTTGTATTATGAGTCATGGAAGGTCACTTCCGGTTTATAAGTCTTAAATGATAAACGAGTTGAAGCTAAATGTATAAAATTATTCTTAGAAACTTCTCGTATTTTTAGTCTACTGTAACTACGTCCGCACATTCTAAGTGAATGTCGATTAGGGTGCGCTTTATGAAGATTAATACTGCATAATCTGCACTACAATTCATGTTAGGTCACTTATAGTTTGAGACTGTTAATTGGTAAGCGAGATGCACAGAATGAATACATTTATTTTGAGAATGCCTCGTATTTTAGTCCTTTCCTAATGACGTTCCTACTGACGTTCCTAATGACGTTTCTGGGTGAGTGTCAAGTAGAGTACACTTTATGAAGATTAACACTGGATAATTTGTATTATGATTCATGTAAGGTCACTACTGGTTTAAAAGTCTTAAACGATAAACGAGTTAAAACTGAATGTATAAAATTATTTTTAAAAACGCCTGGAATTTTAATACTCTTGAAATGACGTCCCTACATTCTAAGCGGGTGTAAATTAGACTGGGATTTATCTAGATTATTATTGTAAAATCTGAATTTCGATTTTTCTAAGGTCATTTCCGGTTTATCTGAGATGATAAGGTAGATGAAGCTTAAAATATAAAATTATTTTTAAGACAGCATCGTAAATTTGATCTTTTCTCGTACCGTTCCAAAATTCTAAGAAGGTGTCAATTAAACTGTCATATATGTAAATTACTAATATACAATTTGCATTTCAATTTCTATATGGTCACTTCCGGTTTTTTGTGTCTTAATTGGTATGAGGGCTGGACTTAAATGTAACAATCTTTTTAAAACACCTCGTGTTTCGGTCTTTTCTTCTAATGTCCCTAAATTCGAAGTGAGTATAAATTCTAGCGGGATCAATGTAGATAATGATTGCATAACTTAGATTTCGATTTCTATAAGGTCACTTCCGGTTTTTGTGTCTTAATTGGTATGGGAGCTGAACCTGAAAGTACAAAATTATTTTTTAAAACACCTCGTATTTTCTGTCATTTGTAGCACCGTACCTAGATTCTAGGTGGGTATAAATTATAGTGGGATCGATGTCGATCATTATTGCATAACTTGGATTTCGATTTCTATAAGGTCACTTCCGGTTTTTGTGTCTTAATTGGTATGGGAGCTGGACTTGAAAGTACACAATTATTTTCTAAAACACCTCGTATTTTCTGTCATTTCTGGTACCGTCCCTAGATTCTAAGTGGGTATAAATTATAGTGGTATCGATATAGATCATTATTGCATTACTTGGATTTCGATTTCTATAAGGTCACTTCCGGTTTTTGTGTCTTAATTGGTATTTGAGCTGGACTTGAAATACAAAAATATTTTTTAAAACACCTCGTATTTTCGGTATTTTGTTGTACCGTCCCTAAATTCTAAGTGGGTATAAATTGTAGTGGGATCGATGTAGATTATGATTGCATAACTTGGATTTCGATTTCTATAAGGTCACATCCGGTTTCTCTGTCTTAATTGGTATGGGCACTGAACCTGAAAGTACAAAATATTTTTTTTAAAACACCTCGTATTTTCGGTATTTTGTTGTACCGTCCCTAGATTCTAGGTGGGTATAAATTGTAGTGAGATCGATGTAGATTATGATTGCATAACTTGAATTTCGATTTCTATAAGGTCACTTCCGGTTTTTGTGTCTTAATTGGTATGGGAACTGGACTTGAAAGTACAAAATTATTTTTAAAACACCTCGTATTTTCTGTCATTTGTAATACCGTCCCTAGATTCTAGGTAGGTATAAATTATAGTGCGATAAATGTAGATCATTATTGCGTTACTTGGATTTCGATTTCTATAAGGTCACTTCTGGTTTTTGTGTCTTAATTGGTATGGGAGCTGGACTTGAAATACAATATTATTTTTTAAAACACCGAAATACAAAATTATTTTTTAAAACACCTCGTATTTTCGGTATTTTGTCGTACCGTCCCTAGATTCTAGGTGGGTATAAATTATAGTGGGATCGATGTAGATCATTATTGCATAACTTGGATTTCGATTTCTTTAAGGTCACTTCCAGTTTTTGTGTCTTAATTGGTATGGGAGCTGGACTTGAAAGTACAAAATTATTTTTTAAAACACCTGGTATTTTCTGTCATTTGTATTACCGTCCCTAGATTCTAGGTGGGTATAAATTATAGTGCGATGGATGTAGATCATTATTGCATAACTTGGATTTCTATTTCTATACGGTCACTTCCGGTTTTTGTGTCTTAATTGGTACGGGAACTGGACTTGAAAGTACAAAATTATTTTTAAAACACCTCGTATTTTCTGTCATTTGTAGTACCGTCCCTAGATTCTAGGTAGGTATAAATTATAGTGCGATGAATGTAGATCATTATTGCATAACTTGGATTTCTATTTCTAGAAGGTCACTTCCGGTTTTACTGTCTTAATTGGTATGGGAGCTGGACTTGAAATACAAAATTATTTTTTAAAACACCTCGTATTTTCTGTATTTTGTAGTACCGTCCCTAGATTCTAAGTGGGTATAAATTATAGTGAGATCGATGTAGATCATTATTGCGTTACTTGGATTTCGATTTCTATAAGGTCACTTCCGGTTTTTGTGTCTTAATTGGTATGGGAGCTGGACTTGAAATACAAAATTATTTTTTAAAACACCTCGTACTTTCGGTATTTTGTCGTACCGTCCCAAGATTCTAGGTGGGTATAAATTATAGTGGGATCGATGTCGATCATTATTGCGTTACTTGGATTTCGATTTCTATAAGGTCACTTCCGGTTTTTGTGTCTTAATTGGTATTTGAGCTGGACTTGAAATACAAAATTATTTTTTAAAACACCTCCTATTTTCGGTATTTTATTGTACCGTCCCTAAATTCTAAGTGGGTATAAATTGTAGTGGGATCGATGTAGATTATGATTGCATAACTTGGATTTCGATTTCTATAAGGTCACATCCGGTTTCTCTGTCTTAATTGGTATGGGCGCTGAACCTGAAAGTACAAAATATTTTTTTTTAAAACACCTCGTATTTTCGGTATTTTGTTTTACCGTCCCTAGATTCTAGGTGGGTATAAATTGTAGTGAGATCGATGTAGATCATTACTGCGTTACTTGTATTTCGATTTGTATAAGGTCACTTCCGGTTTTTGTGTCTTAGTTGGTATGGGAGCTGGAATTGAAATACAAAATAATTATTTTAAAACACCTCGTATTTTCGGTATTTTGTTGTACTGTCCCAAGATTCTAGGTGGGTATAAATTATAGTGGGAACGATGTCGATCATTATTGCGTTACTTGGATTTCGATTTCTATAAGGTCACTTCCGGTTTTTGTGTCTTAATTGGTATGGGAACTGGACTTGAAAGTACAAAATTATTTTTAAAACACCTCGTATTTTCTGTCATTTGTAATACCGTCCCTAGATTCTAGGTAGGTATAAATTATAGTGCGATGAATGTAGATCATTATTGCATAACTTGGATTTCGATTTCTATAAGGTCGCTTCCGGTTTTTGTGTCTTAATTGGTATGGGAGCTGGACTTGAAATACAACATTATTTTTTAAAACACCTCGTATTTTCTGTATTTTTTAGTACCGTCCCTAGATTCTAAGTGGGTATAAATTATAGTGAGATCGATGTAGATCATTACTGCGTTACTTGTATTTCGATTTGTATAAGGTCACTTCCGGTTTTTGTGTCTTAATTGGTATGGGAGCTGGACTTGAAATACAAAATAATTATTTTAAAACACCTCGTATTTTCGGTATTTTGTTGTACCGTCCCTAGATTCTAGGTGGGTATAAATTGTAGTGAGATCGATGTAGATTATGATTGCATAACTTGAATTTCGATTTCTATAAGGTCACTTCCGGTTTTTGTGTCTTAATTGGTATGGCAACTGGACTTGAAAGTACAAAATTATTTTTAAAACACCTCGTATTTTCTGTCATTTGTAATACCGTCCCTAGATTCTAGGTAGGTATAAATTATAGTGCGATGAATGTAGATCATTATTGCATAACTTGGATTTCGATTTCTATAAGGTCGCTTCCGGTTTTTGTGTCTTAATTGGTATGGGAGCTGGACTTGAAATACAAAATTATTTTTTAATACACCTCGTATTTTCTGTATTTTGTAGTACCGTCCCTAGATTCTAGGTGGGTATAAATTATAGTGAGATCGATGTAGATCATTACTGCGTTACTTGTATTTCGATTTGTATAAGGTCACTTCCGGTTTTTGTGTCTTAATTGGTATGGGAGCTGGAATTGAAATACAAAATAATTATTTTAAAACACCTCGTATTTTCGGTATTTTGTTTTACCGTCCCTAGATTCTAGGTGGGTATAAATTATAGTGAGATCGATGTAGATTATGATTGCATAACTTGAATTTCGATTTCTATAAGGTCACTTCCGGTTTTTGTGTCTTAATTGGTATGGGAACTGGACTTGAAAGTACAAAATTATTTTTAAAACACCTCGTATTTTCTGTCATTTGTAATACCGTCCCTAGATTCTAGGTAGGTATAAATTATAGTGCGATGAATGTAGATCATTATTGCATAACTTGGATTTCTATTTCTATAAGGTCGCTTCCGGTTTTTGTGTCTTAATTGGTATGGGAGCTGGACTTGAAATACAAAATTATTTTTTAAAACACCTCGTATTTTCTGTATTTTGTAGTACCGTCCCTAGATTCTAAGTGGGTATAAATTATAGTGAGATCGATGTAGATCATTTTGCGTTACTTGTATTTCGATTTGTAAAAGGTCACTTCCTGTTTTTGTGTCTTAATTGGTATGGGAGCTGGACTTGAAATACAAAATAATTATTTTAAAACACCTTGTATTTTCGGTATTTTGTCGTACCGTCCCTAGATCTTAGGTGGGTATAAATTATAGTGGGATCGATGTCGATCATTATTGCATAACTTGGATTTCGATTTCTATAAGGTCACTTCTGGTTTTTGTGTCTTAATTGGTATGGGAGCTGGACTTGAAATACAATATTATTTCTTAAAACACCGAAATACAAAATTATTTTTTAAAACAGCTCGTATTTTCGGTATTTTGTCGTACCGTCCCTAGATTCTAGGTGGGTATAAATTATAGTGGGATCGATGTCGATCATTATTGCATAACTTGGATTTCGATTTCTATAAGGTCACATCCGGTTTCTCTGTCTTAATCTGTATGGGCGCTGAACCTGAAAGTACAAAATATTTTTTTAAAACACCTCGTATTTTCGGTATTTTGTTGCACCGTCCCTAGATTCTAGGTGGGTATAAATTGTAGTGGGATCGATGTAGATTATGATTGCATAACTTGTATTTCGATTTCTATAAGGTCACTTCCGGTTTTTGTGTCTTAATTGGTATGGGAGCTGGACTTGAAAGTACAAAATTATTTTTTAAAACACCTCGTATTTTCTGTCATTTGTAGTACCGTCCCTAGATTCTAGATAAGTATAAATTATAGTGGGATCGATGTAGATCATTATTGCATAACTTGGATTTCGATTTCTTTAAGGTCACTTCCGGTTTTTGTGTCTTAATTGGTATGGGAGCTGGACTTGAAAGTACAAAATTATTTTTTAAAACATCTGGTATTTTCTGTCATTTGTATTACCGTCCCTAGATTCTAGGTGGGTATAAATTATCGTGCGATGTATGTAGATCATTATTGCATAACTTGGATTTCTATTTCTATACGGTCACTTCCAGATTTTGTGTCTCAATTGGTACGGGAACTGGACTTAAAAGTACAAAATTATTTTTAAAACACCTCGTATTTTCTGTCATTTGTAGTACCGTCCCTAGATTCTAGGTAGGTATAAATTATAGTGCGATGAATGTAGATCATTATTGCATAACTTGGATTTCGATTTCTATAAGGTCACTTCCGGTTTTTGTGTCTTAATTGGTATGGGAGCTGGACTTGAAAGTACAAAACTATTTTTTAAAACACCTCGTATTTTCTGTCATTTGTAGTACCGTCCCTAGATTCTATGTGGGTATAAATTATTGTGGTTTCGATGTAGATCATTATTGCATAACGTGGATTTCGATTTCTATAAGGTCGCTTCCGGTTTTTGTATCTTAATTGGTATGGGAGCTGGACTTGAAATACAAAATTATTTTTTAAAACACCTCGTATTTTCGGTATTTTGTAGTACCGTCCCTAGATTCTAAGTGGGTATAAATTATAGTGAGATCGATGTAGATCATTATTGCGTTACTTGGATTTCGATTTCTATAAGGTCACTTCCGGTTTTTGTTTCTTAATTGGTATGGGAGCTGGACTTGAAATACAAAATTATTTTTTAAAACACCTCGTATTTTCTGTCCTTTGTCGTACCGTCCCTAGATTCTAGGTAGGTATAAATTATAGTGGGATCGATGTCGATCATTATTGCGCTACTTGGATTTCGATTTCTATAAGGTCACTTCTGGTTTTTGTGTCTTAATTGGTATGGGAGCTGGACTTGAAATACAAAATTATTTTTTAAAACACCGAAATACAAAATTATTTTTTAAAACACCTCGTATTTTCGGTATTTTGTCGTACCGTCCCTAGATTCCAGGTGGGTATAAATTATAGTGGGATCGATGTCGATCATTATTGCATAACTTGGATTTCGATTTCTATAAGGTCACTTCCGGTTTCTCTGTCTTAACTGGTATGGGCGCTGAACCTGAAAGTACAAAATATTTTTTTTAAAACACCTCGTATTTTCGGTATTTTGTTGTACCGTCCCTAGATTCTAGGTAAGTATAAATTGTAGTGGGATCGATGTAGATTATGATTGCATAACTTGTATTTCGATTTCTATAAGGTCACTTCCGGTTTTTGTGTCTTAATTGGTATGGGAGCTGGACTTGAAAGTACAAAATTATTTTTTAAAACACCTCGTATTTTCTGTCATTTGTAGTACCGTCCCTAGATTCTAGGTAAGTATAAATTATAGTGGGATCGATGTAGATCATTATTGCATAACTTGGATTTCGATTTCTTTAAGGTCACTTCCGGTTTTTGTGTCTTAATTGGTATCGGAGCTGGACTTGAAAGTACAAAATTATTTTTTAAAACACCTGGTATTTTCTGTCATTTGTAAAACCGTCCCTAGATTCAAGGTGGGTATAAATTATAGTGCGATGGATGTAGATCATGATTGCATAACTTGGATTTCTATTTCTATACGGTCACTTCTGGTTTTTGTGTCTTAATTGGTACGGGAACTGGACTTGAAAGTACAAAATTATTTTTAAAACACCTCGTATTTTCTGTCATTTGTAGTACCGTCCCTAGATTCTAGGTAAGTATAAATTATAGTGTGATGAATGTAGATCATTATTGCATAACTTGGATTTCTATTTCTGGAAGGTCACTTCCGGTTTTTCTGTCTTAATTGGTATGGGAGCTGGACTTGAAATACAAATTTTTTTTAAAACACCTCGAATTTTCTGTATTTTGTAGTACCGTCCCTAGATTCTAAGTGGGTATAAATTATAGTGAGATCGATGTAGATCATTATTGCGTTACTTGGATTTCGATTTCATTAAGGTCACTTCCGGTTTTTGTGTCTTAATTGGTATGGGAGCTGGACTTGAAATACAAAATTATTTTTTAAAACACCTCGTCTTTTCGGTATTTTGTCGTACCGTCCAAAGACTCTAGGTGGGTATAAATTATAGTGGGATCGATGTCGATCATTATTGCATTACTTGGATTCCGATTTCTATAAGGTCACTTCCGGTTTTTGTGTCTTAATTTGTATGGGAGCTGGACTTGAAAGTACAAAATTATTTTTTAAAACACCTCGTATTTTCTGTCATTTGTAGTACCGTCCCTAGATTCTAGGTGGGTATAAATTGTAGTGGGATCGATGTAGATTATGATTGCATAACTTGGATTTCGATTTCTATAAGGTCACATCCGGTTTCTCTGTCTTAATTGGTATGGGCGCTGAACCTGAAAGTACAAAATATTTTTTTTAAAACACCTCGTATTTTCGGTATTTTGTTGTACCGTCCCTAGATTCTAAGTGGGTATAAATTATAGTGGTATCGATATAGATCATTATTGCATTACTTGGATTTCGATTTCTATAAGGTCACTTCCGGTTTTTGTGTCTTAATTGGTATGGGAACTGGACTCTAAATACAAAATTATTTTTTAAAACACCTCGTATTTTCTGTCATTTGTAGTACCGTCCCTAGATTCTAGGTAAGTATAAATTATAGTGGTATCGATGTAGATCATTATTGCATACTTGGATTTCGATTTCTTTAAGGTCACTTCCGGTTTTTGTGTTTTAATTGGTATGGGAGTTGTACTTGAAAGTACAAAATTATTTTTTAAAACACCTGGTATTTTCTGTCATTTGTAGTACCGTCCCTAGATTCAAGGTGGGTACAAATTATAGTGCGATGGATGTAGATCATTATTGCATAACTTGGATTTCTATTTCTATACGGTCACTTCCGGTTTTTGTGTCTTAATTGGTATGGGAACTGGACTTGAAAGTACAAAATTATTTTTAAAACACCTCGTATTTTCTATCATTTGTAGTACCGTCCCTAGATTCTAGGTAGGTATAAATTATAGTGCGATGAATGTAGATCATTATTGCATAACTTGGATTTCGATTTCTATAAGGTCGCTTCCGGTTTTTTTGTCTTAATTGGTATGGGAGCTGGACTTGAAATACAAAATTATTTTTTAAAACACCTCGTATTTTCTGTCATTTGTAGTACCGTCCCTAGATTCTAAGTGGGTATAAATTGTAGTAGGATTGGTGTAGATTATTATTGCATAACTTGGATTTCGATTTCTATAAGGTCACTTCCGGTTTTTGTGTCTTAATTGGTATGGGAGCTGGACTTGAAAGTACAGAATTATTTTTTAAAACACCTCGTATTTTCTGTCATTTGTAATACCGTCCCTAGATTCTAAGTGGGTATAAATTATAGTGGGATCGATGTCGATCATTATTGCATAACTTGGATTTCGATTTCTATAAGGTCGCTTCCGGTTTTTGTGTCTTAATTGGTATGGGAGCTGGACTTGAAAGTACACAATTATTTTTTAAAACACCTCGTATTTTCTGTCATTTGTAGTACCGTCCCTAGATTCTAAGTGGGTATAAATTATAGTGGTATCGATATAGATCATTATTGCATAACTTGGATTTCGATTTCTATAAGGTCACTTCCGGTTTTTGTGTCTTAATTGGTATTTGAGCTGGACTTGAAATACAAAATTATTTTTTAAAATACCTCCTATTTTCGGTATTTTGTTGTACCGTCCCTAAATTCTAACTGGGTATAAATTGTAGTGGGATCGATGTAGATTATGATTGCATAACTTGGATTTCGATTTTTATAAGGTCACATCCGGTTTCTCTGTCTTAATTGGTATGGGCGCTGAACCTGAAAGTACAAAATATTTTTTTTTAAAACACCTCGTATTTTCGGTATTTTGTTGTACCGTCCCTAGATTCTAGGTGGGTATAAATTGTAGTAGGATCGATGTAGATTATGATTGCATAACTTGAATTTCGATTTCTATAAGGTCACTTCCGGTTTTTGTGTCTTAATTGGTATGGGAACTGGACTTGAAAGTACAAAATTATTTTAAAAACACCTCGTATTTTCTGTCATTTGTAATACCGTCCCTAGATTCTAGGTAGCTATAAATTATAGTGCGATGAATGTAGATCATTATTGCATAACTTGGATTTCGATTTCTATAAGGTCGCTTCCGGTTTTTGTGTCTTAATTGGTATGGGAGCTGGACTTGAAATACAAAATTATTTTTTAAAACACCTCGTATTTTCGGTATTTTGTCGTACCGTCCCTAGATTCTAAGTGGGTATAAATTATAGCGGGATCTATGTAGATCATAATTGCATAACTTGTATTTCGATTTGTATAAGGTCACTTCCGGTTTTTGTGTCTTAATTGGTATGGGAGCTGGACTTGAAATACAAAATAATTATTTTAAAACACCTTGTATTTTCGGTATTTTGTCGTACCGTCCCTAGATCCTAGGTGGGTATAAATTATAGTGGGATCGATGTCGATCATTATTGCATAACTTGGATTTCGATTTCTATAAGGTCGCTTCCGGTTTTTGTTTCTTAATTGGTATGGGAGCTGGACTTGAAAGTACAAAATTATTTTTTAAAACACCTCGTATTTTCTGTCATTTGTAGTACCGTCCCTAGATTCTAGGTAAGTATAAATTATAGTGGGATCGATGTAGATCATTATTGCATAACTTGGATTTCGATTTCTTTAAGGTCACTTCCGGTTTTTGTGTCTTAATTGGTATGGGAGCTGGACTTGAAAGTACAAAATTATTTTTTAAAACACCTGGTATTTTCTGTCATTTGTAGTACCGTCCCTAGATTCTAGGTGGGTATAAATTATAGTGCGATGGATGTAGATCATTATTGCATAACTTGGATTTCTAATTCTATACGGTCACTTCCGGTTTTTGTGCCTTAATTGGTATGGGAACTGGACTTGAAAGTACAAAATTATTTTTAAAACACCTCGTATTTTCTGTCATTTGTAGTACCGTCCCTAGATTTTAGGTAGGTATAAATTATAGTGCGATAAATGTAGATCATTATTGCATAACTTGGATTTCTATTTCTAGAAGGTCACTTCCGGTTTTTCTGTCTTAATTGGTATGGGAGCTGGACTTGAAATACAAAATTATTTTTTAAAACACCTCGTATTTTCTGTATTTTGTAGTACCGTCCCTAGATTCTAAGTGGGTATAAATTATAGTGAGATCGATGTAGATCATTATTGCGTTACTTGGATTTCGATTTCTATAAGGTCACTTCCGGTTTTTGTGTCTTAATTGGTATGGGAACTGTACTTGAAAGTACAAAATTATTTTTAAAACACCTCGTATTTTCTGTCATTTGTAGTACCGTCCCTAGATTCTAGGTAGGTATAAATTATAGTGCGATGAATGTAGATCATTATTGCATAACTTGGATTTCTATTTCTAGAAGGTCACTTCCGGTTTTTCTGTCTTAATTGGTATGGGAGCTGGACTTGAAATACAAAATTATTTTTTAAAACACCTCGTATTTTCTGTATTTTGTAGTACCGTCCCTAGATTCTAAGTGGGTATAAATTATAGTGAGATCGATGTAGATCATTATCGCGTTACTTGGATTTCGATTTCTATAAGGTCACTTCCGGTTTTTGTGTCTTAATTGGTATGGGAGCTGGACTTGAAATACAAAATTATTTTTTAAAACACCTCGTATTTTCGGTATTTTGTCGTACCGTCCCAAGATTCTAGGTGGGTATAAATTATAGTGGGATCGATGTCGATCATTATTGCGTTACTTGGATTTCGATTTCTATAAGGTCACTTCCGGTTTTTGTGTCTTAATTGGTATGGGAGCTGGACTTGAAAGTACAAAATTATTTTTTAAAACACCTCGTATTTTCTGTCATTTGTAGTACCGTCCCTAGATTCTAGGTGGGTATAAATTGTAGTGGGATCGATGTAGATTATGATTGCATAACTTGGATTTCGATTTCTATAAGGTCACATCCGGTTTCTCTGTCTTAATTGGTATGGGCGCTGAACCTGAAAGTACAAAATATTTTTTTTAAAACACCTCGTATTTTCGGTATTTTGTTGTACCGTCCCTAGATTCTAAGTGGGTATAAATTATAGTGGTATCGATATAGATCATTATTGCATTACTTGGATTTCGATTTCTATAAGGTCACTTCCGGTTTTTGTGTCTTAATTGGTATGGGAGCTGGACTCTAAATACAAAATTATTTTTTAAAACACCTCGTATTTTCTGTCATTTGTAGTACCGTCCCTAGATTCTAGGTAAGTATAAATTATAGTGGGATCGATGTAGATCATTATTGCATAACTTGGATTTCGATTTCTTTAAGGTCACTTCCGGTTTTTGTGTCTTAATTGGTATGGGAGCTGGACTTGAAAGTACAAAATTATTTTTTAAAACACCTGGTATTTTCTGTCATTTGTAGTACCGTCCCTAGATTCAAGGTGGGTATAAATTATAGTGCGATGGATGTAGATCATTATTGCATAACTTGGATTTCTATTTCTATACGGTCACTTCCGGTTTTTGTGCCTTAATTGGTATGGGAACTGGACTTGAAAGTACAAAATTATTTTTAAAACACCTCGTATTTTCTGTCATTTGTATTACCGTCCCTAGATTCTAAGTGGGTATAAGTTATAGTGAGATCGATGTAGATCATTATTGCGTTACTTGGATTTCGATTTCTATAAGGTCACTTCCGGTTTATGTGTCTTAATTGGTATGGGAGCTGGACTTGAAATAGAAAATTATTTTTTAAAACACCTGGTATTTTCGGTATTTTGTCGTACCGTACCTAGATTCTAGGTGGGTATAAATTATTGTGGGATCGATGTCGATCATTATTGCATAACTTGGATTTCGATTTCTATAAGGTCACTTCCGGTTTTTGTGTCTTAATTGGTATGGGAGCTGGACTTGAAAGTACAAAATTATTTTTTAAAACACCTCGTATTTTCTGTCATTTGTAGTACCGTCCCTAGATTCTAGGTGGGTATAAATTAGAGTGGAACCGATGTAAATCATGATTGCATAAATTGTATTTCGATTTCTATAAGGTCACTTCCGATTTTTGTGTCTTAATTTGTATGGGAGCTGGACTTGAAAGTACAAAATTATTTTTTAAAACACCTCGTATTTTCTGTCATTTGTAGTACCGTCCCTAGATTCTAAGTGGGTATAAATTGTAGTAGGATTGGTGTAGATTATTATTGCATAACTTGGATTTCGATTTCTATAAGGTCACTTCCGGTTTTTGTGTCTTAATTGGTATGGGAGCTGGACTTGAAAGTACAGAATTATTTTTTAAAACACCTCGTATTTTCTGTCATTTGTAATACCGTCCCTAGATTCTAAGTGGGTATAAATTATAGTGGGATCGATGTCGATCATTATTGCATAACTTGGATTTCGATTTCTATAAGGTCGCTTCCGGTTTTTGTGTCTTAGTTGGTATGGGAGCTGGACTTGAAAGTACACAATTATTTTTTAAAACACCTCGTATTTTCTGTCATTTGTAGTACCGTCCCTAGATTCTAAGTGGGTATAAATTATAGTGGTATCGATATAGATCATTATTGCATAACTTGGATTTCGATTTCTATAAGGTCACTTCCGGTTATTGTGTCTTAAATGGTATTTGAGCTGGACTTGAAATACAAAATTATTTTTTAAAATACCTCCTATTTTCGGTATTTTGTTGTACCGTCCCTAAATTCTAAGTGGGTATAAATTGTAGTGGGATCGATGTAGATTATGATTGCATAACTTGGATTTCGATTTCTATAAGGTCACATCCGGTTTCTCTGTCTTAATTGGTATGGGCGCTGAACCTGAAAGTACAAAATATTTTTTTTAAAACACCTCGTATTTTCGGTATTTTGTTGTACCGTCCCTAGATTCTAGGTGGGTATAAATTGTAGTAGGATCGATGTAGATTATGATTGCATAACTTGAATTTCGATTTCTATAAGGTCACTTCCGGTTTTTGTGTCTTAATTGGTATGGGAACTGGACTTGAAAGTACAAAATTATTTTTAAAACACCTCGTATTTTCTGTCATTTGTAATACCGTCCCTAGATTCTAGGTAGCTATAAATTATAGTGCGATGAATGTAGATCATTATTGCATAACTTGGATTTCGATTTCTATAAGGTCGCTTCCGGTTTTTGTGTCTTAATTGGTATGGGAGCTGGACTTGAAATACAAAATTATTTTTTAAAACACCTCGTATTTTCTGTATTTTGTAATACCGTCCCTAGATTCTAAGTGGGTATAAATTATAGTGGGATCGATGTCGATCATTATTGCATAACTTGGATTTCGATTTCTATAAGGTCGCTTCCGGTTTTTGTGTCTTAATTGGTATGGGAGCTGGACTTGAAAGTACAAAATTATTTTTTAAAACACCTCGTATTTTCTGTCATTTGTAGTACCGTCCCTAGATTCTAGGTAAGTATAAATTATAGTGGGATCGATGTAGATCATTATTGCATAACTTGGATTTCGATTTCTTTAAGGTCACTTCCGGTTTTTGTGTCTTAATTGGTATGGGAGCTGGACTTGAAAGTACAAAATTATTTTTTAAAACACCTGGTATTTTCTGTCATTTGTAGTACCGTCCCTAGATTCTAGGTGGGTATAAATTATAGTGCGATGGATGTAGATCATTATTGCATAACTTGGATTTCTATTTCTATACGGTCACTTCCGGTTTTTGTGCCTTAATTGGTATGGGAACTGGACTTGAAAGTACAAAATTATTTTTAAAACACCTCGTATTTTCTGTCATTTGTAGTACCGTCCCTAGATTTTAGGTAGGTATAAATTATAGTGCGATAAATGTAGATCATTATTGCATAACTTGGATTTCTATTTCTAGAAGGTCACTTCCGGTTTTTCTGTCTTAATTGGTATGGGAGCTGGACTTGAAATACAAAATTATTTTTTAAAACACCTCGTATTTTCTGTATTTTGTAGTACCGTCCCTAGATTCTAAGTGGGTATAAATTATAGTGAGATCGATGTAGATCATTATTGCGTTACTTGGATTTCGATTTCTATAAGGTCACTTCCGGTTTTTGTGTCTTAATTGGTATGGGAACTGGACTTGAAAGTACAAAATTATTTTTAAAACACCTCGTATTTTCTGTCATTTGTAGTACCGTCCCTAGATTCTAGGTAGGTATAAATTATAGTGCGATGAATGTAGATCATTATTGCATAACTTGGATTTCTATTTCTAGAAGGTCACTTCCGGTTTTTCTGTCTTAATTGGTATGGGAGCTGGACTTGAAATACAAAATTATTTTTTAAAACACCTCGTATTTTCTGTATTTTGTAGTACCGTCCCTAGATTCTAAGTGGGTATAAATTATAGTGAGATCGATGTAGATCATTATTGCGTTACTTGGATTTCGATTTCTATAAGGTCACTTCCGGTTTTTGTGTCGTAATTGGTATGGGAGCTGGACTTGAAATACAAAATTATTTTTTAAAACACCTCGTATTTTCGGTATTTTGTCGTACCGTCCCAAGATTCTAGGTGGGTATAAATTATAGTGGGATCGATGTCGATCATTATTGCGTTACTTGGATTTCGATTTCTATAAGGTCACTTCCGGTTTTTGTGTCTTAATTGGTATGGGAGCTGGACTTGAAAGTACAAAATTATTTTTTAGAACACCTCGTATTTTCTGTCATTTGTAGTACCGTCCCTAGATTCTAGGTGGGTATAAATTGTAGTGGGATCGATGTAGATTATGATTGCATAACTTGGATTTCGATTTCTATAAGGTCACATCCGGTTTCTCTGTCTTAATTGGTATGGGCGCTGAACCTGAAAGTACAAAATATTTTTTTTAAAACACCTCGTATTTTCGGTTTTTTGTTGTACCGTCCCTAGATTCTAAGTGGGTATAAATTATAGTGGTATCGATATAGATCATTATTGCATTACTTGTATTTCGATTTCTATAAGGTCACTTCCGGTTTTTGTGTCTTAATTGGTATGGGAGCTGGACTCTAAATACAAAATTATTTTTTAAAACACCTCGTATTTTCTGTCATTTGTAGTACCGTCCCTAGATTCAAGGTGGGTATAAATTATAGTGCGATGGATGTAGATCATTATTGCATAACTTGGATTTCTATTTCTATACGGTCACTTCCGGTTTTTGTGCCTTAATTGGTATGGGAACTGGACTTGAAAGTACAAAATTATTTTTAAAACACCTCGTATTTTCTGTCATTTGTATTACCGTCCCTAGATTCTAAGTGGGTATAAGTTATAGTGAGATCGATGTAGATCATTATTGCGTTACTTGGATTTCGATTTCTATAAGGTCACTTCCGGTTTTTGTGTCTTAATTGGTATGGGAGCTGGACTTGAAATAGAAAATTATTTTTTAAAACACCTGGTATTTTCGGTATTTTGTCGTACCGTACCTAGATTCTAGGTGGGTATAAATTATTGTGGGATCGATGTCGATCATTATTGCATAACTTGGATTTCGATTTCTATAAGGTCACTTCCGGTTTTTGTGTCTTAATTGGTATGGGAGCTGGACTTGAAAGTACAAAATTATTTTTTAAAACACCTCGTATTTTCTGTCATTTGTAGTACCGTCCCTGGATTCTAGGTGGGTATAAATTAGAGTGGAACCGATGTAAATCATGATTGCATAAATTGTATTTCGATTTCTATAAGGTCACTTCCGATTTTTGTGTCTTAATTTGTATGGGAGCTGGACTTGAAAGTACAAAATTATTTTTTAAAACACCTCGTATTTTCTGTCATTTGTAGTACCGTCCCTAGATTCTAAGTGGGTATAAATTGTAGTAGGATTGGTGTAGATTATTATTGCATAACTTGGATTTCGATTTCTATAAGGTCACTTCCGGTTTTTGTGTCTTAATTGGTATGGGAGCTGGACTTGAAAGTACAGAATTATTTTTTAAAACACCTCGTATTTTCTGTCATTTGTAATACCGTCCCTAGATTCTAAGTGGGTATAAATTATAGTGGGATCGATGTCGATCATTATTGCATAACTTGGATTTCGATTTCTATAAGGTCGCTTCCGGTTTTTGTGTCTTAATTGGTATGGGAGCTGGACTTGAAAGTACACAATTATTTTTTAAAACACCTCGTATTTTCTGTCATTTGTAGTACCGTCCCTAGATTCTAAGTGGGTATAAATTATAGTGGTATCGATATAGATCATTATTGCATAACTTGGATTTCGATTTCTATAAGGTCACTTCCGGTTTTTGTGTCTTAAATGGTATTTGAGCTGGACTTGAAATACAAAATTATTTTTTAAAATACCTCCTATTTTCGGTATTTTTTTGTACCGTCCCTAAATTCTAAGTGGGTATAAATTGTAGTGGGATCGATGTAGATTATGATTGCATAACTTGGATTTCGATTTCTATAAGGTCACATCCGGTTTCTCTGTCTTAATTGGTATGGGCGCTGAACCTGAAAGTACAAAATATTTTTTTTAAAACACCTCGTATTTTCGGTATTTTGTTGTACCGTCCCTAGATTCTAGGTGGGTATAAATTGTAGTAGGATCGATGTAGATTATGATTGCATAACTTGAATTTCGATTTCTATAAGGTCACTTCCGGTTTTTGTGTCTTAATTGGTATGGGAACTGGACTTGAAAGTACAAAATTATTTTTAAAACACCTCGTATTTTCTGTCATTTGTAATACCGTCCCTAGATTCTAGGTAGCTATAAATTATAGCGCGATGAATGTAGATCATTATTGCATAACTTGGATTTCGATTTCTATAAGGTCGCTTCCGGTTTTTGTGTCTTAATTGGTATGGGAGCTGGACTTGAAATACAAAATTATTTTTTAAAACACCTCGTATTTTCTGTATTTTGTAGTACCGTCCCTAGATTCTAAGTGGGTATAAATGATAGTGGGATCGATGTAGATCATTACTGCGTTACTTGTATTTCGATTTGTATAAGGTCACTTCCGGTTTTTGTGTCTTAATTGGTATGGGAGCTGGACTTGAAATACAAAATAATTATTTTAAAACACCTTGTATTTTCGGTATTTTGTCGTACCGTCCCTAGATCCTAGGTGGGTATAAATTATAGTGGGATCGATGTCGATCATTATTGCATAACTTGGATTTCGATTTCTATAAGGTCGCTTCCGGTTTTTGTGTCTTAATTGGTATGGGAGCTGGACTTGAAAGTACAAAATTATTTTTTAAAACACCTCGTATTTTCTGTCATTTGTAGTACCGTCCCTAGATTCTAGGTAAGTATAAATTATAGTGGGATCGATGTAGATCATTATTGCATAACTTGGATTTCGATTTCTTTAAGGTCACTTCCGGTTTTTGTGTCTTAATTGGTATGGGAGCTGGACTTGAAAGTACAAAATTATTTTTTAAAACACCTGGTATTTTCTGTCATTTGTAGTACCGTCCCTAGATTCTAGGTGGGTATAAATTATAGTGCGATGGATGTAGATCATTATTGCATAACTTGGATTTCTATTTTTATACGGTCACTTCCGGTTTTTGTGCCTTAATTGGTATGGGAACTGGACTTGAAAGTACAAAATTATTTTTAAAACACCTCGTATTTTCTGTCATTTGTAGTACCGTCCCTAGATTTTAGGTAGGTATAAATTATAGTGCGATAAATGTAGATCATTATTGCATAACTTGGATTTCTATTTCTAGAAGGTCACTTCCGGTTTTTCTGTCTTAATTGGTATGGGAGCTGGACTTGAAATACAAAATTATTTTTTAAAACACCTCGTATTTTCTGTATTTTGTAGTACCGTCCCTAGATTCTAAGTGGGTATAAATTATAGTGAGATCGATGTAGATCATTATTGCGTTACTTGGATTTCGATTTCTATAAGGTCACTTCCGGTTTTTGTGTCTTAATTGGTATGGGAACTGGACTTGAAAGTACAAAATTATTTTTAAAACACCTCGTATTTTCTGTCATTTGTAGTACCGTCCCTAGATTCTAGGTAGGTATAAATTATAGTGCGATGAATGTAGATCATTATTGCATAACTTGGATTTCTATTTCTAGAAGGTCACTTCAGGTTTTTCTGTCTTAATTGGTATGGGAGCTGGACTTGAAATACAAAATTATTTTTTAAAACACCTCGTATTTTCTGTATTTTGTAGTACCGTCCCTAGATTCTAAGTGGGTATAAATTATAGTGAGATCGATGTAGATCATTATTGCGTTACTTGGATTTCGATTTCTATAAGGTCACTTCCGGTTTTTGTGTCTTAATTGGTATGGGAGCTGGACTTGAAATACAAAATTATTTTTTAAAACACCTCGTATTTTCGGTATTTTGTCGTACCGTCCCAAGATTCTAGGTGGGTATAAATTATAGTGGGATCGATGTCGATCATTATTGCGTTACTTGGATTTCGATTTCTATAAGGTCACTTCCGGTTTTTGTGTCTTAATTGGTATGGGAGCTGGACTTGAAAGTACAAAATTATTTTTTAAAACACCTCGTATTTTCTGTCATTTGTAGTACCGTCCCTAGATTCTAGGTGGGTGTAAATTGTAGTGGGATCGATGTAGATTATGATTGCATAACTTGGATTTCGATTTCTATAAGGTCACATCCGGTTTCTCTGTCTTAATTGGTATGGGCGCTGAACCTGAAAGTACAAAATATTTTTTTTAAAACACCTCGTATTTTCGGTATTTTGTTGTACCGTCCCTAGATTCTAAGTGGGTATAAATTATAGTGGTATCGATATAGATCATTATTGCATTACTTGGATTTCGATTTCTATAAGGTCACTTCCGGTTTTTGTGTCTTAATTGGTATGGGAGCTGGACTCTAAATACAAAATTATTTTTTAAAACACCTCGTATTTTCTGTCATTTGTAGTACCGTCCCTAGATTCTAGGTAAGTATAAATTATAGTGGGATCGATGTAGATCATTATTGCATAACTTGGATTTCGATTTCTTTAAGGTCACTTCCGGTTTTTGTGTCTTAATTGGTATGGGAGTTGGACTTGAAAGTACAAAATTATTTTTTAAAACACCTGGTATTTTCTGTCATTTGTAGTACCGTCCCTAGATTCAAGGTGGGTATAAATTATAGTGCGATGGATGTAGATCATTATTGCATAACTTGGATTTCTATTTCTATACGGTCACTTCCGGTTTTTGTGCCTTAATTGGTATGGGAACTGGACTTGAAAGTACAAAATTATTTTTAAAACACCTCGTATTTTCTGTCATTTGTATTACCGTCCCTAGATTCTAAGTGGGTATAAGTTATAGTGAGATTGATGTAGATCATTATTGCGTTACTTGGATTTCGATTTCTATAAGGTCACTTCCGGTTTTTGTGTCTTAATTGGTATGGGAGCTGGACTTGAAATAGAAAATTATTTTTTAAAACACCTGGTATTTTCGGTATTTTGTCGTACCGTACCTAGATTCTAGGTGGGTATAAATTATTGTGGGATCGATGTCGATCATTATTGCATAACTTGGATTTCGATTTCTATAAGGTTAATTCCCGTTTTTGTGTCTTAATTGGTATGGGAGCTGGACTTGAAATACAAAATTATTTTTTAAAACACCTAGTGTTTTCTGTCATTTGTAGTACCGTCCTTAGATTCTAGGTGGGTATAAATTATAGTGGGATCGATGTAGATCATTATTGCATAACTTGGATTTCGATTTCTATAAGGTCATTTCCGGTTTTTGTGTCTTAATTGGTATGGGAGCTGGACTTGAAAGTACAGAATTATTTTTTACAACACCTTGTATTTTCGGTATTTTGTAGTATCGTCCGTAGATTGTAGGTGGGTATAAATTATAGTGGTATCGGTGTAGATCATTACTGCATAACTTGTATTTCGATTTGTATCAGGTCACTTCCGGTTTTTGTGTCTTAATTGGTATTTGAGCTGGACTTGAAATACAAAATTATTTTTTAAAACACCTAGTATTTTCGGTATTTTGTCGTACCGTCCCTAGATTCTAAGTGGGTATAAATTATAGTGGGATCTATGTAGATCATAATTGCATAACTTGGATTTCGATTTCTATAAGGTCACTTCCGGTTTTTGTGTCTTAATTGGTATGGGAGCTGGACTTGAAATACAAAATTATTTTTTAAAACACCTCGTATTTTCTGTCATTTGTAGTACCGTCCCTAGATTCTAGGTGGGTATAAATTATAGTGGGATCGATGTAGATCATTATTGCATAACTTGGATTTCGATTTCTTTAAGGTCACTTCCGGTTTTTGTGTCTTAATTGGTATGGGAGCTGGACTTGAAAGTACAAAATTATTTTTTAAAACACCTGGTATTTTCTGTCATTTGTATTACCTTCCCTAGATTGTAGGTGGGTATAAATTATAGTGCGATGGATGTAGATCATTATTGCATAACTTGGATTTCTATTTCTATACGGTCACTTCCGGTTTTTGTGTCTTAATTGGTACGGGAACTGGACTTGAAAGTACAAAATTATTTTTAAAACACCTCGTATTTTCTGTCATTTGTAGTACCGTCCCTAGATTCTAGGTAGGTATAAATTATAGTGCGATGAATGTAGATCATTATTGCATAACTTGGATTTCTATTTCTAGAAGGTCACTTCCGGTTTTACTGTCTTAATTGGTATGGGAGCTGGACTTGAAATACAAAATTATTTTTTAAAACACCTTGTATTTTCTGTATTTTGTAGTACCGTCCCTAGATTCTAAGTGGGTATAAATTATAGTGAGATCGATGTAGATCATTATTGCGTTACTTGGATTTCGATTTCTATAAGGTCACTTCCGGTTTTTGTGTCTTAATTGGTATGGGCGCTGAACCTGAAAGTACAAAATATTTTTTTTTAAAACACCTCGTATTTTCGGTATTTTGTTTTACCGTCCCTAGATTCTAGGTGGGTATAAATTGTCGTGAGATCGATGTAGATCATTACTGCGTTACTTGTATTTCGATTTCTATAAGGTCACTTCCGGTTTTTGTGTCTTAATTGGTATTTGAGCTGGACTTGAAATACAAAATTATTTTTTAAAACACCTCCTATTTTCGGTATTTTATTGTACCGTCCCTAAATTCTAAGTGGGTATAAATTGTAGTGGGATCGATGTAGATTATGATTGCATAACTTGGATTTCGATTTCTATAAGGTCACATCCGGTTTCTCTGTCTTAATTGGTATGGGCGCTGAACCTGAAAGTACAAAATATTTTTTTTTAAAACACCTCGTATTTTCGGTATTTTGTTTTACCGTCCCTAGATTCTAGGTGGGTATAAATTGTAGTGAGATCGATGTAGATCATTACTGCGTTACTTGTATTTCGATTTGTATAAGGTCACTTCCGGTTTTTGTGTCTTAGTTGGTATGGGAGCTGGAATTGAAATACAAAATAATTATTTTAAAACACCTCGTATTTTCGGTATTTTGTTGTACCGTCCCAAGATTCTAGGTGGGTATAAATTATAGTGGGATCGATGTCGATCATTATTGCGTTACTTGGATTTCGATTTCTATAAGGTCACTTCCGGTTTTTGTGTCTTAATTGGTATGGGAACTGGACTTGAAAGTACAAAATTATTTTTAAAACACCTCGTATTTTCTGTCATTTGTAATACCGTCCCTAGATTCTAGGTAGGTATAAATTATAGTGCGATGAATGTAGATCATTATTGCATAACTTGGATTTCGATTTCTATAAGGTCGCTTCCGGTTTTTGTGTCTTAATTGGTATGGGAGCTGGACTTGAAATACAAAATTATTTTTTAAAACACCTCGTATTTTCTGTATTTTTTAGTACCGTCCCTAGATTCTAAGTGGGTATAAATTATAGTGAGATCGATGTAGATCATTACTGCGTTACTTGTATTTCGATTTGTATAAGGTCACTTCCGGTTTTTGTGTCTTAATTGGTATGGGAGCTGGACTTGAAATACAAAATAATTATTTTAAAACACCTCGTATTTTCGGTATTTTGTTGTACCGTCCCTAGATTCTAGGTGGGTATAAATTGTAGTGAGATCGATGTAGATTATGATTGCATAACTTGAATTTCGATTTCTATAAGGTCACTTCCGGTTTTTGTGTCTTAATTGGTATGGCAACTGGACTTGAAAGTACAAAATTATTTTTAAAACACCTCGTATTTTCTGTCATTTGTAATACCGTCCCTAGATTCTAGGGAGGTATAAATTATAGTGCGATGAATGTAGATCATTATTGCATAACTTGGATTTCGATTTCTATAAGGTCGCTTCCGGTTTTTGTGTCTTAATTGGTATGGGAGCTGGACTTGAAATACAAAATTATTTTTTAAAACACCTCGTATTTTCTGTATTTTGTAGTACCGTCCCTAGATTCTAAGTGGGTATAAATTATAGTGAGATCGATGTAGATCATTACTGCGTTACTTGTATTTCGATTTCTATAAGGTCACTTCCGGTTTTTGTGTCTTAATTGGTATGGGAGCTGGACTTGAAATACAAAATAATTATTTTAAAACACCTCGTATTTTCGGTATTTTGTTGTACCGTCCCTAGATTCTAGGTGGGTATAAATTATAGTGAGATCGATGTAGATTATGATTGCATAACTTGAATTTCGATTTCTATAAAATCACTTCCGGTTTTTGTGTCTTAATTGGTATGGGAACTGGACTTGAAAGTACAAAATTATTTTTAAAACACCTCGTATTTTCTGTCATTTGTAATACCGTCCCTAGATTCTAGGTAGGTATAAATTATAGTGCGATGAATGTAGATCATTATTGCATAACTTGGATTTCTATTTCTATAAGGTCGCTTCCGGTTTTTGTGTCTTAATTGGTATGGGAGCTGGACTTGAAATACAAAATTATTTTTTAAAACACCTCGTATTTTCTGTATTTTGTAGTACCGTCCCTAGATTCTAAGTGGGTATAAATTATAGTGAGATCGATGTAGATCGTTACTGCGTTACTTGTATTTCGATTTGTAAAAGGTCACTTCCTGTTTTTGTGTCTTAATTGGTATGGGAGCTGGACTTGAAATACAAAATAATTATTTTAAAACACCTTGTATTTTCGGTATTTTGTCGTACCGTCCCTAGATCCTAGGTGGGTATAAATTATAGTGGGATCGATGTCGATCATTATTGCATAACTTGGATTTCGATTTCTATAAGGTCACTTCTGGTTTTTGTGTCTTAATTGGTATGGGAGCTGGACTTGAAATACAATATTATTTCTTAAAACACCGAAATACAAAATTATTTTTTAAAACAGCTCGTATTTTCGGTATTTTGTCGTACCGTCCCTAGATTCTAGGTGGGTATAAATTATAGTGGGATCGATGTCGATCATTATTGCATAACTTGGATTTCGATTTCTATAAGGTCGCATCCGGTTTCTCTGTCTTAATTGGTATTGGCGCTGAACCTGAAAGTACAAAATATTTTTTTAAAACACCTCGTATTTTCGGTATTTTGTTGCACCGTCCCTAGATTCTAGGTGGGTATAAATTGTAGTGGGATCGATGTAGATTATGATTGCATAACTTGTATTTCGATTTCTATAAGGTCACTTCCGGTTTTTGTGTCTTAATTGGTATGGGAGCTGGACTTGAAAGTACAAAATTATTTTTTAAAACACCTCGTATTTTCTGTCATTTGTAGTACCGTCCCTAGATTCTAGGTAGGTATAAATTATAGTGCGATGAATGTAGATCATTATTGCATAACTTGAATTTCGATTTCTATAAGGTCACTTCCGGTTTTTGTGTCTTAATTGGTATGGGAACTGGACTTGAAAGTACAAAATTATTTTTAAAACACCTCGTAGTTTCTGTCATTTGTAATACCGTCCCTAGATTCTAGGTAGGTATAAATTATAGTGCGATGAATGTAGATCATTATTGCATAACTTGGATTTCGATTTCTATAAGGTCGCTTCCGGTTTTTGTGTCTTAATTGGTATGGGAGCTGGACTTGAAATACAAAATTATTTTTTAAAACACCTCGTATTTTCTGTATTTTGTAGTACCGTCCCTAGATTCTAAGTGGGTATAAATTATAGTGAGATCGATGTAGATCATTACTGCGTTACTTGTATTTCGATTTCTATAAGGTCACTTCCGGTTTTTGTGTCTTAATTGGTATGGGAGCTGGACTTGAAATACAAAATAATTATTTTAAAACACCTCGTATTTTCGGTATTTTGTTGTACCGTCCCTAGATTCTAGGTGGGTATAAATTATAGTGAGATCGATGTAGATTATGATTGCATAACTTGAATTTCGATTTCTATAAGGTCACTTCCGGTTTTTGTGTCTTAATTGGTATGGGAACTGGACTTGAAAGTACAAAATTATTTTTAAAACACCTCTATTTTCTGTCATTTGTAATACCGTCCCTAGATTCTAGGTAGGTATAAATTATAGTGCGATGAATGTAGATCATTATTGCATAACTTGGATTTCTATTTCTATAAGGTCGCTTCCGGTTTTTGTGTCTTAATTGGTATGGGAGCTGGACTTGAAATACAAAATTATTTTTTAAAACACCTCGTATTTTCTGTATTTTGTAGTACCGTCCCTAGATTCTAAGTGGGTATAAATTATAGTGAGATCGATGTAGATCGTTACTGCGTTACTTGTATTTCGATTTGTAAAAGGTCACTTCCGGTTTTTGTGTCTTAATTGGTATGGGAGCTGGACTTGAAATACAAAATAATTATTTTAAAACACCTTGTATTTTCGGTATTTTGTCGTACCGTCCCTAGATCCTAGGTGGGTATAAATTATAGTGCGATAAATGTAGATCATTATTGCATAACTTGGATTTCGATTTCTATAAGGTCACTTCTGGTTTTTGTGTCTTAATTGGTATGGGAGCTGGACTTGAAATACAATATTATTTTTTAAAACACCGAAATACAAAATTATTTTTTAAAACAGCTCGTATTTTCGGTATTTTGTCGTACCGTCCCTAGATTCTAGGTGGGTATAAATTATAGTGGGATCGATGTCGATCATTATTGCATAACTTGGATTTCGATTTCTATAAGGTCACATCCGGTTTCTCTGTCTTAATTGGTATGGGCGCTGAACCTGAAAGTACAAAATATTTTTTTTAAAACACCTCGTATTTTCGGTATTTTGTTGCACCGTCCCTAGATTCTAGGTGGGTATAAATTGTAGTGGGATCGATGTAGATTATGATTGCATAACTTGTATTTCGATTTCTATAAGGTCACTTCCGGTTTTTGTGTCTTAATTGGTATGGGAGCCGGACTTGAAAGTACAAAATTATTTTTTAAAACACCTCGTATTTTCTGTCATTTCTAGTACCGTCCCTAGATTCTAGATAAGTATAAATTATAGTGGGATCGATGTAGATCATAATTGCATAACTTGGATTTCGATTTCTTTAAGGTGACTTCCGGTTTTTGTGTCTTAATTGGTATGGGAGCTGGACTTGAAAGTACAAAATTATTTTTTAAAACATCTGGTATTTTCTGTCATTTGTATTACCGTCCCTAGATTCTAGGTGGGTATAAATTATCGTGCGATGGATGTAGATCATTATTGCATAACTTGGATTTCTATTTCTATACGGTCACTTCCGGTTTTTGTGTCTTAATTGGTACGGGAACTGGACTTGAAAGTACAAAATTATTTTTAAAACACCTCGTATTTTCTGTCATTTGTAGTACCGTCCCTAGATTCTAGGTAGGTATAAATTATAGTGCGATGAATGTAGATCATTATTGCATAACTTGAATTTCGATTTCTATAAGGTCACTTCCGGTTTTTGTGTCTTAATTGGTATGGGAACTGGACTTGAAAGTACAAAATTATTTTTAAAACACCTAGTATTTTCGGTATTTTGTTGTACCGTCCCTAGATTCTAGGTAGGTATAAATTATAGTGCGATGAATGTAGATCATTATTGCATAACTTGGATTTCGATTTCTATAAGGTCGCTTCCGGTTTTTGTGTCTTAATTGGTATGGGAGCTGGACTTGAAATACAAAATTATTTTTTAAAACACCTCGTATTTTCTGTATTTTGTAGTACCGTCCCTAGATTCTAAGTGGGTATAAATTATAGTGAGATCGTTGTAGATCATTACTGCGTTACTTGTATTTCGATTTGTAAAAGGTCACTTCCGGTTTTTGTGTCTTAATTGGTATGGGAGCTGGACTTGAAATACAAAATAATTATTTTAAAACACCTTGTATTTTCGGTATTTTGTCGTACCGTCCCTAGATCCTAGGTGGGTATAAATTATAGTGGGATCGATGTCGATCATTATTGCATAACTTGGATTTCGATTTCTATAAGGTCACTTCCGGTTTTTGTGTCTTAATTGGTATGGGAGCTGGACTTGAAAGTACAAAACTATTTTTTAAAACACCTCGTATTTTCTGTCATTTGTAGTACCGTCCCTAGATTCTATGTGGGTATAAATTATTGTGGTTTCGATGTAGATCATTATTGCATAACGTGGATTTCGATTTCTATAAGGTCGCTTCCGGTTTTTGTATCTTAATTGGTATGGGAGCTGGACTTGAAATACAAAATTATTTTTTAAAACACCTCGTATTTTCGGTATTTTGTAGTACCGTCCCTAGATTCTAAGTGGGTATAAATTATAGTGAGATCGATGTAGATCATTATTGCGTTACTTGGATTTCGATTTCTATAAGGTCACTTCCGGTTTTTGTTTCTTAATTCGTATGGGAGCTGGACTTGAAATACAAAATTATTTTTTAAAACACCTCGTATTTTCTGTCCTTTGTCGTACCGTCCCTAGATTCTAGGTAGGTATAAATTATAGTGGGATCGATGTCGATCATTATTGCGCTACTTGGATTTCGATTTCTATAAGGTCACTTCTGGTTTTTGTGTCTTAATTGGTATGGGAGCTGGACTTGAAATACAAAATTATTTTTTAAAACACCGAAATACAAAATTATTTTTTAAAACACCTCGTATTTTCGGTATTTTGTCGTACCGTCCCTAGATTCCAGGTGGGTATAAATTATAGTGGGATCGATGTCGATCATTATTGCATAACTTGGATTTCGATTTCTATAAGGTCACTTCCGGTTTCTCTGTCTTAACTGGTATGGGCGCTGAACCTGAAAGTACAAAATATTTTTTTTAAAACACCTCGTATTTTCGGTATTTTGTTGTACCGTCCCTAGATTCTAGGTAAGTATAAATTGTAGTGGGATCGATGTAGATTATGATTGCATAACTTGTATTTCGATTTCTATAAGGTCACTTCCGGTTTTTGTGTCTTAATTGGTATGGGAGCTGGACTTGAAAGTACAAAATTATTTTTTAAAACACCTCGTATTTTCTGTCATTTGTAGTACCGTCCCTAGATTCTAGGTAAGTATAAATTATAGTGGGATCGATGTAGATCATTATTGCATAACTTGGATTTCGATTTCTTTAAGGTCACTTCCGGTTTTTGTGTCTTAATTGGTATCGGAGCTGCACTTGAAAGTACAAAATTATTTTTTAAAACACCTGGTATTTTCTGTCATTTGTAAAACCGTCCCTAGATTCAAGGTGGGTATAAATTATAGTGCGATGGATGTAGATCATGATTGCATAACTTGGATTTCTATTTCTATACGGTCACTTCCGGTTTTTGTGTCTTAATTGGTACGGGAACTGGACTTGAAAGTACAAAATTATTTTTAAAACACCTCGTATTTTCTGTCATTTGTAGTACCGTCCCTAGATTCTAGGTAAGTATAAATTATAGTGTGATGAATGTAGATCATTATTGCATAACTTGGATTTCTATTTCTGGAAAGTCACTTCCGGTTTTTCTGTCTTAATTGGTATGGGAGCTGGACTTGAAATACAAATTTTTTTTAAAACACCTCGAATTTTCTGTATTTTGTAGTACCGTCCCTAGATTCTAAGTGGGTATAAATTATAGTGAGATCGATGTAGATCATTATTGCGTTACTTGGATTTCGATTTCTATAAGGTCACTTCCGGTTTTTGTGTCTTAATTGGTATGGGAGCTGGACTTGAAGGTACAAAATTATTTTTAAAACACCACGTATTTTCGGTATTTTGTTGTACCGTCCCTAGATTCTAGGTAGGTATAAATTATAGTGCGATGAATGTAGATCATTATTGCATAACTTGGATTTCGATTTCTATAAGGTCGCTTCCGGTTTTTGTGTCTTAATTGGTATGGGAGCTGGACTTGAAATACAAAATTATTTTTTAAAACACCTCGTATTTTCTGTATTTTGTAGTACCGTCCCTAGATTCTAAGTGGGTATAAATTATAGTGAGATCGTTGTAGATCATTACTGCGTTACTTGTATTTCGATTTGTAAAAGGTCACTTCCGGTTTTTGTGTCTTAATTGGTATGGGAGCTGGACTTGAAATACAAAATAATTATTTTAAAACACCTTGTATTTTCGGTATTTTGTCGTACCGTCCCTAGATCCTAGGTGGGTATAAATTATAGTGGGATCGATGTCGATCATTATTGCATAACTTGGATTTCGATTTCTATAAGGTCACTTCCGGTTTTTGTGTCTTAATTGGTATGGGAGCTGGACTTGAAAGTACAAAACTATTTTTTAAAACACCTCGTATTTACTGTCATTTGTAGTACCGTCCCTAGATTCTATGTGGGTATAAATTATTGTGGTTTCGATGTAGATCATTATTGCATAACGTGGATTTCGATTTCTATAAGGTCGCTTCCGGTTTTTGTATCTTAATTGGTATGGGAGCTGGACTTGAAATACAAAATTATTTTTTAAAACACCTCGTATTTTCGGTATTTTGTAGTACCGTCCCTAGATTCTAAGTGGGTATAAATTATAGTGAGATCGATGTAGATCATTATTGCGTTACTTGGATTTCGATTTCTATAAGGTCACTTCCGGTTTTTGTTTCTTAATTGGTATGGGAGCTGGACTTGAAATACAAAATTATTTTTTAAAACACCTCGTATTTTCTGTCCTTTGTCGTACCGTCCCTAGATTCTAGGTAGGTATAAATTATAGTGGGATCGATGTCGATCATTATTGCGCTACTTGGATTTCGATTTCTATAAGGTCACTTCTGGTTTTTGTGTCTTAATTGGTATGGGAGCTGGACTTGAAATACAAAATTATTTTTTAAAACACCGAAATACAAAATTATTTTTTAAAACACCTCGTATTTTCGGTATTTTGTCGTACCGTCCCTAGATTCCAGGTGGGTATAAATTATAGTGGGATCGATGTCGATCATTATTGCATAACTTGGATTTCGATTTCTATAAGGTCACTTCCGGTTTCTCTGTCTTAACTGGTATGGGCGCTGAACCTGAAAGTACAAAATATTTTTTTTAAAACACCTCGTATTTTCGGTATTTTGTTGTACCGTCCCTAGATTCTAGGTAAGTATAAATTGTAGTGGGATCGATGTAGATTATGATTGCATAACTTGTATTTCGATTTCTATAAGGTCACATCCGGTTTTTGTGTCTTAATTGGTATGGGGGCTGGACTTGAAAGTACAAAATTATTTTTTAAAACACCTCGTATTTTCTGTCATTTGTAGTACCGTCCCTAGATTCTAGGTAAGTATAAATTATAGTGGGATCGATGTAGATCATTATTGCATAACTTGGATTTCGATTTCTTTAAGGTCACTTCCGGTTTTTGTGTCTTAATTGGTATCGGAGCTGGACTTGAAAGTACAAAATTATTTTTTAAAACACCTGGTATTTTCTGTCATTTGTAAAACCGTCCCTAGATTCAAGGTGGGTATAAATTATAGTGCGATGGATGTAGATCATGATTGCATAACTTGGATTTCTATTTCTATACGGTCACTTCCGGTTTTTGTGTCTTAATTGGTACGGGAACTGGACTTGAAAGTACAAAATTATTTTTAAAACACCTCGTATTTTCTGTCATTTGTAGTACCGTCCCTAGATTCTAGGTAAGTATAAATTATAGTGTGATGAATGTAGATCATTATTGCATAACTTGGATTTCTATTTCTGGAAAGTCACTTCCGGTTTTTCTGTCTTAATTGGTATGGGAGCTGGACTTGAAATACAAATTTTTTTTAAAACACCTCGAATTTTCTGTATTTTGTAGTACCGTCCCTAGATTCTAAGTGGGTATAAATTATAGTGAGATCGATGTAGATCATTATTGCGTTACTTGGATTTCGATTTCTATAAGGTCACTTCCGGTTTTTGTGTCTTAATTGGTATGGGAGCTGGACTTGAAATACAAAATTATTTTTTAAAACACCTCGTATTTTCGGTATTTTGTCGTACCGTCCCAAGACTCTAGGTGGGTATAAATTATAGTGGGATCGATGTCGATCATTATTGCATTACTTGGATTTCGATTTCTATAAGGTCACTTCCGGTTTTTGTGTCTTAATTTGTATGGGAGCTGGACTTGAATGTACAAAATTATTTTTTAAAACACCTCGTATTTTCTGTCATTTGTAGTACCGTCCCTAGATTCTAGGTGGGTATAAATTGTAGTGGGATCGATGTAGATTATGATTGCATAACTTGGATTTCGATTTCTATAAGGTCACATCCGGTTTCTCTGTCTTAATTGGTATGGGCGCTGAACCTGAAAGTACAAAATATTTTTTTTAAAACACCTCGTATTTTCGGTATTTTGTTGTACCGTCCCTAGATTCAAAGTGGGTATAAATTATAGTGGTATCGATATAGATCATTATTGCATTACTTGGATTTCGATTTCTATAAGGTCACTTCCGGTTTTTGTGTCTTAATTGGTATGGGAGCTGGACTCTAAATACAAAATTATTTTTTAAAACACCTCGTATTTTCTGTCATTTGTAGTACCGTCCCTAGATTCTAGGTAAGTATAAATTATAGTGGTATCGATGTAGATCATTATTGCATACTTGGATTTCGATTTCTTTAAGGTCACTTCCGGTTTTTGTGTCTTAATTGGTATGGGAGTTGTACTTGAAATTACAAAATTATTTTTTAAAACACCTGGTATTTTCTGTCATTTGTAGTACCGTCCCTAGATTCAAGGTGGGTATAAATTATAGTGCGATGGATGTAGATCATTATTGCATAACTTGGATTTCTATTTCTATACGGTCACTTCCGGTTTTTGTGTCTTAATTGGTATGGGAACTGGACTTGAAAGTACAAAATTATTTTTAAAACACCTCGTATTTTCTATCATTTGTAGTACCGTCCCTAGATTCTAGGTAGGTATAAATTATAGTGCGATGAATGTAGATCATTATTGCATAACTTGGATTTCGATTTCTATAAGGTCGCTTCCGGTTTTTGTGTCTTAATTGGTATGGGAGCTGGACTTGAAATACAAAATTATTTTTTAAAACACCTCGTATTTTCTGTATTTTGTCGTACCGTCCCTAGATTCTAAGTGGGTATAAATTAGAGTGGAACCGATGTAAATCATGATTGCATAAATTGTATTTCGATTTCTATAAGGTAACTTCCGATTTTTGTGTCTTAATTTGTATGGGAGCTGGACTTGAAAGTACAAAATTATTTTTTAAAACACCTCGTATTTTCTGTCATTTGTAGTACCGTCCCTAGATTCTAGGTGGGTATAAATTGTAGTAGGATTGGTGTAGATTATTATTGCATAACTTGGATTTCGATTTCTATAAGGTCACTTCCGGTTTTTGTGTCTTAATCGGTATGGGAGCTGGACTTGAAAGTACAGAATTATTTTTTAAAACACCTCGTATTTTCTGTCATTTGTAATACCGTCCCTAGATTCTAAGTGGGTATAAATTATAGTGGGATCGATGTCGATCATTATTGCATAACTTGGATTTCGATTTCTATAAGGTCGCTTCCGGTTTTTGTGTCTTAATTGGTATGGGAGCTGGACTTGAAAGTACACAATTATTTTTTAAAACACCTCGTATTTTCTGTCATTTGTAGTACCGTCCCTAGATTCTAAGTGGGTATAAATTATAGTGGTATCGATATAGATCATTATTGCATAACTTGGATTTCGATTTCTATAAGGTCACTTCCGGTTTTTGTGTCTTAATTGGTATTTGAGCTGGACTTGAAATACAAAATTATTTTTTAAAATACCTCCTATTTTCGGTATTTTGTTGTACCGTCCCTAAATTCTAAGTGGGTATAAATTGTAGTGGGATCGATGTAGATTATGATTGCATAACTTGAATTTCGATTTCCATAAGGTCACATCCGGTTTATCTGTCTTAATTGGTATGGGCGCTGAACCTGAAAGTACAAAATATTTTTTTTAAACACCTCGTATTTTCGGTATTTTGTTTGTACCGTCCCTAGATTCTAGGTGGGTATAAATTGTAGTAGGATCGATGTAGATTATGATTGCATAACTTGAATTTCGATTTCTATAAGGTCACTTCCGGTTTTTGTGTCTTAATTGGTATGGGAACTGGACTTAAAAGTACAAAATTATTTTTAAAACACCTCGTATTTTCTGTCATTTGTAATACCGTCCCTAGATTCTAGGTAGGTATAAATTATAGTGCGATGAATGTAGATCATTATTGCATAACTTGGATTTCGATTTCTATAAGGTCGCTTCCGTTTTTGTGTCTTAATTGGTATGGGAGCTGGACTTGAAATACAAAATTATTCTTTAAAACACCTCGTATTTTCTGTATTTTGTAGTACCGTCCCTAGATTCTAAGTGGGTATAAATTATAGTGGGATCGATGTAGATCATTACTGCGTTACTTGTATTTCGATTTGTATAAGGTCACTTCCGGTTTTTGTGTCTTAAATTGTGTGGGAACTGGACTTGAAATACAAAATAATTATTTTAAAACACCTTGTATTTTCGGTATTTTGTCGTACCGTCCCTATATCCTAGGTGGGTATAAATTATAGTGGGATCGATGTCGATCATTATTGCATAACTTGGATTTCGATTTCTATAAGGTCGCTTCCGGTTTTTGTGTCTTAATTGGTATGGGAGCTGGACTTGAAAGTACAAAATTATTTTTTAAAACACCTCGTATTTTCTGTCATTTGTAATACCGTCCCTAGATTCTAGGTAGGTATAAATTATAGTGCGATGAATGTAGATCATTATTGCATAACTTGGATTTCTATTTCTATACGGTCACTTCCGGTTTTTGTGCCTTAATTGGTATGGGAACTGGACTTGAAAGTACAAAATTATTTTTAAAACACCTCGTATTTTCTGTCATTTGTAGTACCGTCCCTAGATTTTAGGTAGGTATAAATTATAGTGCGATAAATGTAGATCATTATTGCATAACTTGGATTTCTATTTCTAGAAGGTCACTTCCGGTTTTTCTGTCTTAATTGGTATGGGAGCTGGACTTGAAATACAAAATTATTTTTTAAAACACCTCGTATTTTCTGTATTTTGTAGTACCGTCCCTAGATTCTAAGTGGGTATAAATTATAGTGAGATCGATGTAGATCATTATTGCGTTACTTGGATTTCGATTTCTATAAGGTCACTTCCGGTTTTTGTGTCTTAATTGGTATGGGAACTGGACTTGAAAGTACAAAATTATTTTTAAAACACCTCGTATTTTCTGTCATTTGTAGTACCGTCCCTAGATTCTAGGTAGGTATAAATTATAGTGCGATGAATGTAGATCATTATTGCATAACTTGGATTTCTATTTCTAGAAGGTCACTTCCTGTTTTTCTGTCTTAATTGGTATGGGAGCTGGACTTGAAATACAAAATTATTTTTTAAAACACCTCGTATTTTCTGTATTTTGTAGTACCGTCCCTAGATTCTAAGTGGGTATAAATTATAGTGAGATCGATGTAGATCATTATTGCGTTACTTGGATTTCGATTTCTATAAGGTCACTTCCGGTTTTTGTGTCTTAATTGGTATGGGAGCTGGACTTGAAATACAAAATTATTTTTTAAAACACCTCGTATTTTCGGTATTTTGTCGTACCGTCCCAAGATTCTAGGTGGGTATAAATTATAGTGGGATCGATGTCGATCATTATTGCGTTACTTGGATTTCGATTTCTATAAGGTCACTTCCGGTTTTTGTGTCTTAATTGGTATGGGAGCTGGACTTGAAAGTACAAAATTATTTTTTAAAACACCTCGTATTTTCTGTCATTTGTAGTACCGTCCCTAGATTCTAGGTGGGTATAAATTGTAGTGGGATCGATGTAGATTATGATTGCATAACTTGGATTTCGATTTCTATAAGGTCACATCCGGTTTCTCTGTCTTAATTGGTATGGGCGCTGAACCTGAAAGTACAAAATATTTTTTTTTAAAACACCTCGTATTTTCGGTATTTTGTTGTACCGTCCCTAGATTCTAAGTGGGTATAAATTATAGTGGTATCGATATAGATCATTATTGCATTACTTGGATTTCGATTTCTATAAGGTCACTTCCGGTTTTTGTGTCTTAATTGGTATGGGAGCTGGACTCTAAATACAAAATTATTTTTTAAAACACCTCGTATTTTCTGTCATTTGTAGTACCGTCCCTAGATTCTAGGTAAGTATAAATTATAGTGGGATCGATGTAGATCATTATTGCATAACTTGGATTTCGATTTCTTTAAGGTCACTTCCGGTTTTTGTGTCTTAATTGGTATGGGAGTTGGACTTGAAAGTACAAAATTATTTTTAAAACACCTGGTATTTTCTGTCATTTGTAGTACCGTCCCTAGATTCAAGGTGGGTATAAATTATAGTGCGATGGATGTAGATCATTATTGCATAACTTGGATTTCTATTTCTATACGGTCACTTCCGGTTTTTGTGCCTTAATTGGTATGGGAACTGGACTTGAAAGTACAAAATTATTTTTAAAACACCTCGTATTTTCTGTCATTTGTATTACCGTCCCTAGATTCTAAGTGGGTATAAGTTATAGTGAGATCGATGTAGATCATTATTGCGTTACTTGGATTTCGATTTCTATAAGGTCACTTCCGGTTTTTGTGTCTTAATTGGTATGGGAGCTGGACTTGAAATAGAAAATTATTTTTTAAAACACCTGGTATTTTCGGTATTTTGTCGTACCGTACCTAGATTCTAGGTGGGTATAAATTATTGTGGGATCGATGTCGATCATTATTGCATAACTTGGATTTCGATTTCTATAAGGTCACTTCCGGTTTTTGTGTCTTAATTGGTATGGGAGCTGGACTTGAAAGTACAAAATTATTTTTTAAAACACCTCGTATTTTCTGTCATTTGTAGTACCGTCCCTGGATTCTAGGTGGGTATAAATTATTGTGGTTTCGATGTAGATCATTATTGCATAACTTGGATTTCGATTTCTATAAGGTCACTTCCGGTTTTTGTGTCTTAATTGGTATGGGAGCTGGACTTGAAAGTACAAAATTATTTTTTAAAACACCTAGTGTTTTCTGTCATTTGTAGTACCGTCCTTAGATTCTAGGTGGGTATAAATTATAGTGGTATCGGTGTAGATCATTACTGCATAACTTGTATTTCGATTTGTATAAGGTCACTTCCGGTTTTTGTGTCTTACTTGGTATTTGAGCTGGACTTGAAATACAAAATTATTTTTTAAAACACCTCGTATTTTCGGTATTTTGTCGTACCGTCCCTAGATTCTAAGTGGGTATAAATTATAGTGGGATCTATGTAGATCATAATTGCATAACTTGGATTTCGATTTCTATAAGGTCACTTCCGGTTTTTGTGTCTTAATTGGTATGGGAGCTGGACTTGAAATACAAAATTATTTTTAAAACACCTCGTATTTTCTGTCATTTGTCGTACCGTCCCTAGATTCTAGGTGGGTATAAATTAGAGTGGGATCGATGTCGATCATTATTGCGTTACTTGGATATCGATTTCTATAAGGTCACTTCTGGTTTTTGTGTCTTAATTGGTATGGGAGCTGGACTTGAAATACAATATTATTTTTTAAAACACCGAAATACAAAATTATTTTTTAAAACACCTCGTATTTTCGGTATTTTGTCGTACCGTCCCTAGATTCTAGGTGGGTATAAATTATAGTGGGATCGATGTAGATCATTATTGCATAACTTGGATTTCGATTTCTTTAAGGTCACTTGCGGTTTTTGTGTCTTAATTGGTATGGGAGCTGGACTTGAAAGTACAAAATTATTTTTTAAAACACCTGGTATTTTCTGTCATTTGTATTACCGTCCCTAGATTCTAGGTGGGTATAAATTATAGTGCGATGGATGTAGATCATTATTGCATAACTTGGATTTCTATTTCTATACGGTCACTTCCGGTTTTTGTGTCTTAATTGGTACGGGAACTGGACTTGAAAGTACAAAATTATTTTTAAAACACCTCGTATTTTCTGTCATTTGTAGTACCGTCCCTAGATTCTAGGTAGGTATAAATTATAGTGCGATGAATGTAGATCATTATTGCATAACTTGGATTTCTATTTCTAGAAGGTCACTTCCGGTTTTACTGTCTTAATTGGTATGGGAGCTGGACTTGAAATACAAAATTATTTTTTAAAACACCTCGTATTTTCTGTATTTTGTAGTACCGTCTTTAGATTCTAAGTGGGTATAAATTATAGTGAGATCGATGTAGATCATTATTGCGTTACTTGGATTTCGATTTCTATAAGGTCACTTCCGGTTTTTGTGTCTTAATTGGTATGGGAGCTGGACTTGAAATACAAAATTATTTTTTAAAACACCTCGTACTTTCGGTATTTTGTCGTACCGTCCCAAGATTCTAGGTGGGTATAAATTATAGTGGGATCGATGTCGATCTTTATTGCGTTACTTGGATTTCGATTTCTATAAGGTCACTTCAGGTTTTTGTGTCTTAATTGGTATTTGAGCTGGACTTGAAATACAAAATTATTTTTTAAAACACCTCCTATTTTCGGTATTTTATTGTACCGTCCCTAAATTCTAAGTGGGTATAAATTGTAGTGGGATCGATGTAGATTATGATTGCATAACTTGGATTTCGATTTCTATAAGGTCACATCCGGTTTCTCTGTCTTAATTGGTATGGGCGCTGAACCTGAAAGTACAAAATATTTTTTTTAAAACACCTCGTATTTTCGGTATTTTGTTTTACCGTCCCTAGATTCTAGGTGGGTATAAATTGTAGTGAGATCGATGTAGATCATTACTGCGTTACTTGCATTTCGATTTGTATAAGGTCACTTCCGGTTTTTGTGTCTTAGTTGGTATGGGAGCTGGAATTGAAATACAAAATAATTATTTTAAAACACCTCGTATTTTCGGTATTTTGTTGTACCGTCCCAAGATTCTAGGTGGGTATAAATTATAGTGGGATCGATGTCGATCATTATTGCGCTACTTGGATTTCGATTTCTATAAGGTCACTTCCGGTTTTTGTGTCTTAATTGGTATGGGAACTGGACTTGAAAGTACAAAATTATTTTTAAAACACCTCGTATTTTCTGTCATTTGTAATACCGTCCCTAGATTCTAGGTAGGTATAAATTATAGTGCGATCAATGTAGATCATTATTGCATAACTTGGATTTCGATTTCTATAAGGTCGCTTCCGGTTTTTGTGTCTTAATTGGTATGGGAGCTGGACTTGAAATACAAAATTATTTTTTAAAACACCTCGTATTTTCTGTATTTTTTAGTACCGTCCCTAGATTCTAAGTGGGTATAAATTATAGTGAGATCGATGTAGATCATTACTGCGTTACTTGTATTTCGATTTGTATAAGGTCACTTCCGGTTTTTGTGTCTTAATTGGTATGGGAGCTGGACTTGAAATACAAAATAATTATTTTAAAACACCTCGTATTTTCGGTATTTTGTTGTACCGTCCCTAGATTCTACGTGGGTATAAATTGTAGTGAGATCGATGTAGATTATGATTGCATAACTTGAATTTCGATTTCTATAAGGTCACTTCCGGTTTTTGTGTATTAATTGGTATGGCAACTGGACTTGAAAGTACAAAATTATTTTTAAAACACCTCGTATTTTCTGTCATTTGTAATACCGTCCCTAGATTCTAGGTAGGTATAAATTATAGTGCGATGAATGTAGATCATTATTGCATAACTTGGATTTCGATTTCTATAAGGTCGCTTCCGGTTTTTGTGTCTTAATTGGTATGGGAGCTGGACTTGAAATACAAAATTATTTTTTAAAACACCTCGTATTTTCTGTATTTTGTAGTACCGTCCCTAGATTCTAAGTGGGTATAAATTATAGTGAGATCGATGTAGATCATTACTGCGTTACTTGTATTTCGATTTGTATAAGGTCACTTCCGGTTTTGGTGTCTTAATTGGTATGGGAGCTGGACTTGAAATACAAAATAATTATTTTAAAACACCTCGTATTTTCGGTATTTTGTTGTACCGTCCCTAGATTCTAGGTGGGTATAAATTGTAGTGAGATCGATGTAGATTATGATTGCATAACTTGAATTTCGATTTCTATAAGGTCACTTCCGGTTTTTGTGTCTTAATTGGTATGGGAACTGGACTTGAAAGTACAAAATTATTTTTAAAACACCTCGTATTTTCTGTCATTTGTAATACCGTCCCTAGATTCTAGGTAGGTATAAATTATAGTGCGATGAATGTAGATCATTATTGCATAACTTGGATTTCTATTTCTATAAGGTCGCTTCCGGTTTTTGTGTCTTAATTGGTATGGGAGCTGGACTTGAAATACAAAATTATTTTTTAAAACACCTCGTATTTTCTGTATTTTGTAGTACCGTCCCTAGATTCTAAGTGGGTATAAATTATAGTGAGATCGATGTAGATCGTTACTGCGTTACTTGTATTTCGATTTGTAAAAGGTCACTTCCGGTTTTTGTGTCTTAATTGGTATGGGAGCTGGACTTGAAATACAAAATAATTATTTTAAAACACCTTTTATTTTCGGTATTTTGTCGTACCGTCCCTAGATCCTAGGTGGGTATAAATTATAGTGGGATCGATGTCGATCATTATTGCATAACTTGGATTTCGATTTCTATAAGGTCACTTCTGGTTTTTGTGTCTTAATTGGTATGGGAGCTGGACTTGAAATACAATATTATTTTTTAAAACACCGAAATACAAAATTATTTTTTAAAACAGCTCGTATTTTCGGTATTTTGTCGTACCGTCCCTAGATTCTAGGTGGGTATAAATTATAGTGCGATGGATGTAGATCATTATTGCATAACTTGGATTTCTATTTCTATACGGTCACTTCCGGTTTTTGTGTCTTAATTGGTACGGGAACTGGACTTGAAAGTACAAAATTATTTTTAAAACACCTCGTATTTTCTGTCATTTGTAGTACCGTCCCTAGATTCTAGGTAGGTATAAATTATAGTGCGATGAATGTAGATCATTATTGCATAACTTGGATTTCTATTTCTAGAAGGTCACTTCCGGTTTTACTGTCTTAATTGGTATGGGAGCTGGACTTGAAATACAAAATTATTTTTTAAAACACCTCGTATTTTCTGTATTTTGTAGTACCGTCTTTAGATTCTAAGTGGGTATAAATTATAGTGAGATCGATGTAGATCATTATTGCGTTACTTGGATTTCGATTTCTATAAGGTCACTTCCGGTTTTTGTGTCTTAATTGGTATGGGAGCTGGACTTGAAATACAAAATTATTTTTTAAAACACCTCGTACTTTCGGTATTTTGTCGTACCGTCCCAAGATTCTAGGTGGGTATAAATTATAGTGGGATCGATGTCGATCTTTATTGCGTTACTTGGATTTCGATTTCTATAAGGTCACTTCCGGTTTTTGTGTCTTAATTGGTATTTGAGCTGGACTTGAAATACAAAATTATTTTTTAAAACACCTCCTATTTTCGGTATTTTATTGTACCGTCCCTAAATTCTAAGTGGGTATAAATTGTAGTGGGATCGATGTAGATTATGATTGCATAACTTGGATTTCGATTTCTATAAGGTCACATCCGGTTTCTCTGTCTTAATTGGTATGGGCGCTGAACCTGAAAGTACAAAATATTTTTTTTAAAACACCTCGTATTTTCGGTATTTTGTTTTACCGTCCCTAGATTCTAGGTGGGTATAAATTGTAGTGAGATCGATGTAGATCATTACTGCGTTACTTGTATTTCGATTTGTATAAGGTCACTTCCGGTTTTTGTGTCTTAGTTGGTATGGGAGCTGGAATTGAAATACAAAATAATTATTTTAAAACACCTCGTATTTTCGGTATTTTGTTGTACCGTCCCAAGATTCTAGGTGGGTATAAATTATAGTGGGATCGATGTCGATCATTATTGCGCTACTTGGATTTCGATTTCTATAAGGTCACTTCCGGTTTTTGTGTCTTAATTGGTATGGGAACTGGACTTGAAAGTACAAAATTATTTTTAAAACACCTCGTATTTTCTGTCATTTGTAATACCGTCCCTAGATTCTAGGTAGGTATAAATTATAGTGCGATGAATGTAGATCATTATTGCATAACTTGGATTTCGATTTCTATAAGGTCGCTTCCGGTTTTTGTGTCTTAATTGGTATGGGAGCTGGACTTGAAATACAAAATTATTTTTTAAAACACCTCGTATTTTCTGTATTTTTTAGTACCGTCCCTAGATTCTAAGTGGGTATAAATTATAGTGAGATCGATGTAGATCATTACTGCGTTACTTGTATTTCGATTTGTATAAGGTCACTTCCGGTTTTTGTGTCTTAATTGGTATGGGAGCTGGACTTGAAATACAAAATAATTATTTTAAAACACCTCGTATTTTCGGTATTTTGTTGTACCGTCCCTAGATTCTACGTGGGTATAAATTGTAGTGAGATCGATGTAGATTATGATTGCATAACTTGAATTTCGATTTCTATAAGGTCACTTCCGGTTTTTGTGTATTAATTGGTATGGCAACTGGACTTGAAAGTACAAAATTATTTTTAAAACACCTCGTATTTTCTGTCATTTGTAATACCGTCCCTAGATTCTAGGTAGGTATAAATTATAGTGCGATGAATGTAGATCATTATTGCATAACTTGGATTTCGATTTCTATAAGGTCGCTTCCGGTTTTTGTGTCTTAATTGGTATGGGAGCTGGACTTGAAATACAAAATTATTTTTTAAAACACCTCGTATTTTCTGTATTTTGTAGTACCGTCCCTAGATTCTAAGTGGGTATAAATTATAGTGAGATCGATGTAGATCATTACTGCGTTACTTGTATTTCGATTTGTATAAGGTCACTTCCGGTTTTGGTGTCTTAATTGGTATGGGAGCTGGACTTGAAATACAAAATAATTATTTTAAAACACCTCGTATTTTCGGTATTTTGTTGTACCGTCCCTAGATTCTAGGTGGGTATAAATTGTAGTGAGATCGATGTAGATTATGATTGCATAACTTGAATTTCGATTTCTATAAGGTCACTTCCGGTTTTTGTGTCTTAATTGGTATGGGAACTGGACTTGAAAGTACAAAATTATTTTTAAAACACCTCGTATTTTCTGTCATTTGTAATACCGTCCCTAGATTCTAGGTAGGTATAAATTATAGTGCGATGAATGTAGATCATTATTGCATAACTTGGATTTCTATTTCTATAAGGTCGCTTCCGGTTTTTGTGTCTTAATTGGTATGGGAGCTGGACTTGAAATACAAAATTATTTTTTAAAACACCTCGTATTTTCTGTATTTTGTAGTACCGTCCCTAGATTCTAAGTGGGTATAAATTATAGTGAGATCGATGTAGATCGTTACTGCGTTACTTGTATTTCGATTTGTAAAAGGTCACTTCCGGTTTTTGTGTCTTAATTGGTATGGGAGCTGGACTTGAAATACAAAATAATTATTTTAAAACACCTTTTATTTTCGGTATTTTGTCGTACCGTCCCTAGATCCTAGGTGGGTATAAATTATAGTGGGATCGATGTCGATCTTTATTGCGTTACTTGGATTTCGATTTCTATAAGGTCACTTCAGGTTTTTGTGTCTTAATTGGTATTTGAGCTGGACTTGAAATACAAAATTATTTTTTAAAACACCTCCTATTTTCGGTATTTTATTGTACCGTCCCTAAATTCTAAGTGGGTATAAATTGTAGTGGGATCGATGTAGATTATGATTGCATAACTTGGATTTCGATTTCTATAAGGTCACATCCGGTTTCTCTGTCTTAATTGGTATGGGCGCTGAACCTGAAAGTACAAAATATTTTTTTTAAAACACCTCGTATTTTCGGTATTTTGTTTTACCGTCCCTAGATTCTAGGTGGGTATAAATTGTAGTGAGATCGATGTAGATCATTACTGCGTTACTTGCATTTCGATTTGTATAAGGTCACTTCCGGTTTTTGTGTCTTAGTTGGTATGGGAGCTGGAATTGAAATACAAAATAATTATTTTAAAACACCTCGTATTTTCGGTATTTTGTTGTACCGTCCCAAGATTCTAGGTGGGTATAAATTATAGTGGGATCGATGTCGATCATTATTGCGCTACTTGGATTTCGATTTCTATAAGGTCACTTCCGGTTTTTGTGTCTTAATTGGTATGGGAACTGGACTTGAAAGTACAAAATTATTTTTAAAACACCTCGTATTTTCTGTCATTTGTAATACCGTCCCTAGATTCTAGGTAGGTATAAATTATAGTGCGATCAATGTAGATCATTATTGCATAACTTGGATTTCGATTTCTATAAGGTCGCTTCCGGTTTTTGTGTCTTAATTGGTATGGGAGCTGGACTTGAAATACAAAATTATTTTTTAAAACACCTCGTATTTTCTGTATTTTTTAGTACCGTCCCTAGATTCTAAGTGGGTATAAATTATAGTGAGATCGATGTAGATCATTACTGCGTTACTTGTATTTCGATTTGTATAAGGTCACTTCCGGTTTTTGTGTCTTAATTGGTATGGGAGCTGGACTTGAAATACAAAATAATTATTTTAAAACACCTCGTATTTTCGGTATTTTGTTGTACCGTCCCTAGATTCTACGTGGGTATAAATTGTAGTGAGATCGATGTAGATTATGATTGCATAACTTGAATTTCGATTTCTATAAGGTCACTTCCGGTTTTTGTGTATTAATTGGTATGGCAACTGGACTTGAAAGTACAAAATTATTTTTAAAACACCTCGTATTTTCTGTCATTTGTAATACCGTCCCTAGATTCTAGGTAGGTATAAATTATAGTGCGATGAATGTAGATCATTATTGCATAACTTGGATTTCGATTTCTATAAGGTCGCTTCCGGTTTTTGTGTCTTAATTGGTATGGGAGCTGGACTTGAAATACAAAATTATTTTTTAAAACACCTCGTATTTTCTGTATTTTGTAGTACCGTCCCTAGATTCTAAGTGGGTATAAATTATAGTGAGATCGATGTAGATCATTACTGCGTTACTTGTATTTCGATTTGTATAAGGTCACTTCCGGTTTTGGTGTCTTAATTGGTATGGGAGCTGGACTTGAAATACAAAATAATTATTTTAAAACACCTCGTATTTTCGGTATTTTGTTGTACCGTCCCTAGATTCTAGGTGGGTATAAATTGTAGTGAGATCGATGTAGATTATGATTGCATAACTTGAATTTCGATTTCTATAAGGTCACTTCCGGTTTTTGTGTCTTAATTGGTATGGGAACTGGACTTGAAAGTACAAAATTATTTTTAAAACACCTCGTATTTTCTGTCATTTGTAATACCGTCCCTAGATTCTAGGTAGGTATAAATTATAGTGCGATGAATGTAGATCATTATTGCATAACTTGGATTTCTATTTCTATAAGGTCGCTTCCGGTTTTTGTGTCTTAATTGGTATGGGAGCTGGACTTGAAATACAAAATTATTTTTTAAAACACCTCGTATTTTCTGTATTTTGTAGTACCGTCCCTAGATTCTAAGTGGGTATAAATTATAGTGAGATCGATGTAGATCGTTACTGCGTTACTTGTATTTCGATTTGTAAAAGGTCACTTCCGGTTTTTGTGTCTTAATTGGTATGGGAGCTGGACTTGAAATACAAAATAATTATTTTAAAACACCTTTTATTTTCGGTATTTTGTCGTACCGTCCCTAGATCCTAGGTGGGTATAAATTATAGTGGGATCGATGTCGATCATTATTGCATAACTTGGATTTCGATTTCTATAAGGTCACTTCTGGTTTTTGTGTCTTAATTGGTATGGGAGCTGGACTTGAAATACAATATTATTTTTTAAAACACCGAAATACAAAATTATTTTTTAAAACAGCTCGTATTTTCGGTATTTTGTCGTACCGTCCCTAGATTCTAGGTGGGTATAAATTATAGTGCGATGGATGTAGATCATTATTGCATAACTTGGATTTCTATTTCTATACGGTCACTTCCGGTTTTTGTGTCTTAATTGGTACGGGAACTGGACTTGAAAGTACAAAATTATTTTTAAAACACCTCGTATTTTCTGTCATTTGTAGTACCGTCCCTAGATTCTAGGTAGGTATAAATTATAGTGCGATGAATGTAGATCATTATTGCATAACTTGGATTTCTATTTCTAGAAGGTCACTTCCGGTTTTACTGTCTTAATTGGTATGGGAGCTGGACTTGAAATACAAAATTATTTTTTAAAACACCTCGTATTTTCTGTATTTTGTAGTACCGTCTTTAGATTCTAAGTGGGTATAAATTATAGTGAGATCGATGTAGATCATTATTGCGTTACTTGGATTTCGATTTCTATAAGGTCACTTCCGGTTTTTGTGTCTTAATTGGTATGGGAGCTGGACTTGAAATACAAAATTATTTTTTAAAACACCTCGTACTTTCGGTATTTTGTCGTACCGTCCCAAGATTCTAGGTGGGTATAAATTATAGTGGGATCGATGTCGATCTTTATTGCGTTACTTGGATTTCGATTTCTATAAGGTCACTTCCGGTTTTTGTGTCTTAATTGGTATTTGAGCTGGACTTGAAATACAAAATTATTTTTTAAAACACCTCCTATTTTCGGTATTTTATTGTACCGTCCCTAAATTCTAAGTGGGTATAAATTGTAGTGGGATCGATGTAGATTATGATTGCATAACTTGGATTTCGATTTCTATAAGGTCACATCCGGTTTCTCTGTCTTAATTGGTATGGGCGCTGAACCTGAAAGTACAAAATATTTTTTTTAAAACACCTCGTATTTTCGGTATTTTGTTTTACCGTCCCTAGATTCTAGGTGGGTATAAATTGTAGTGAGATCGATGTAGATCATTACTGCGTTACTTGTATTTCGATTTGTATAAGGTCACTTCCGGTTTTTGTGTCTTAGTTGGTATGGGAGCTGGAATTGAAATACAAAATAATTATTTTAAAACACCTCGTATTTTCGGTATTTTGTTGTACCGTCCCAAGATTCTAGGTGGGTATAAATTATAGTGGGATCGATGTCGATCATTATTGCGCTACTTGGATTTCGATTTCTATAAGGTCACTTCCGGTTTTTGTGTCTTAATTGGTATGGGAACTGGACTTGAAAGTACAAAATTATTTTTAAAACACCTCGTATTTTCTGTCATTTGTAATACCGTCCCTAGATTCTAGGTAGGTATAAATTATAGTGCGATGAATGTAGATCATTATTGCATAACTTGGATTTCGATTTCTATAAGGTCGCTTCCGGTTTTTGTGTCTTAATTGGTATGGGAGCTGGACTTGAAATACAAAATTATTTTTTAAAACACCTCGTATTTTCTGTATTTTTTAGTACCGTCCCTAGATTCTAAGTGGGTATAAATTATAGTGAGATCGATGTAGATCATTACTGCGTTACTTGTATTTCGATTTGTATAAGGTCACTTCCGGTTTTTGTGTCTTAATTGGTATGGGAGCTGGACTTGAAATACAAAATAATTATTTTAAAACACCTCGTATTTTCGGTATTTTGTTGTACCGTCCCTAGATTCTACGTGGGTATAAATTGTAGTGAGATCGATGTAGATTATGATTGCATAACTTGAATTTCGATTTCTATAAGGTCACTTCCGGTTTTTGTGTATTAATTGGTATGGCAACTGGACTTGAAAGTACAAAATTATTTTTAAAACACCTCGTATTTTCTGTCATTTGTAATACCGTCCCTAGATTCTAGGTAGGTATAAATTATAGTGCGATGAATGTAGATCATTATTGCATAACTTGGATTTCGATTTCTATAAGGTCGCTTCCGGTTTTTGTGTCTTAATTGGTATGGGAGCTGGACTTGAAATACAAAATTATTTTTTAAAACACCTCGTATTTTCTGTATTTTGTAGTACCGTCCCTAGATTCTAAGTGGGTATAAATTATAGTGAGATCGATGTAGATCATTACTGCGTTACTTGTATTTCGATTTGTATAAGGTCACTTCCGGTTTTGGTGTCTTAATTGGTATGGGAGCTGGACTTGAAATACAAAATAATTATTTTAAAACACCTCGTATTTTCGGTATTTTGTTGTACCGTCCCTAGATTCTAGGTGGGTATAAATTGTAGTGAGATCGATGTAGATTATGATTGCATAACTTGAATTTCGATTTCTATAAGGTCACTTCCGGTTTTTGTGTCTTAATTGGTATGGGAACTGGACTTGAAAGTACAAAATTATTTTTAAAACACCTCGTATTTTCTGTCATTTGTAATACCGTCCCTAGATTCTAGGTAGGTATAAATTATAGTGCGATGAATGTAGATCATTATTGCATAACTTGGATTTCTATTTCTATAAGGTCGCTTCCGGTTTTTGTGTCTTAATTGGTATGGGAGCTGGACTTGAAATACAAAATTATTTTTTAAAACACCTCGTATTTTCTGTATTTTGTAGTACCGTCCCTAGATTCTAAGTGGGTATAAATTATAGTGAGATCGATGTAGATCGTTACTGCGTTACTTGTATTTCGATTTGTAAAAGGTCACTTCCGGTTTTTGTGTCTTAATTGGTATGGGAGCTGGACTTGAAATACAAAATAATTATTTTAAAACACCTTTTATTTTCGGTATTTTGTCGTACCGTCCCTAGATCCTAGGTGGGTATAAATTATAGTGGGATCGATGTCGATCATTATTGCATAACTTGGATTTCGATTTCTATAAGGTCACTTCTGGTTTTTGTGTCTTAATTGGTATGGGAGCTGGACTTGAAATACAATATTATTTTTTAAAACACCGAAATACAAAATTATTTTTTAAAACAGCTCGTATTTTCGGTATTTTGTCGTACCGTCCCTAGATTCTAGGTGGGTATAAATTATAGTGCGATGGATGTAGATCATTATTGCATAACTTGGATTTCTATTTCTATACGGTCACTTCCGGTTTTTGTGTCTTAATTGGTACGGGAACTGGACTTGAAAGTACAAAATTATTTTTAAAACACCTCGTATTTTCTGTCATTTGTAGTACCGTCCCTAGATTCTAGGTAGGTATAAATTATAGTGCGATGAATGTAGATCATTATTGCATAACTTGGATTTCTATTTCTAGAAGGTCACTTCCGGTTTTACTGTCTTAATTGGTATGGGAGCTGGACTTGAAATACAAAATTATTTTTTAAAACACCTCGTATTTTCTGTATTTTGTAGTACCGTCTTTAGATTCTAAGTGGGTATAAATTATAGTGAGATCGATGTAGATCATTATTGCGTTACTTGGATTTCGATTTCTATAAGGTCACTTCCGGTTTTTGTGTCTTAATTGGTATGGGAGCTGGACTTGAAATACAAAATTATTTTTTAAAACACCTCGTACTTTCGGTATTTTGTCGTACCGTCCCAAGATTCTAGGTGGGTATAAATTATAGTGGGATCGATGTCGATCTTTATTGCGTTACTTGGATTTCGATTTCTATAAGGTCACTTCCGGTTTTTGTGTCTTAATTGGTATTTGAGCTGGACTTGAAATACAAAATTATTTTTTAAAACACCTCCTATTTTCGGTATTTTATTGTACCGTCCCTAAATTCTAAGTGGGTATAAATTGTAGTGGGATCGATGTAGATTATGATTGCATAACTTGGATTTCGATTTCTATAAGGTCACATCCGGTTTCTCTGTCTTAATTGGTATGGGCGCTGAACCTGAAAGTACAAAATATTTTTTTTAAAACACCTCGTATTTTCGGTATTTTGTTTTACCGTCCCTAGATTCTAGGTGGGTATAAATTGTAGTGAGATCGATGTAGATCATTACTGCGTTACTTGTATTTCGATTTGTATAAGGTCACTTCCGGTTTTTGTGTCTTAGTTGGTATGGGAGCTGGAATTGAAATACAAAATAATTATTTTAAAACACCTCGTATTTTCGGTATTTTGTTGTACCGTCCCAAGATTCTAGGTGGGTATAAATTATAGTGGGATCGATGTCGATCATTATTGCGCTACTTGGATTTCGATTTCTATAAGGTCACTTCCGGTTTTTGTGTCTTAATTGGTATGGGAACTGGACTTGAAAGTACAAAATTATTTTTAAAACACCTCGTATTTTCTGTCATTTGTAATACCGTCCCTAGATTCTAGGTAGGTATAAATTATAGTGCGATGAATGTAGATCATTATTGCATAACTTGGATTTCGATTTCTATAAGGTCGCTTCTGGTTTTTGTGTCTTAATTGGTATGGGAGCTGGACTTGAAATACAAAATTATTTTTTAAAACACCTCGTATTTTCTGTATTTTTTAGTACCGTCCCTAGATTCTAAGTGGGTATAAATTATAGTGAGATCGATGTAGATCATTACTGCGTTACTTGTATTTCGATTTGTATAAGGTCACTTCCGGTTTTTGTGTCTTAATTGGTATGGGAGCTGGACTTGAAATACAAAATAATTATTTTAAAACACCTCGTATTTTCGGTATTTTGTTTTACCGTCCCTAGATTCTAGGTGGGTATAAATTGTAGTGAGATCGATGTAGATTATGATTGCATAACTTGAATTTCGATTTCTATAAGGTCACTTCCGGTTTTTGTGTCTTAATTGGTATGGCAACTGGACTTGAAAGTACAAAATTATTTTTAAAACACCTCGTATTTTCTGTCATTTGTAATACCGTCCCTAGATTCTAGGTAGGTATAAATTATAGTGCGATGAATGTAGATCATTATTGCATAACTTGGATTTCGATTTCTATAAGGTCGCTTCCGGTTTTTGTGTCTTAATTGGTATGGGAGCTGGACTTGAAATACAAAATTATTTTTTAAAACACCTCGTATTTTCTGTATTTTGTAGTACCGTCCCTAGATTCTAAGTGGGTATAAATTATAGTGAGATCGATGTAGATCATTACTGCGTTACTTGTATTTCGATTTGTATAAGGTCACTTCCGGTTTTGGTGTCTTAATTGGTATGGGAGCTGGACTTGAAATACAAAATAATTATTTTAAAACACCTCGTATTTTCGGTATTTTGTTGTACCGTCCCTAGATTCTAGGTGGGTATAAATTGTAGTGAGATCGATGTAGATTATGATTGCATAACTTGAATTTCGATTTCTATAAGGTCACTTCCGGTTTTTGTGTCTTAATTGGTATGGCAACTGGACTTGAAAGTACAAAATTATTTTTAAAACACCTCGTATTTTCTGTCATTTGTAATACCGTCCCTAGATTCTAGGTAGGTATAAATTATAGTGCGATGAATGTAGATCATTATTGCATAACTTGGATTTCGATTTGTATAAGGTCACTTCCGGTTTTTGTGTCTTAATTGGTATGGGAGCTGGACTTGAAATACAAAATAATTATTTTAAAACACCTCGTATTTTCTGTCATTTGTAGTACCGTCCCTAGATTCTAGGTAGGTATAAATTATAGTGCGATGAATGTTGATCATTATTGCATAACTTGAATTTCGATTTCTATAAGGTCACTTCCGGTTTTTGTGTCTTAATTGGTATGGGAACTGGACTTGAAAGTACAAAATTATTTTTAAAACACCTCGTAGTTTCTGTCATTTGTAATACCGTCCCTAGATTCTAGGTAGGTATAAATTATAGTGCGATGAATGTAGATCATTATTGCATAACTTGGATTTCGATTTCTATAAGGTCGCTTCCGGTTTTTGTGTCTTAATTGGTATGGGAGCTGGACTTGAAATACAAAATTATTTTTTAAAACACCTCGTATTTTCTGTATTTTGTAGTACCGTCCCTAGATTCTAAGTGGGTATAAATTATAGTGAGATCGATGTAGATCATTACTGCGTTACTTGTATTTCGATTTGTATAAGGTCACTTCCGGTTTTTGTGTCTTAATTGGTATGGGAGCTGGACTTGAAATACAAAATAATTATTTTAAAACACCTCGTATTTTCGGTATTTTGTTGTACCGTCCCTAGATTCTAGGTGGGTATAAATTATAGTGAGATCGATGTAGATTATGATTGCATAACTTGAATTTCGATTTCTATAAGGTCACTTCCGGTTTTTGTGTCTTAATTGGTATGGGAACTGGACTTGAAAGTACAAAATAATTTTTAAAACACCTCGTATTTTCTGTCATTTGTAATACCGTCCCTAGATTCTAGGTAGGTATAAATTATAGTGCGATGAATGTAGATCATTATTGCATAACTTGGATTTCTATTTCTATAAGGTCGCTTCCGGTTTTTGTGTCTTAATTGGTATGGGAGCTGGACTTGAAATACAAAATTATTTTTTAAAACACCTCGTATTTTCTGTATTTTGTAGTACCGTCCCTAGATTCTAAGTGGGTATAAATTATAGTGAGATCGATGTAGATCGTTACTGCGTTACTTGTATTTCGATTTGTAAAAGGTCACTTCCGGTTTTTGTGTCTTAATTGGTATGGGAGCTGGACTTGAAATACAAAATAATTATTTTAAAACACCTTGTATTTTCGGTATTTTGTCGTACCGTCCCTAGATCCTAGGTGGGTATAAATTATAGTGGGATCGATGTCGATCATTATTGCATAACTTGGATTTCGATTTCTATAAGGTCACATCCGGTTTCTCTGTCTTAATTGGTATGGGCGCTGAACCTGAAAGTACAAAATATTTTTTTTAAAGCACCTCGTATTTTCGGTATTTTGTTGCACCGTCCCTAGATTCTAGGTGGGTATAAATTGTAGTGGGATCGATGTAGATTATGATTGCATAAGTTGTATTTCGATTTCTATAAGGTCACTTCCGGTTTTTGTGTCTTAATTGGTATGGGAGCTGGACTTGAAAGTACAAAATTATTTTTTAAAACACCTCGTATTTTCTGTCATTTGTAGTACCGTCCCTAGATTCTAGATAAGTATAAATTATAGTGGGATCGATGTAGATCATAATTGCATAACTTGGATTTCGATTTCTTTAAGGTCACTTCCGGTTTTTGTGTCTTAATTGGTATGGGAACTGGACTTGAAGGTACAAAATTATTTTTAAAACACCACGTATTTTCGGTATTTTGTTGTACCGTCCCTAGATTCTAGGTAGGTATAAATTATAGTGCGATGAATGTAGATCATTATTGCATAACTTGGATTTCGATTTCTATAAGGTCGCTTCCGGTTTTTGTGTCTTAATTGGTATGGGAGCTGGACTTGAAATACAAAATTATTTTTTAAAACACCTCGTATTTTCTGTATTTTGTAGTACCGTCCCTAGATTCTAAGTGGGTATAAATTATAGTGAGATCGTTGTAGATCATTACTGCGTTACTTGTATTTCGATTTGTAAAAGGTCACTTCCGGTTTTTGTGTCTTAATTGGTATGGGAGCTGGACTTGAAATACAAAATAATTATTTTAAAACACCTTGTATTTTCGGTATTTTGTCGTACCGTCCCTAGATCCTAGGTGGGTATAAATTATAGTGGGATCGATGTCGATCATTATTGCATAACTTGGATTTCGATTTCTATAAGGTCACTTCCGGTTTTTGTGTCTTAATTGGTATGGGAGCTGGACTTGAAAGTACAAAACTATTTTTTAAAACACCTCGTATTTTCTGTCATTTGTAGTACCGTCCCTAGATTCTATGTGGGTATAAATTATTGTGGTTTCGATGTAGATCATTATTGCATAACGTGGATTTCGATTTCTATAAGGTCGCTTCCGGTTTTTGTATCTTAATTGGTATGGGAGCTGGACTTGAAATACAAAATTATTTTTTTAAAACACCTCGTATTTTCGGTATTTTGTAGTACCGTCCCTAGATTCTATGTGGGTATAAATTGTAGTGGGATCGATATAGATTATGATTGCATAACTTGGATTTCGATTTCTATAAGGTCACATCCGGTTTCTCTGTCTTAATTGGTATGGGCGCTGAACCTGAAAGTACAAAATATTTTTTTTAAAACACCTCGTATTTTCGGTATTTTGTTGTACCGTCCCTAGATTCTAAGTGGGTATAAATTATAGTGGTATCGATATAGATCATTATTGCATTACTTGGATTTCGATTTCTATAAGGTCACTTCCGGTTTTTGTGTCTTAATTGGTATGGGAGCTGGACTCTAAATACAAAAATTATTTTTTAAAACACCTCGTATTTTCTGTCATTTGTAGTACCGTCCCTAGATTCTAGGTAAGTATAAATTATAGTGGTATCGATGTAGATCATTATTGCATACTTGGATTTCGATTTCTTTAAGGTCACTTCCGGTTTTTGTGTCTTAATTGGTATGGGAGTTGTACTTGAAAGTACAAAATTATTTTTAAAAACTCCTGGTATTTTCTGTCATTTGTAGTACCGTCCCTAGATTCAAGGTGGGTATAAATTATAGTGCGATGGATGTAGATCATTATTGCATAACTTGGATTTCTATTTCTATACGGTCACTTCCGGTTTTTGTGTCTTAATTGGTATGGGAACTGGACTTGAAACTACAAAATTATTTTTAAAACACCTCGTATTTTCTATCATTTGTAGTACCGTCCCTAGATTCTAGGTAGGTATAAATTATAGTGCGATGAATGTAGATCATTATTGCATAACTTGGATTTCGATTTCTATAAGGTCGCTTCCGGTTTTTGTGTCTTAATTGGTATGGGAGCTGGACTTGAAATACAAAATTATTTTTTAAAACACCTCGTATTTTCTGTATTTTGTCGTACCGTCCCTAGATTCTAAGTGGGTATAAATTAGAGTGGAACCGATGTAAATCATGATTGCATAAATTGTATTTCGATTTCTATAAGGTCACTTCCGATTTTTGTGTCTTAATTTGTATGGGAGCTGGACTTGAAAGTACAAAATTATTTTTTAAAACACCTCGTATTTTCTGTCATTTGTAGTACCGTCCCTAGATTCTAGGTGGGTATAAATTGTAGTAGGATTGGTGTAGATTATTATTGCATAACTTGGATTTCGATTTCTATAAGGTCACTTCCGGTTTTTGTGTCTTAATTGGTATGGGAGCTGGACTTGAAAGTACAGAATTATTTTTTAAAACACCTCGTATTTTCTGTCATTTGTAATACCGTCCCTAGATTCTAAGTGGGTATAAATTATAGTGGGATCGATGTCGATCATTATTGCATAACTTGGATTTCGATTTCTATAAGGTCGCTTCCGGTTTTTGTGTCTTAATTGGTATGGGAGCTGGACTTGAAAGTACACAATTATTTTTTAAAACACCTCGTATTTTCTGTCATTTGTAGTACCGTCCCTAGATTCTAAGTGGGTATAAATTATAGTGGTATCGATATAGATCATTATTGCATAACTTGGATTTCGATTTCTATAAGGTCACTTCCGGTTTTTGTGTCTTAAATGGTATTTGAGCTGGACTTGAAATACAAAATTATTTTTTAAAATACCTCCTATTTTCGGTATTTTGTTGTACCGTCCCTAAATTCTAAGTGGGTATAAATTGTAGTGGGATCGATGTAGATTATGATTGCATAACTTGGATTTCTATTTCTATAAGGTCGCTTCCGGTTTTTGTGTCTTAATTGGTATGGGAGCTGGACTTGAAATACAAAATTATTTTTTAAAACACCTCGTATTTTCGGTATTTTGTTGTACCGTCCCTAGATTCTAGGTGGGTATAAATTGTAGTAGGATCGATGTAGATTATGATTGCATAACTTGAATTTCGATTTCTATAAGGTCACTTCCGGTTTTTGTGTCTTAATTGGTATGGGAACTGGACTTGAAAGTACAAAATTATTTTTAAAACACCTCGTATTTTCTGTCATTTGTAATACCGTCCCTAGATTCTAGGTAGGTATAAATTATAGTGCGATGAATGTAGATCATTATTGCATAACTTGGATTTCGATTTCTATAAGGTCGCTTCCGGTTTTTGTGTCTTAATTGGTATGGGAGCTGGACTTGAAATACAAAATTATTTTTTAAAACACCTCGTATTTTCTGTATTTTGTAGTACCGTCCCTAGATTCTAAGTGGGTATAAATTATAGTGGGATCGATGTCGATCATTATTGCATAACTTGGATTTCGATTTCTATAAGGTCGCTTCCGGTTTTTGTGTCTTAATTGGTATGGGAGCTGGACTTGAAAGTACACAATTATTTTTTAAAACACCTCGTATTTTCTGTCATTTGTAGTACCGTCCCTAGATTCTAGGTAAGTATAAATTATAGTGGGATCGATGTAGATCATTATTGCATAACTTGGATTTCGATTTCTTTAAGGTCACTTCCGGTTTTTGTGTCTTAATTGGTATGGGAGCTGGACTTGAAATACAAAATAATTATTTTAAAACACCTCGTATTTTCGGTATTTTGTTGTACCGTCCCTAGATTCTAGGTGGGTATAAATTATAGTGAGATCGATGTAGATTATGATTGCATAACTTGAATTTCGATTTCTATAAGGTCACTTCCGGTTTTTGTGTCTTAATTGGTATGGGAACTGGACTTGAAAGTACAAAATAATTTTTAAAACACCTCGTATTTTCTGTCATTTGTAATACCGTCCCTAGATTCTAGGTAGGTATAAATTATAGTGCGATGAATGTAGATCATTATTGCATAACTTGGATTTCTATTTCTATAAGGTCGCTTCCGGTTTTTGTGTCTTAATTGGTATGGGAGCTGGACTTGAAATACAAAATTATTTTTTAAAACACCTCGTATTTTCTGTATTTTGTAGTACCGTCCCTAGATTCTAAGTGGGTATAAATTATAGTGAGATCGATGTAGATCGTTACTGCGTTACTTGTATTTCGATTTGTAAAAGGTCACTTCCGGTTTTTGTGTCTTAATTGGTATGGGAGCTGGACTTGAAATACAAAATAATTATTTTAAAACACCTTGTATTTTCGGTATTTTGTCGTACCGTCCCTAGATCCTAGGTGGGTATAAATTATAGTGGGATCGATGTCGATCATTATTGCATAACTTGGATTTCGATTTCTATAAGGTCACTTCTGGTTTTTGTGTCTTAATTGGTATGGGAGCTGGACTTGAAATACAATATTATTTTTTAAAACACCGAAATACAAAATTATTTTTTAAAACAGCTCGTATTTTCGGTATTTTGTCGTACCGTCCCTAGATTCTAGGTGGGTATAAATTATAGAGGGATCGATGTCGATCATTATTGCATAACTTGGATTTCGATTTCTATAAGGTCACATCCGGTTTCTCTGTCTTAATTGGTATGGGCGCTGAACCTGAAAGTACAAAATATTTTTTTGAAACACCTCGTATTTTCGGTATTTTGTTGCACCGTCCCTAGATTCTAGGTGGGTATAAATTGTAGTGGGATCGATGTAGATTATGATTGCATAACTTGTATTTCGATTTCTATAAGGTCACTTCCGGTTTTTGTGTCTTAATTGGTATGGGAGCTGGACTTGAAAGTACAAAATTATTTTTTAAAACACCTCGTATTTTCTGTCATTTGTAGTACCGTCCCTAGATTCTAGATAAGTATAAATTATAGTGGGATCGATGTAGATCATAATTGCATAACTTGGATTTCGATTTCTTTAAGGTCACTTCCGGTTTTTGTGTCTTAATTGGTATGGGAACTGGACTTGAAGGTACAAAATTATTTTTAAAACACCACGTATTTTCGGTATTTTGTTGTACCGTCCCTAGACTCTAGGTAGGTATAAATTATAGTGCGATGAATGTAGATCATTATTGCATAACTTGGATTTCGATTTCTATAAGGTCGCTTCCGGTTTTTGTGTCTTAATTGGTATGGGAGCTGGACTTGAAATACAAAATTATTTTTTAAAACACCTCGTATTTTCTGTATTTTGTAGTACCGTCCCTAGATTCTAAGTGGGTATAAATTATAGTGAGATCGTTGTAGATCATTACTGCGTTACTTGTATTTCGATTTGTAAAAGGTCACTTCCGGTTTTTGTGTCTTAATTGGTATGGGAGCTGGACTTGAAATACAAAATAATTATTTTAAAACACCTTGTATTTTCGGTATTTTGTCGTACCGTCCCTAGATCCTAGGTGGGTATAAATTATAGTGGGATCGATGTCGATCATTATTGCATAACTTGGATTTCGATTTCTATAAGGTCACTTCCGGTTTTTGTGTCTTAATTGGTATGGGAGCTGGACTTGAAAGTACAAAACTATTTTTTAAAACACCTCGTATTTTCTGTCATTTGTAGTACCGTCCCTAGATTCTATGTGGGTATAAATTATTGTGGTTTCGATGTAGATCATTATTGCATAACGTGGATTTCGATTTCTATAAGGTCGCTTCCGGTTTTTGTATCTTAATTGGTATGGGAGCTGGACTTGAAATACAAAATTATTTTTTAAAACACCTCGTATTTTCGGTATTTTGTAGTACCGTCCCTAGATTCTAAGTGGGTATAAATTGTAGTGGGATCGATGTAGATTATGATTGCATAACTTGGATTTCGATTTCTATAAGGTCACATCCGGTTTCTCTGTCTTAATTGGTATGGGCGCTGAACCTGAAAGTACAAAATATTTTTTTTAAAACACCTCGTATTTTCGGTATTTTGTTGTACCGTCCCTAGATTCTAAGTGGGTATAAATTATAGTGGTATCGATATAGATCATTATTGCATTACTTGGATTTCGATTTCTATAAGGTCACTTCCGGTTTTTGTGTCTTAATTGGTATGGGAGCTGGACTCTAAATACAAAATTATTTTTTAAAAAACCTCGTATTTTCTGTCATTTGTAGTACCGTCCCTAGATTCTAGGTAAGTATAAATTATAGTGGTATCGATGTAGATCATTATTGCATACTTGGATTTCGATTTCTTTAAGGTCACTTCCGGTTTTTGTGTCTTAATTGGTATGGGAGTTGTACTTGAAAGTACAAAATTATTTTTTAAAACACCTGGTATTTTCTGTCATTTGTAGTACCGTCCCTAGATTCAAGGTGGGTATAAATTATAGTGCGATGGATGTAGATCATTATTGCATAACTTGGATTTCTATTTCTATACGGTCACTTCCGGTTTTTGTGTCTTAATTGGTATGGGAACTGGACTTGAAACTACAAAATTATTTTTAAAACACCTCGTATTTTCTATCATTTGTAGTACCGTCCCTAGATTCTAGGTAGGTATAAATTATAGTGCGATGAATGTAGATCATTATTGCATAACTTGGATTTCGATTTCTATAAGGTCGCTTCCGGTTTTTGTGTCTTAATTGGTATGGGAGCTGGACTTGAAATACAAAATTATTTTTTAAAACACCTCGTATTTTCTGTATTTTGTCGTACCGTCCCTAGATTCTAAGTGGGTATAAATTAGAGTGGAACCGATGTAAATCATGATTGCATAAATTGTATTTCGATTTCTATAAGGTCACTTCCAATTTTTGTGTCTTAATTTGTATGGGAGCTGGACTTGAAAGTACAAAATTATTTTTTAAAACACCTCGTATTTTCTGTCATTTGTAGTACCGTCCCTAGATTCTAGGTGGGTATAAATTGTAGTAGGATTGGTGTAGATTATTATTGCATAACTTGGATTTCGATTTCTATAAGGTCACTTCCGGTTTTTGTGTCTTAATTGGTATGGGAGCTGGACTTGAAAGTACAGAATTATTTTTTAAAACACCTCGTATTTTCTGTCATTTGTAATACCGTCCCTAGATTCTAAGTGGGTATAAATTATAGTGGGATCGATGTCGATCATTATTGCATAACTTGGATTTCGATTTCTATAAGGTCGCTTCCGGTTTTTGTGTCTTAATTGGTATGGGAGCTGGACTTGAAAGTACACAATTATTTTTTAAAACACCTCGTATTTTCTGTCATTTGTAGTACCGTCCCTAGATTCTAAGTGGGTATAAATTATAGTGGTATCGATATAGATCATTATTGCATAACTTGGATTTCGATTTCTATAAGGTCACTTCCGGTTTTTGTGTCTTAATTGGTATTTGAGCTGGACTTGAAATACAAAATTATTTTTTAAAATACCTCCTATTTTCGGTATTTTGTTGTACCGTCCCTAAATTCTAAGTGGGTATAAATTGTAGTGGGATCGATGTAGATTATGATTGCATAACTTGGATTTCTATTTCTATAAGGTCGCTTCCGGTTTTTGTGTCTTAATTGGTATGGGAGCTGGACTTGAAATACAAAATTATTTTTTAAAACACCTCGTATTTTCGGTATTTTGTTGTACCGTCCCTAGATTCTAGGTGGGTATAAATTGTAGTAGGATCGATGTAGATTATGATTGCATAACTTGAATTTCGATTTCTATAAGGTCACTTCCGGTTTTTGTGTCTTAATTGGTATGGGAACTGGACTTGAAAGTACAAAATTATTTTTAAAACACCTCGTATTTTCTGTCATTTGTAATACCGTCCCTAGATTCTAGGTAGGTATAAATTATAGTGCGATGAATGTAGATCATTATTGCATAACTTGGATTTCGATTTCTATAAGGTCGCTTCCGGTTTTTGTGTCTTAATTGGTATGGGAGCTGGACTTGAAATACAAAATTATTTTTTAAAACACCTCGTATTTTCTGTATTTTGTAGTACCGTCCCTAGATTCTAAGTGGGTATAAATTATAGTGGGATCGATGTCGATCATTATTGCATAACTTGGATTTCGATTTCTATAAGGTCGCTTCCGGTTTTTGTGTCTTAATTGGTATGGGAGCTGGACTTGAAAGTACACAATTATTTTTTTAAAACACCTCGTATTTTCTGTCATTTGTAGTACCGTCCCTAGATTCTAGGTAAGTATAAATTATAGTGGGATCGATGTAGATCATTATTGCATAACTTGGATTTCGATTTCTTTAAGGTCACTTCCGGTTTTTGTGTCTTAATTGGTATGGGAGCTGGACTTGAAAGTACAAAATTATTTTTTAAAACACCTGGTATTTTCTGTCATTTGTAGTACCGTCCCTAGATTCTAGGTGGGTATAAATTAAAGTGCGATGGATGTAGATCATTATTGCATAACTTGGATTTCTATTTCTATACGGTCACTTCCGGTTTTTGTGCCTTAATTGGTATGGGAACTGGACTTGAAAGTACAAAATTATTTTTAAAACACCTCGTATTTTCTGTCATTTGTAGTACCGTCCCTAGATTTTAGGTAGGTATAAATTATAGTGCGATAAATGTAGATCATTATTGCATAACTTGGATTTCTATTTCTAGAAGGTCACTTCCGGTTTTTCTGTCTTAATTGGTATGGGAGCTGGACTTGAAATACAAAATTATTTTTTAAAACCTCGTATTTTCTGTATTTTGTAGTACCGTCCCTAGATTCTAAGTGGGTATAAATTATAGTGAGATCGATGTAGATCATTATTGCGTTACTTGGATTTCGATTTCTATAAGGTCACTTCCGGTTTTTGTGTCTTAATTGGTATGGGAACTGGACTTGAAAGTACAAAATTATTTTTAAAACACCTCGTATTTTCTGTCATTTGTAGTACCGTCCCTAGATTCTAGGTAGGTATAAATTATAGTGCGATGAATGTAGATCATTATTGCATAACTTGGATTTCTATTTCTAGAAGGTCACTTCCTGTTTTTCTGTCTTAATTGGTATGGGAGCTGGACTTGAAATACAAAATTATTTTTTAAAACACCTCGTATTTTCTGTATTTTGTAGTACCGTCCCTAGATTCTAAGTGGGTATAAATTATAGTGAGATCGATGTAGATCATTATTGCGTTACTTGTATTTCGATTTGTAAAAGGTCACTTCCGGTTTTTGTGTCTTAATTGGTATGGGAGCTGGACTTGAAATACAAAATTATTTTTTAAAACACCTCGTATTTTCGGTATTTTGTCGTACCGTCCCAAGATTCTAGGTGGGTATAAATTATAGTGGGATCGATGTCGATCATTATTGCGTTACTTGGATTTCGATTTGTATAAGGTCACTTCCGGTTTTTGTGTCTTAATTGGTATGGGAGCTGGACTTGAAAGTACAAAATTATTTTTTAAAACACCTCGTATTTTCTGTCATTTGTAGTACCGTCCCTAGATTCTAGGTGGGTATAAATTGTAGTGGGATCGATGTAGATTATGATTGCATAACTTGGATTTCGATTTCTATAAGGTCACATCCGGTTTCTCTGTCTTAATTGGTATGGGCGCTGAACCTGAAAGTACAAAATATTTTTTTTTAAAACACCTCGTATTTTCGGTATTTTGTTGTACCGTCCCTAGATTCTAAGTGGGTATAAATTATAGTGGTATCGATATAGATCATTATTGCATTACTTGGATTTCGATTTCTATAAGGTCACTTCCGGTTTTTGTGTCTTAATTGGTATGGGAGCTGGACTCTAAATACAAAATTATTTTTTAAAACACCTCGTATTTTCTGTCATTTGTAGTACCGTCCCTAGATTCTAGGTAAGTATAAATTATAGTGGGATCAATGTAGATCATTATTGCATAACTTGGATTTCGATTTCTTTAAGGTCACTTCCGGTTTTTGTGTCTTAATTGGTATGGGAGTTGGACTTGAAAGTACAAAATTATTTTTTAAAACACCTGGTATTTTCTGTCATTTGTAGTACCGTCCCTAGATTCAAGGTGGGTATAAATTATAGTGCGATGGATGTAGATCATTATTGCATAACTTGGATTTCTATTTCTATACGGTCACTTCCGGTTTTTGTGCCTTAATTGGTATGGGAACTGGACTTGAAAGTACAAAATTATTTTTAAAACACCTCGCATTTTCTGTCATTTGTATTACCGTCCCTAGATTCTAAGTGGGTATAAGTTATAGTGAGATCGATGTAGATCATTATTGCGTTACTTGGATTTCGATTTCTATAAGGTCACTTCCGGTTTTTGTGTCTTAATTGGTATGGGAGCTGGACTTGAAATAGAAAATTATTTTTTAAAACACCTGGTATTTTCGGTATTTTGTCGTACCGTACCTAGATTCTAGGTGGGTATAAATTATTGTGGGATCGATGTCGATCATTATTGCATAACTTGGATTTCGATTTCTATAAGGTCACTTCCGGTTTTTGTGTCTTAATTGGTATGGGAGCTGGACTTGAAAGTACAAAATTATTTTTTAAAACACCTCGTATTTTCTGTCATTTGTAGTACCGTCCCTGGATTCTAGGTGGGTATAAATTATTGTGGTTTCGATGTAGATCATTATTGCATAACTTGGATTTCGATTTCTATAAGGTCACTTCCGGTTTTTGTGTCTTAATTGGTATGGGAGCTGGACTTGAAAGTACAGAAATATTTTTTAAAACACCTCGTATTTTCTGTCATTTGTCGTACCGTCCCTAGATTCTAAGTGGGTATAAATTATAGTGGTGTCGATATAGATCATTATTGCATAACTTGGATTTCGATTTCTATAAGGTCACTGCCGGTTTTTGTGTCTTAATTGGTATAGGAGCTGGACTTGAAATACAAAATTATTTTTTAAAACACCTCGTATTTTCGGTATTTTGTCGTACCGTCCCTAGATTCTAAGTGGGTATAAATTAGAGTGGAACCGATGTAAATCATGATTGCATAAATTGTATTTCGATTTCTATAAGGTCACTTCCGGTTTTTGTGTCTTAATTTGTATGGGAGCTGGACTTGAAAGTACAAAATTTTTTTTAAAAACACCTCGTATTTTCTGTCATTTGTAGTACCGTCCCTAGATTCTAGGTGGGTATAAATTGTAGTAGGATGGGTGTAGATTATTATTGCATAACTTGGATTTCGATTTCTATAAGGTCACTTCCGGTTTTTGTGTCTTAATTGGTATGGGAGCTGGACCTAAAATTACGAAATTATTTTTTGAAAAACCTAGTGTTTTCTGTCATTTGTAGTACCGTCCTTAGATTCTAGGTGGGTATAAATTATAGTGGGATCGATGTAGATCATTATTGCATAACTTGGATTTCGATTTCTATAAGGTCATTTCCGGTTTTTGTGTCTTAATTGGTATGGGAGCTGGACTTGAAAGTACAGAATTATTTTTTACAACACCTTGTATTTTCGGTATTTTGTAGTATCGTCCGTAGATTCTAGGTGGGTATAAATTATAGTGGTATCGGTGTAGATCATTACTGCATAACTTGTATTTCGATTTGTATAAGGTCACTTCCGGTTTTTGTGTCTTAATTGGTATTTGAGCTGGACTTGAAATACAAAATTATTTTTTAAAACACCTCGTATTTTCGGTATTTTGTCGTACCGTCCCTAGATTCTAAGTGGGTATAAATTATAGTGGGATCTATGTAGATCATAATTGCATAACTTGGATTTCGATTTCTATAAGGTCACTTCCGGTTTTTGTGTCTTAATTGGTATGGGAGCTGGACTTGAAATACAAAATTATTTTTTAAAACACCTCGTATTTTCTGTCATTTGTCGTACCGTCCCTAGATTCTAGGTGGGTATAAATTTTAGTGGGATCGATGTCGATCATTATTGCGTTACTTGGATTTCGATTTCTATAAGGTCACTTCTGGTTTTTGTGTCTTAATTGGTATGGGAGCTGGACTTGAAATACAATATTATTTTTTAAAACACCGAAATACAAAATTATTTTTTAAAACACCTCGTATTTTCGGTATTTTGTCGTACCGTCCCTAGATTCTAGGTGGGTATAAATTATAGTGGGATCGATGTAGATCATTATTGCATAACTTGGATTTCTATTTCTATACGGTCACTTCCGGTTTTTGTGTCTTAATTGGTACGGGAACTGGACTTGAAAGTACAAAATTATTTTTAAAACACCTCGTATTTTCTGTCATTTGTAGTACCGTCCCTAGATTCTATGTAGGTATAAATTATAGTGCGATGAATGTAGATCATTATTGCATAACTTGGATTTCTATTTCTAGAAGGTCACTTCCGGTTTTACTGTCTTAATTGGTATGGGAGCTGGACTTGAAATACAAAATTATTTTTTAAAACACCTCGTATTTTCTGTATTTTGTAGTACCGTCCCTAGATTCTAAGTGGGTATAAATTATAGTGAGATCGATGTAGATCATTATTGCGTTACTTGGATTTCGATTTCTATAAGGTCACTTCCGGTTTTTGTGTCTTAATTGGTATGGGAGCTGGACTTGAAATACAAAATTATTTTTTAAAACACCTCGTACTTTCGGTATTTTGTCGTACCGTCCCAAGATTCTAGGTGGGTATAAATTATAGTGGGATCGATGTCGATCATTATTGCGTTACTTTGATTTCGATTTCTATAAGATCACTTCCGGTTTTTGTGTCTTAATTGGTATTTGAGCTGGACTTGAAATACAAAATTATTTTTTAAAACACCTCCTATTTTCGGTATTTTATTGTACCGTCCCTAAATTCTAAGTGGGTATAAATTGTAGTGGGATCGATGTAGATTATGATTGCATAACTTGGATTTCGATTTCTATAAGGTCACATCCGGTTTCTCTGTCTTAATTGGTATGGGCGCTGAACCTGAAAGTACAAAATATTTTTTTTTAAAACACCTCGTATTTTCTGTCATTTGTAGTACCGTCCCTAGATTCTAGGTGGGTATAAATTGTAGTAGGATGGGTGTAGATTATTATTGCATAACTTGGATTTCGATTTCTATAAGGTCACTTCCGGTTTTTGTGTCTTAATTGGTATGGGAGCTGGACCTAAAATTACGAAATTATTTTTTGAAAAACCTAGTGTTTTCTGTCATTTGTAGTACCGTCCTTAGATTCTAGGTGGGTATAAATTATAGTGGGATCGATGTAGATCATTATTGCATAACTTGGATTTCGATTTCTATAAGGTCATTTCCGGTTTTTGTGTCTTAATTGGTATGGGAGCTGGACTTGAAAGTACAGAATTATTTTTTACAACACCTTGTATTTTCGGTATTTTGTAGTATCGTCCGTAGATTCTAGGTGGGTATAAATTATAGTGGTATCGGTGTAGATCATTACTGCATAACTTGTATTTCGATTTGTATAAGGTCACTTCCGGTTTTTGTGTCTTAATTGGTATTTGAGCTGGACTTGAAATACAAAATTATTTTTTAAAACACCTCGTATTTTCGGTATTTTGTCGTACCGTCCCTAGATTCTAAGTGGGTATAAATTATAGTGGGATCTATGTAGATCATAATTGCATAACTTGGATTTCGATTTCTATAAGGTCACTTCCGGTTTTTGTGTCTTAATTGGTATGGGAGCTGGACTTGAAATACAAAATTATTTTTTAAAACACCTCGTATTTTCTGTCATTTGTCGTACCGTCCCTAGATTCTAGGTGGGTATAAATTTTAGTGGGATCGATGTCGATCATTATTGCGTTACTTGGATTTCGATTTCTATAAGGTCACTTCTGGTTTTTGTGTCTTAATTGGTATGGGAGCTGGACTTGAAATACAATATTATTTTTTAAAACACCGAAATACAAAATTATTTTTTAAAACACCTCGTATTTTCGGTATTTTGTCGTACCGTCCCTAGATTCTAGGTGGGTATAAATTATAGTGGGATCGATGTAGATCATTATTGCATAACTTGGATTTCTATTTCTATACGGTCACTTCCGGTTTTTGTGTCTTAATTGGTACGGGAACTGGACTTGAAAGTACAAAATTATTTTTAAAACACCTCGTATTTTCTGTCATTTGTAGTACCGTCCCTAGATTCTATGTAGGTATAAATTATAGTGCGATGAATGTAGATCATTATTGCATAACTTGGATTTCTATTTCTAGAAGGTCACTTCCGGTTTTACTGTCTTAATTGGTATGGGAGCTGGACTTGAAATACAAAATTATTTTTTAAAACACCTCGTATTTTCTGTATTTTGTAGTACCGTCCCTAGATTCTAAGTGGGTATAAATTATAGTGAGATCGATGTAGATCATTATTGCGTTACTTGGATTTCGATTTCTATAAGGTCACTTCCGGTTTTTGTGTCTTAATTGGTATGGGAGCTGGACTTGAAATACAAAATTATTTTTTAAAACACCTCGTACTTTCGGTATTTTGTCGTACCGTCCCAAGATTCTAGGTGGGTATAAATTATAGTGGGATCGATGTCGATCATTATTGCGTTACTTTGATTTCGATTTCTATAAGGTCACTTCCGGTTTTTGTGTCTTAATTGGTATGGGAGCTGGACTTGAAAGTACAAAATTATTTTTTAAAACACCTCGTATTTTCTGTCATTTGTAGTACCGTCCCTAGATTCTAGGTGGGTATAAATTGTAGTGGGATCGATGTAGATTATGATTGCATAACTTGGATTTCGATTTCTATAAGGTCACATCCGGTTTCTCTGTCTTAATTGGTATGGGCGCTGAACCTGAAAGTACAAAATATTTTTTTTTAAAACACCTCGTATTTTCGGTATTTTGTTGTACCGTCCCTAGATTCTAAGTGGGTATAAATTATAGTGGTATCGATATAGATCATTATTGCATTACTTGGATTTCGATTTCTATAAGGTCACTTCCGGTTTTTGTGTCTTAATTGGTATGGGAGCTGGACTCTAAATACAAAATTATTTTTTAAAACACCTCGTATTTTCTGTCATTTGTAGTACCGTCCCTAGATTCTAGGTAAGTATAAATTATAGTGGGATCAATGTAGATCATTATTGCATAACTTGGATTTCGATTTCTTTAAGGTCACTTCCGGTTTTTGTGTCTTAATTGGTATGGGAGTTGGACTTGAAAGTACAAAATTATTTTTTAAAACACCTGGTATTTTCTGTCATTTGTAGTACCGTCCCTAGATTCAAGGTGGGTATAAATTATAGTGCGATGGATGTAGATCATTATTGCATAACTTGGATTTCTATTTCTATACGGTCACTTCCGGTTTTTGTGCCTTAATTGGTATGGGAACTGGACTTGAAAGTACAAAATTATTTTTAAAACACCTCGCATTTTCTGTCATTTGTATTACCGTCCCTAGATTCTAAGTGGGTATAAGTTATAGTGAGATCGATGTAGATCATTATTGCGTTACTTGGATTTCGATTTCTATAAGGTCACTTCCGGTTTTTGTGTCTTAATTGGTATGGGAGCTGGACTTGAAATAGAAAATTATTTTTTAAAACACCTGGTATTTTCGGTATTTTGTCGTACCGTACCTAGATTCTAGGTGGGTATAAATTATTGTGGGATCGATGTCGATCATTATTGCATAACTTGGATTTCGATTTCTATAAGGTCACTTCCGGTTTTTGTGTCTTAATTGGTATGGGAGCTGGACTTGAAAGTACAAAATTATTTTTTAAAACACCTCGTATTTTCTGTCATTTGTAGTACCGTCCCTGGATTCTAGGTGGGTATAAATTATTGTGGTTTCGATGTAGATCATTATTGCATAACTTGGATTTCGATTTCTATAAGGTCACTTCCGGTTTTTGTGTCTTAATTGGTATGGGAGCTGGACTTGAAAGTACAGAAATATTTTTTAAAACACCTCGTATTTTCTGTCATTTGTCGTACCGTCCCTAGATTCTAAGTGGGTATAAATTATAGTGGTGTCGATATAGATCATTATTGCATAACTTGGATTTCGATTTCTATAAGGTCACTGCCGGTTTTTGTGTCTTAATTGGTATGGGAGCTGGACTTGAAATACAAAATTATTTTTTAAAACACCTCGTATTTTCGGTATTTTGTCGTACCGTACCTAGATTCTAAGTGGGTATAAATTAGAGTGGAACCGATGTAAATCATGATTGCATAAATTGTATTTCGATTTCTATAAGGTCACTTCCGGTTTTTGTGTCTTAATTTGTATGGGAGCTGGACTTGAAAGTACAAAATTTTTTTTAAAAACACCTCGTATTTTCTGTCATTTGTAGTACCGTCCCTAGATTCTAGGTGGGTATAAATTGTAGTAGGATGGGTGTAGATTATTATTGCATAACTTGGATTTCGATTTCTATAAGGTCACTTCCGGTTTTTGTGTCTTAATTGGTATGGGAGCTGGACCTAAAATTACGAAATTATTTTTTGAAAAACCTAGTGTTTTCTGTCATTTGTAGTACCGTCCTTAGATTCTAGGTGGGTATAAATTATAGTGGGATCGATGTAGATCATTATTGCATAACTTGGATTTCGATTTCTATAAGGTCATTTCCGGTTTTTGTGTCTTAATTGGTATGGGAGCTGGACTTGAAAGTACAGAATTATTTTTTACAACACCTTGTATTTTCGGTATTTTGTAGTATCGTCCGTAGATTCTAGGTGGGTATAAATTATAGTGGTATCGGTGTAGATCATTACTGCATAACTTGTATTTCGATTTGTATAAGGTCACTTCCGGTTTTTGTGTCTTAATTGGTATTTGAGCTGGACTTGAAATACAAAATTATTTTTTAAAACACCTCGTATTTTCGGTATTTTGTCGTACCGTCCCTAGATTCTAAGTGGGCATAAATTATAGTGGGATCTATGTAGATCATAATTGCATAACTTGGATTTCGATTTCTATAAGGTCACTTCCGGTTTATGTGTCTTAATTGGTATGGGAGCTGGACTTGAAATACAAAATTATTTTTTAAAACACCTCGTATTTTCTGTCATTTGTCGTACCGTCCCTAGATTCTAGGTGGGTATAAATTTTAGTGGGATCGATGTCGATCATTATTGCGTTACTTGGATTTCGATTTCTATAAGGTCACTTCTGGTTTTTGTGTCTTAATTGGTATGGGAGCTGGACTTGAAATACAATATTATTTTTTAAAACACCGAAATACAAAATTATTTTTTAAAACACCTCGTATTTTCGGTATTTTGTCGTACCGTCCCTAGATTCTAGGTGGGTATAAATTATAGTGGGATCGATGTAGATCATTATTGCATAACTTGGATTTCTATTTCTATACGGTCACTTCCGGTTTTTGTGTCTTAATTGGTACGGGAACTGGACTTGAAAGTACAAAATTATTTTTAAAACACCTCGTATTTTCTGTCATTTGTAGTACCGTCCCTAGATTCTATGTAGGTATAAATTATAGTGCGATGAATGTAGATCATTATTGCATAACTTGGATTTCTATTTCTAGAAGGTCACTTCCGGTTTTACTGTCTTAATTGGTATGGGAGCTGGACTTGAAATACAAAATTATTTTTTAAAACACCTCGTATTTTCTGTATTTTGTAGTACCGTCCCTAGATTCTAAGTGGGTATAAATTATAGTGAGATCGATGTAGATCATTATTGCGTTACTTGGATTTCGATTTCTATAAGGTCACTTCCGGTTTTTTGTGTCTTAATTGGTATTTGAGCTGGACTTGAAATACAAAATTATCTTTTAAAACACCTCCTATTTTCGGTATTTTATTGTACCGTCCCTAAATTCTAAGTGGGTATAAATTGTAGTGGGATCGATATAGATTATGATTGCATAACTTGGATTTCGATTTCTATAAGGTCACATCCGGTTTCTCTGTCTTAATTGGTATGGGCGCTGAACCTGAAAGTACAAAATATTTTTTTTTAAAACACCTCGTATTTTCGGTATTTTGTTTTACCGTCCCTAGATTCTAGGTAGGTATAAATTATAGTGCGATGAATGTAGATCATTATTGCATAACTTGGATTTCGATTTCTATAAGGTCGCTTCCGGTTTTTGTGTCTTAATTGGTATGGGAGCTGGACTTGAAATATAAAATTATTTTTTAAAACACCTCGTATTTTCTGTATTTTTTAGTACCGTCCCTAGATTCTAAGTGGGTATAAATTATAGTGAGATCGATGTAGATCATTACTGCGTTACTTGTATTTCGATTTGTATAAGGTCACTTCCGGTTTTTGTGTCTTAATTGGTATGGGAGCTGGACTTGAAATACAAAATAATTATTTTAAAACACCTCGTATTTTCGGTATTTTGTTGTACCGTACCTAGATTCTAGGTGGGTATAAATTGTAGTGAGATCGATGTAGATTATGATTGCATAACTTGAATTTCGATTTCTATAAGGTCACTTCCGGTTTTTGTGTCTTAATTGGTATGGCAACTGGACTTGAAAGTACAAAATTATTTTTAAAACACCTCGTATTTTCTGTCATTTGTAATACCGTCCCTAGATTCTAGGTAGGTATAAATTATAGTGCGATGAATGTAGATCATTATTGCATAACTTGGATTTCGATTTCTATAAGGTCGCTTCCGGTTTTTGTGTCTTAATTGGTATGGGAGCTGGACTTGAAATACAAAATTATTTTTTAAAACACCTCGTATTTTCTGTATTTTGTAGTACCGTCCCTAGATTCTAAGTGGGTATAAATTATAGTGAGATCGATGTAGATCATTACTGCGTTACTTGTATTTCGATTTGTATAAGGTCACTTCCGGTTTTTGTGTCTTAATTGGTATGGGAGCTGGACTTGAAATACAAAATAATTATTTTAAAACACCTCGTATTTTCGGTATTTTGTTGTACCGTCCCTAGATTCTAGGTGGGTATAAATTGTAGTGAGATCGATGTAGATTATGATTGCATAACTTGAATTTCGATTTCTATAAGGTCACTTCCGGTTTTTGTGTCTTAATTGGTATGGCAACTGGACTTGAAAGTACAAAATTATTTTTAAAACACCTCGTATTTTCTGTCATTTGTAATACCGTCCCTAGATTCTAGGTAGGTATAAATTATAGTGCGATGAATGTAGATCATTATTGCATAACTTGGATTTCGATTTGTATAAGGTCACTTCCGGTTTTTGTGTCTTAATTGGTATGGGAGCTGGACTTGAAATACAAAATAATTATTTTAAAACACCTCGTATTTTCTGTCATTTGTAGTACCGTCCCTAGATTCTAGGTAGGTATAAATTATAGTGCGATGAATGTAGATCATTATTGCACAACTTGAATTTCGATTTCTATAAGGTCACTTCCGGTTTTTGTGTCTTAATTGGTATGGGAACTGGACTTGAAAGTACAAAATTATTTTTAAAACACCTCGTAGTTTCTGTCATTTGTAATACCGTCCCTAGATTCTAGGTAGGTATAAATTATAGTGCGATGAATGTAGATCATTATTGCATAACTTGGATTTCGATTTCTATAAGGTCGCTTCCGGTTTTTGTGTCTTAATTGGTATGGGAGCTGGACTTGAAATACAAAATTATTTTTTAAAACACCTCGTATTTTCTGTATTTTGTAGTACCGTCCCTAGATTCTAAGTGGGTATAAATTATAGTGAGATCGATGTAGATCATTACTGCGTTACTTGTATTTCGATTTGTATAAGGTCACTTCCGGTTTTTGTGTCTTAATTGGTATGGGAGCTGGACTTGAAATACAAAATAATTATTTTAAAACACCTCGTATTTTCGGTATTTTGTTGTACCGTCCCTAGATTCTAGGTGGGTATAAATTATAGTGAGATCGATGTAGATTATGATTGCATAACTTGAATTTCGATTTCTATAAGGTCACTTCCGGTTTTTGTGTCTTAATTGGTATGGGAACTGGACTTGAAAGTACAAAATAATTTTTAAAACACCTCGTATTTTCTGTCATTTGTAATACCGTCCCTAGATTCTAGGTAGGTATAAATTATAGTGCGATGAATGTAGATCATTATTGCATAACTTGGATTTCTATTTCTATAAGGTCGCTTCCGGTTTTTGTGTCTTAATTGGTATGGGAGCTGGACTTGAAATACAAAATTATTTTTTAAAACACCTCGTATTTTCTGTATTTTGTAGTACCGTCCCTAGATTCTAAGTGGGTATAAATTATAGTGAGATCGATGTAGATCGTTACTGCGTTACTTGTATTTCGATTTGTAAAAGGTCACTTCCGGTTTTTGTGTCTTAATTGGTATGGGAGCTGGACTTGAAATACAAAATAATTATTTTAAAACACCTTGTATTTTCGGTATTTTGTCGTACCGTCCCTAGATCCTAGGTGGGTATAAATTATAGTGGGATCGATGTCGATCATTATTGCATAACTTGGATTTCGATTTCTATAAGGTCACTTCTGGTTTTTGTGTCTTAATTGGTATGGGAGCTGGACTTGAAATACAATATTATTTTTTAAAACACCGAAATACAAAATTATTTTTTAAAACAGCTCGTATTTTCGGTATTTTGTCGTACCGTCCCTAGATTCTAGGTGGGTATAAATTATAGTGGGATCGATGTCGATCATTATTGCATAACTTGGATTTCGATTTCTATAAGGTCACATCCGGTTTCTCTGTCTTAATTGGTATGGGCGCTGAACCTGAAAGTACAAAATTATTTTTTAAAACATCTGGTATTTTCTGTCATTTGTATTACCGTCCCTAGATTCTAGGTGGGTATAAATTATCGTGCGATGGATGTAGATCATTATTGCATAACTTGAATTTCGATTTCTATAAGGTCACTTCCGGTTTTTGTGTCTTAATTGGTATGGCAACTGGACTTGAAAGTACAAAATTATTTTTAAAACACCTCGTATTTTCTGTCATTTGTAATACCGTCCCTAGATTCTAGGTAGGTATAAATTATAGTGCGATGAATGTAGATCATTATTGCATAACTTGGATTTCGATTTGTATAAGGTCACTTCCGGTTTTTGTGTCTTAATTGGTATGGGAGCTGGACTTGAAATACAAAATAATTATTTTAAAACACCTCGTATTTTCTGTCATTTGTAGTACCGTCCCTAGATTCTAGGTAGGTATAAATTATAGTGCGATGAATGTAGATCATTATTGCACAACTTGAATTTCGATTTCTATAAGGTCACTTCCGGTTTTTGTGTCTTAATTGGTATGGGAACTGGACTTGAAAGTACAAAATTATTTTTAAAACACCTCGTAGTTTCTGTCATTTGTAATACCGTCCCTAGATTCTAGGTAGGTATAAATTATAGTGCGATGAATGTAGATCATTATTGCATAACTTGGATTTCGATTTCTATAAGGTCGCTTCCGGTTTTTGTGTCTTAATTGGTATGGGAGCTGGACTTGAAATACAAAATTATTTTTTAAAACACCTCGTATTTTCTGTATTTTGTAGTACCGTCCCTAGATTCTAAGTGGGTATAAATTATAGTGAGATCGATGTAGATCATTACTGCGTTACTTGTATTTCGATTTGTATAAGGTCACTTCCGGTTTTTGTGTCTTAATTGGTATGGGAGCTGGACTTGAAATACAAAATAATTATTTTAAAACACCTCGTATTTTCGGTATTTTGTTGTACCGTCCCTAGATTCTAGGTGGGTATAAATTATAGTGAGATCGATGTAGATTATGATTGCATAACTTGAATTTCGATTTCTATAAGGTCACTTCCGGTTTTTGTGTCTTAATTGGTATGGGAACTGGACTTGAAAGTACAAAATAATTTTTAAAACACCTCGTATTTTCTGTCATTTGTAATACCGTCCCTAGATTCTAGGTAGGTATAAATTATAGTGCGATGAATGTAGATCATTATTGCATAACTTGGATTTCGATTTCTATAAGGTCGCTTCCGGTTTTTGTGTCTTAATTGGTATGGGAGCTGGACTTGAAATACAAAATTATTTTTTAAAACACCTCGTATTTTCTGTATTTTGTAGTACCGTCCCTAGATTCTAAGAGGGTACAAATTATAGTGAGATCGTTGTAGATCATTACTGCGTTACTTGTATTTCGATTTGTAAAAGGTCACTTCCGGTTTTTGTGTCTTAATTGGTATGGGAGCTGGACTTGAAATACAAAATAATTATTTTAAAACACCTTGTATTTTCGGTATTTTGTCGTACCGTCCCTAGATCCTAGGTGGGTATAAATTATAGTGGGATCGATGTCGATCATTATTGCATAACTTGGATTTCGATTTCTATAAGGTCACTTCCGGTTTTTGTGTCTTAATTGGTATGGGAGCTGGACTTGAAAGTACAAAACTATTTTTTAAAACACCTCGTATTTTCTGTCATTTGTAGTACCGTCCCTAGATTCTATGTGGGTATAAATTATTGTGGTTTCGATGTAGATCATTATTGCATAACGTGGATTTCGATTTCTATAAGGTCGCTTCCGGTTTTTGTATCTTAATTGGTATGGGAGCTGGACTTGAAATACAAAATTATTTTTTAAAACACCTCGTATTTTCGGTATTTTGTAGTACCGTCCGTAGATTCTAAGTGGGTATAAATTATAGTGAGATCGATGTAGATCATTATTGCGTTACTTGGATTTCGATTTCTATAAGGTCACTTCCGGTTTTTGTTTCTTAATTGGTATGGGAGCTGGACTTGAAATACAAAATTATTTTTTAAAACACCTCGTATTTTCTGTCCTTTGTCGTACCGTCCCTAGATTCTAGGTAGGTATAAATTATAGTGGGATCGATGTCGATCATTATTGCATAACTTGGATTTCGATTTCTATAAGGTCACTTCCGGTTTTTGTGTCTTAATTGGTATGGGAGCTGGACTTGAAAGTACAAAATTATTTTTTAAAACACCTCGTATTTTCTGTCATTTGTAGTACCGTCCCTGGATTCTAGGTGGGTATAAATTATTGTGGTTTCGATGTAGATCATTATTGCATAACTTGGATTTCGATTTCTATAAGGTCACTTCCGGTTTTTGTGTCTTAATTGGTATGGGAGCTGGACTTGAAAGTACAGAAATATTTTTTAAAACACCTCGTATTTTCTGTCATTTGTAGTACCGTCCCTAGATTCTAAGTGGGTATAAATTATAGTGGTGTCGATATAGATCATTATTGCATAACTTGGATTTCGATTTCTATAAGGTCACTGCCGGTTTTTGTGTCTTAATTGGTATGGGAGCTGGACTTGAAATACAAAATTATTTTTTAAAACACCTCGTATTTTCGGTATTTTGTCGTACCGTCCCTAGATTCTAAGTGGGTATAAATTAGAGTGGAACCGATGTAAATCATGATTGCATAAATTGTATTTCGATTTCTATAAGGTCACTTCCGGTTTTTGTGTCTTAATTTGTATGGGAGCTGGACTTGAAAGTACAAAATTTTTTTTAAAAACACCTCGTATTTTCTGTCATTTGTAGTACCGTCCCTAGATTCTAGGTGGGTATAAATTATAGTGGGATCGATGTCGATCATTATTGCGTTACTTGGATTTCGATTTCTATAAGGTCACTTCTGGTTTTTGTGTCTTAATTGGTATGGGAGCTGGACTTGAAATACAATATTATTTTTTAAAACACCGAAATACAAAATTATTTTTTAAAACACCTCGTATTTTCGGTATTTTGTCGTACCGTCCCTAGATTCTAGGTGGGTATAAATTATAGTGGGATCGATGTAGATCATTATTGCATAACTTGGATTTCGATTTCTTTAAGGTCACTTCCGGTTTTTGTGTCTTAATTGGTATGGGAGCTGGACTTGAAAGTACAAAATTATTTTTTAAAACACCTGGTATTTTCTGTCATTTGTATTACCGTCCCTAGATTCTAGGTGGGTATAAATTATAGTGCGATGGATGTAGATCATTATTGCATAACTTGGATTTCTATTTCTATACGGTCACTTCCGGTTTTTGTGTCTTAATTGGTACGGGAACTGGACTTGAAAGTACAAAATTATTTTTAAAACACCTCGTGTTTTCTGTCATTTGTAGTACCGTCCCTAGATTCTAGGTAGGTATAAATTATAGTGCGATGAATGTAGATCATTATTGCATAACTTGGATTTCTATTTCTAGAAGGTCACTTCCGGTTTTACTGTCTTAATTGGTATGGGAGCTGGACTTGAAATACAAAATTATTTTTTAAAACACCTCGTATTTTCTGTATTTTGTAGTACCGTCCCTAGATTCTAAGTGGGTATAAATTATAGTGAGATCGATGTAGATCATTATTGCGTTACTTGGATTTCGATTTCTATAAGGTCACTTCCGGTTTTTGTGTCTTAATTGGTATGGGAGCTGGACTTGAAATACAAAATTATTTTTTAAAACACCTCGTACTTTCGGTATTTTGTCGTACCGTCCCAAGATTCTAGGTGGGTATAAATTATAGTGGGATCGATGTCGATCATTATTGCGTTACTTGGATTTCGATTTCTATAAGGTCACTTCCGGTTTTTGTGTCTTAATTGGTATTTGAGCTGGACTTGAAATACAAAATTATTTTTTAAAACACCTCCTATTTTCGGTATTTTATTGTACCGTCCCTAAATTCTAAGTGGGTATAAATTGTAGTGGGATCGATGTAGATTATGATTGCATAACTTGGATTTCGATTTCTATAAGGTCACATCCGGTTTCTCTGTCTTAATTGGTATGGGCGCTGAACCTGAAAGTACAAAATATTTTTTTTTAAAACACCTCGTATTTTCGGTATTTTGTTTTACCGTCCCTAGATTCTAGGTGGGTATAAATTGTAGTGAGATCGATGTAGATCATTACTGCGTTACTTGTATTTCGATTTGTATAAGGTCACTTCCGGTTTTTGTGTCTTAGTTGGTATGGGAGCTGGAATTGAAATACAAAATAATTATTTTAAAACACCTCGTATTTTCGGTATTTTGTTGTACCGTCCCAAGATTCTAGGTGGGTATAAATTATAGTGGGATCGATATCGATCATTATTGCGTTACTTGGATTTCGATTTCTGTAAGGTCACTTCCGGTTTTTGTGTCTTAATTGGTATGGGAACTGGACTTGAAAGTACAAAATTATTTTTAAAACACCTCGTATTTTCTGTCATTTGTAATACCGTCCCTAGATTCTAGGTAGGTATAAATTATAGTGCGATGAATGTAGATCATTATTGCATAACTTGGATTTCGATTTCTATAAGGTCGTTTCCGGTTTTTGTGTCTTAATTGGTATGGGAGCTGGACTTGAAATACAAAATTATTTTTTAAAACACCTCGTATTTTCTGTATTTTTTAGTACCGTCCCTAGATTCTAAGTGGGTATAAATTATAGTGAGATCGATGTAGATCATTACTGCGTTACTTGTATTTCGATTTGTATAAGGTCACTTCCGGTTTTTGTGTCTTAATTGGTATGGGAGCTGGACTTGAAATACAAAATAATTATTTTAAAACACCTCGTATTTTCGGTATTTTGTTGTACCGTCCCTAGATTCTAGGTGGGTATAAATTGTAGTGAGATCGATGTAGATTATGATTGCATAACTTGAATTTCGATTTCTATAAGGTCACTTCCGGTTTTTGTGTCTTAATTGGTATGGCAACTGGACTTGAAAGTACAAAATTATTTTTAAAACACCTCGTATTTTTTGTCATTTGTAATACCGTCCCTAGATTCTAGTTAGGTATAAATTATAGTGCGATGAATGTAGATCATTATTGCATAACTTGGATTTCGATTTCTATAAGGTCGCTTCCGGTTTTTGTGTCTTAATTGGTATGGGAGCTGGACTTGAAATACAAAATTATTTTTTAAAACACCTCGTATTTTCTGTATTTTGTAGTACCGTCCCTAGATTCTAAGTGGGTATAAATTATAGTGAGATCGATGTAGATCATTACTGCGTTACTTGTATTTCGATTTGTATAAGGTCACTTCCGGTTTTTGTGTCTTAATTGGTATGGGAGCTGGACTTGAAATACAAAATAATTATTTTAAAACACCTCGTATTTTCGGTATTTTGTTGTACCGTCCCTAGATTCTAGGTAGGTATAAATTATAGTGCGATGAATGTAGATCATTATTGCATAACTTGGATTTCGATTTGTATAAGGTCACTTCCGGTTTTTGTGTCTTAATTGGTATGGGAGCTGGACTTGAAATACAAAATAATTATTTTAAAACACCTCGTATTTTCTGTCATTTGTACCGTCTTTAGATTCTAGGTAGGTATAAATTATAGTGCGATGAATGTAGATCATTATTGCATAACTTGAATTTCGATTTCTATAAGGTCACTTCCGGTTTTTGTGTCTTAATTGGTATGGGAACTGGACTTGAAAGTACAAAATTATTTTTTAAAACACCTCGTAGTTTCTGTCATTTGTAATACCGTCCCTAGATTCTAGGTAGGTACAAATTATAGTGCGATGAATGTAGATCATTATTGCATAACTTGGATTTCGATTTCTATAAGGTCGCTTCCGGTTTTTGTGTCTTAATTGGTATGGGAGCTGGACTTGAAATACAAAATTATTTTTTTAAAACACCTCGTATTTTCTGTATTTTGTAGTACCGTCCCTAGATTCTAAGTGGGTATAAATTATAGTGAGATCGATGTAGATCATTACTGCGTTACTTGTATTTTCGATTTGTATAAGGTCACTTCCGGTTTTTGTGTCTTAATTGGTATGGGAGCTGGACTTGAAATACAAAATAATTATTTTAAAACACCTCGTATTTTCGGTATTTTGTTGTACCGTCCCTAGATTCTAGGTGGGTATAAATTATAGTGAGATCGATGTAGATTATGATTGCATAACTTGAATTTCGATTTCTATAAGGTCACTTCCGGTTTTTGTGTCTTAATTGGTATGGGAACTGGACTTGAAAGTACAAAATAATTTTTAAAACACCTCGTATTTTCTGTCATTTGTAATACCGTCCCTAGATTCTAGGTAGGTATAAATTATAGTGCGATGAATGTAGATCATTATTGCATAACTTGGATTTCTATTTCTATAAGGTCGCTTCCGGTTTCTGTGTCTTAATTGGTATGGGAGCTGGACTTGAAATACAAAATTATTTTTTAAAACACCTCGTATTTTCTGTATTTTGTAGTACCGTCCCTAGATTCTAAGTGGGTATAAATTATAGTGAGATCGATGTAGATCGTTACTGCGTTACTTGTATTTCGATTTGTAAAAGGTCACTTCCGGTTTTTGTGTCTTAATTGGTATGGGAGCTGGACTTGAAATACAAAATAATTATTTTAAAACACCTTGTATTTTCGGTATTTTGTCGTACCGTCCCTAGATCCTAGGTGGGTATAAATTATAGTGGGATCGATGTCGATCATTATTGCATAACTTGGATTTCGATTTCTATAAGGTCACTTCTGGTTTTTGTGTCTTAATTGGTATGGGAGCTGGACTTGAAATACAATATTATTTTTTAAAACACCGAAATACAAAATTATTTTTTAAAACAGCTCGTATTTTCGGTATTTTGTCGTACCGTCCCTAGATTCTAGGTGGGTATAAATTATAGTGGGATCGATGTCGATCATTATTGCATAACTTGGATTTCGATTTCTATAAGGTCACATCCGGTTTCTCTGTCTTAATTGGTATGGGCGCTGAACCTGAAAGTACAAAATATTTTTTTTAAAACACCTCGTATTTTCGGTATTTTGTTGCACCGTCCCTAGATTCTAGGTGGGTATAAATTGTAGTGGGATCGATGTAGATTATGATTGCATAACTTGTATTTCGATTTCTATAAGGTCACTTCCGGTTTTTGTGTCTTAATTGGTATGGGAGCTGGACTTGAAAGTACAAAATTATTTTTTAAAACACCTCGTATTTTCTGTCATTTGTAGTACCGTCCCTAGATTCTAGATAAGTATAAATTATAGTGGGATCGATGTAGATCATAATTGCATAACTTGGATTTCGATTTCTTTAATGTCACTTCCGGTTTTTGTGTCCTAATTGGTATGGGAGCTGGACTTGAAAGTACAAAATTATTTTTTAAAACATCTGGTATTTTCTGTCATTTGTATTACCGTCCCTAGATTCTAGGTGGGTATAAATTATCGTGCGATGGATGTAGATCATTATTGCATAACTTGGATTTCTATTTCTATACGGTCACTTCCGGTTTTTGTGTCTTAATTGGTACGGGAACTGGACTTGAAAGTACAAAATTATTTTCAAAACACCTCGTATTTTCTGTCATTTGTAGTACCGTCCCTAGATTCTAGGTAGGTATAAATTATAGTGCGATGAATGTAGATCATTATTGCATAACTTGAATTTCGATTTCTATAAGGTCACTTCCGGTTTTTGTGTCTTAATTGGTATGGGAACTGGACTTGAAGGTACAAAATTATTTTTAAAACACCTCGTATTTTCGGTATTTTGTTGTACCGTCCCTAGATTCTAGGTAGGTATAAATTATAGTGCGATGAATGTAGATCATTATTGCATAACTTGGATTTCGATTTCTATAAGGTCGCTTCCGGTTTTTTGTGTCTTAATTGGTATGGGAGCTGGACTTGAAATACAAAATTATTTTTTAAAACACCTCGTATTTTCTGTATTTTGTAGTACCGTCCCCTAGATTCTAGGTAAGTATAAATTATAGTGAGATCGTTGTAGATCATTACTGCGTTACTTGTATTTCGATTTGTAAAAGGTCACTTCCGGTTTTTGTGTCTTAATTGGTATGGGAGCTGGACTTGAAATACAAAATAATTATTTTAAAACACCTTGTATTTTCGGTATTTTGTCGTACCGTCCCTAGATCCTAGGTGGGTATAAATTATAGTGGGATCGATGTCGATCATTATTGCATAACTTGGATTTCGATTTCTATAAGGTCACTTCCGGTTTTTGTGTCTTAATTGGTATGGGAGCTGAACTTGAAAGTACAAAACTATTTTTTAAAACACCTCGTATTTTCTGTCATTTGTAGTACCGTCCGTAGATTCTATGTGGGTATAAATTATTGTGGTTTCGATGTAGATCATTATTGCATAACGTGGATTTCGATTTCTATAAGGTCGCTTCCGGTTTTTGTATCTTAATTGGTATGGGAGCTGGACTTGAAATACAAAATTATTTTTTAAAACACCTCGTATTTTCGGTATTTTGTAGTACCGTCCCTAGATTCTAAGTGGGTATAAATTATAGTGAGATCGATGTAGATCATTATTGCGTTACTTGGATTTCGATTTCTATAAGGTCACTTCCCGTTTTTGTTTCTTAATTGGTATGGAAGCTGGACTTGAAATACAAAATTATTTTTTAAAACACCTCGTATTTTCTGTCCTTTGTCGTACCGTCCCTAGATTCTAGGTAGGTATAAATTATAGTGGGATCGATGTCGATCATTATTGCGCTACTTGGATTTCGATTTCTATAAGGTCACTTCTGGTTTTTGTGTCTTAATTGGTATGGGAGCTGGACTTGAAATACAAAATTATTTTTTAAAACACCGAAACACAAAATTATTTTTTAAAACACCTCGTATTTTCGGTATTTTGTCGTACCGTCCCTAGATTCCAGGTGGGTATAAATTATAGTGGGATCGATGTCGATCATTATTGCATAACTTGGATTTCGATTTCTATAAGGTCACTTCCGGTTTCTCTGTCTTAACTGGTATGGGCGCTGAACCTGAAAGTACAAAATATTTTTTTTAAAACACCTCGTATTTTCGGTATTTTGTTGTACCGTCCCTAGATTCTAGGTAAGTATAAATTGTAGCGGGATCGATGTAGATTATGATTGCATAACTTGTATTTCGATTTCTATAAGGTCACTTCCGGTTTTTGTGTCTTAATTGGTATGGGAGCTGGACTTGAAAGTACAAAATTATTTTTTAAAACACCTCGTATTTTCTGTCATTTGTAGTACCGTCCCTAGATTCTAGGTAAGTATAAATTATAGTGGGATCGATGTAGATCATTATTGCATAACTTGGATTTCGATTTCTTTAAGGTCACTTCCGGTTTTTGTGTCTTAATTGGTATCGGAGCTGGACTTGAAAGTACAAAATTATTTTTTAAAACACCTGGTATTTTCTGTCATTTGTAAAACCGTCCCTAGATTCAAGGTGGGTATAAATTATAGTGCGATGGATGTAGATCATGATTGCATAACTTGGATTTCTATTTCTATACGGTCACTTCCGGTTTTTGTGTCTTAATTGGTACGGGAACTGGACTTGAAAGTACAAAATTATTTTTAAAACACCTCGTATTTACTGTCATTTGTAGTACCGTCCCTAGATTCTAGGTAAGTATAAATTATAGTGTGATGAATGTAGATCATTATTGCATAACTTGGATTTCTATTTCTGGAAGGTCACTTCCGGTTTTTCTTTCTTAATTGGTATGGGAGCTGGACTTGAAATACAAATTTTTTTTAAAACACCTCGAATTTTCTGTATTTTGTAGTACCGTCCCTAGATTCTAAGTGGGTATAAATTATAGTGAGATCGATGTAGATCATTATTGCGTTACTTGGATTTCGATTTCTATAAGGTCACTTCCGGTTTTTGTGTCTTAATTGGTATGGGAGCTGGACTTGAAATACAAAATTATTTTTTAAAACACCTCGTATTTTCGGTATTTTGTCGTACCGTCCCAAGACTCTAGGTGGGTATAAATTATAGTGGGATCGATGTCGATCATTATTGCATTACTTGGATTTCGATTTCTATAAGGTCACTTCCGGTTTTTGTGTCTTAATTTGTATGGGAGCTGGACTTGAAAGTACAAAATTATTTTTTAAAACACCTCGTATTCTCTGTCATTTGTAGTACCGTCCCTAGATTCTAGGTGGGTATAAATTGTAGTGGGATCGATGTAGATTATGATTGCATAACTTGGATTTCGATTTCTATAAGGTCACATCCGGTTTCTCTGTCTTAATTGGTATGGGCGCTGAACCTGAAAGTACAAAATATTTTTTTTAAAACACCTCGTATTTTCGGTATTTTGTTGTACAGTCCCTAGATTCTAGGTAAGTATAAATTATAGTGGTATCGATGTAGATCATTATTGCATACTTGGATTTCGATTTCTTTAAGGTCACTTCCGGTTTTTGTGTCTTAATTGGTATGGGAGTTGTACTTGAAAGTACAAAATTATTTTTTAAAACACCTGGTATTTTCTGTCATTTGTAGTACCGTCCCTAGATTCAAGGTGGGTATAAATTATAGTGCGATGGATGTAGATCATTATTGCATAACTTGGATTTCTATTTCTATACGGTCACTTCCGGTTTTTGTGTCTTAATTGGTATGGGAACTGGACTTCAAAGTACAAAATTATTTTTAAAACACCTCGTATTTTCTATCATTTGTAGTACCGTCCCTAGATTCTAGGTAGGTATAAATTATAGTGCGATGAATGTAGATCATTATTGCATAACTTGGATTTCGATTTCTATAAGGTCGCTTCCGGTTTTTGTGTCTTAATTGGTATGGGAGCTGGACTTGAAATACAAAATTATTTTTTAAAACACCTCGTATTTTCTGTATTTTGTCTACCGTCCCTAGATTCTAAATGGGTATAAATTAGAGTGGAACCGATGTAAATCATGATTGCATAAATTGTATTTCGATTTCTATAAGGTCACTTCCGATTTTTGTGTCTTAATTTGTATGGGAGCTGGACTTGAAAGTACAAAATTATTTTTTAAAACACCTCGTATTTTCTGTCATTTGTAGTACCGTCCCTAGATTCTAGGTGGGTATAAATTGTAGTAGGATTGGTGTAGATTATTATTGCATAACTTGGATTTCGATTTCTATAAGGTCACTTCCGGCTTTTGTGTCTTAATTGGTATGGGAGCTGGACTTGAAAGTACAGAATTATTTTTTAAAACACCTCGTATTTTCTGTCATTTGTAATACCGTCCCTAGATTCTAAGTGGGTATAAATTATAGTGGGATCGATGTCGATCATTATTGCATAACTTGGATTTCGATTTCTATAAGGTCGCTTCCGGTTTTTGTGTCTTAATTGGTATGGGAGCTGGACTTGAAAGTACACAATTATTTTTTAAAACACCTCGTATTTTCTGTCATTTGTAGTACCGTCCCTAGATTCTAAGTGGGTATAAATTATAGTGGTATCGATGTAGATCATTATTGCATAACTTGGATTTCGATTTCTATAAGGTCACTTCCGGTTTTTGTGTCTTAATTGGTATTTGAGCTGGACTTGAAATACAAAATTATTTTTTAAAATATCTCCTATTTTCGGTATTTTGTTGTACCGTCCCTAAATTCTAAGTGGGTATAAATTGTAGTGGGATCGATGTAGATTATGATTGCATAACTTGGATTTCGATTTCTATAAGGTCACATCCGGTTTCTCTGTCTTAATTGGTATGGGCGCTGAACCTGAAAGTACAAAATATTTTTTTTAAAACACCTCGTATTTTCGGTATTTTGTTGTACCGTCCCTAGATTCTAGGTGGGTATAAATTGTAGTAGGATCGATGTAGATTATGATTGCATAACTTGAATTTCGATTTCTATAAGGTCACTTCCGGTTTTTGTGTCTTAATTGGTATGGGAACTGGACTTGAAAGTACAAAATTATTTTTAAAACACCTCGTATTTTCTGTCATTTGTAATACCGTCCCTAGATTCTAGGTAGGTATAAATTATAGTGCGATGAATGTAGATCATTATTGCATAACTTGGATTTCGATTTCTATAAGGTCGCTTCCGGTTTTTGTGTCTTAATTGGTATGGGAGCTGGACTTGAAATACAAAATTATTTTTTAAAACACCTCGTATATTCTGTATTTTGTAGTACCGTCCCTAGATTCTAAGTGGGTATAAATTATAGTGGGATCGATGTAGATCATTACTGCGTTACTTGTGTTTCGATTTGTATAAGGTCACTTCCGGTTTTTGTGTCTTAATTGGTATGGGAGCTGGACTTGAAATACAAAATAATTATTTTAAAACACCTTGTATTTTCTGTCATTTGTAGTACCGTCCCTAGATCCTAGGTGGGTATAAATTATAGTGGGATCGATGTCGATCATTATTGCATAACTTGGATTTCGATTTCTATAAGGTCGCTTCCGGTTTTTGTGTCTTAATTGGTATGGGAGCTGGACTTGAAATACAAAATTATTTTTTAAAACACCTGGTATTTTCTGTCATTTGTAGTACCGTCCCTAGATTCTAGGTGGGTATAAATTATAGTGCGATGGATGTAGATCATTATTGCATAACTTGGATTTCTATTTCTATACGGTCACTTCCGGTTTTTGTGCCTTAATTGGTATGGGAACTGGACTTGAAAGTACAAAATTATTTTTAAAACACCTCGTAGTTTCTGTCATTTGTAGTACCGTCCCTAGATTTTAGGTAGGTATAAATTATAGTGCGATAAATGTAGATCATTATTGCATAACTTGGATTTCTATTTCTAGAAGGTCACTTCCGGTTTTTCTGTCTTAATTGGTATGGGAGCTGGACTTGAAATACAAAATTATTTTTTAAAACACCTCGTATTTTCTGTATTTTGTAGTACCGTCCCTAGATTCTAAGTGGGTATAAATTATAGTGAGATCGATGTAGATCATTATTGCGTTACTTGGATTTCGATTTCTATAAGGTCACTTCCGGTTTTTGTGTCTTAATTGGTATGGGAACTGGACTTGAAAGTACAAAATTATTTTTAAAACACCTCGTATTTTCTGTCATTTGTAGTACCGTCCCTAGATTCTAGGTAGGTATAAATTATAGTGCGATGAATGTAGATCATTATTGCATAACTTGGATTTCTATTTCTAGAAGGTCACTTCCGGTTTTTCTGTCTTAATTGGTATGGGAGCTGGACTTGAAATACAAAATTATTTTTTAAAACACCTCGTATTTTCTGTATTTTGTAGTACCGTCCCTAGATTCTAGGTGGGTATAAATTATAGTGGGATCGATGTCGATCATTATTGCGTTACTTGGATTTCGATTTCTATAAGGTCACTTCCGGTTTTTGTGTCTTAATTGATATGGGAGCTGGACTTGAAAGTACAAAATTATTTTTTAAAACACCTCGTATTTTCTGTCATTTGTAGTACCGTCCCTAGATTCTAGGTGGGTATAAATTGTAGTGGGATCGATGTAGATTATGATTGCATAACTTGGATTTCGATTTCTATAAGGTCACATCCGGTTTCTCTGTCTTAATTGGTATGGGCGCTGAACCTGAAAGTACAAAATATTTTTTTTTAAAACACCTCGTATTTTCGGTATTTTGTTGTACCGTCCCTAGATTCTAAGTGGGTATAAGTTATGGTGGTATCGATATAGATCATTATTGCATTACTTGGATTTCGATTTCTATAAGGTCACTTCCGGTTTTTGTGTCTTAATTGGTATGGGAGCTGGACTCTAAATACAAAATTATTTTTTAAAACACCTCGTATTTTCTGTCATTTGTAGTACCGTCCCTAGATTCTAGGTAAGTATAAATTATAGTGGGATCGATGTAGATCATTATTGCATAACTTGGATTTCGATTTCTTTAAGGTCACTTCCGGTTTTTGTGTCTTAATTGGTATGGGAGTTGGACTTGAAAGTACAAAATTATTTTTTAAAACACCTGGTATTTTCTGTCATTTGTAGTACCGTCCCTAGATTCGAGGTGGGTATAAATTATAGTGCGATGGATGTAGATCATTATTGCATAACTTGGATTTCTATTTCTATACGGTCACTTCCGGTTTTTGTGCCTTAATTGGTATGGGAACTGGACTTGAAAGTACAAAATTATTTTTAAAACACCTCGTATTTTCTGTCATTTGTATTACCGTCCCTAGATTCTAAGTGGGTATAAGTTATAGTGAGATCGATGTAGATCATTATTGCGTTACTTGGATTTCGATTTCTATAAGGTCACTTCCGGTTTTTGTGTCTTAATTGGTATGGGAGCTGGACTTGAAATAGAAAATTATTTTTTAAATCACCTGGTATTTTCGGTATTTTGTCGTACCGTACCTAGATTCTAGGTGGGTATAAATTATTGTGGGATCGATGTCGATCATTATTGCATAACTTGGATTTCGATTTCTATAAGGTCACTTCCGGTTTTTGTGTCTTAATTGGTATGGGAGATGGACTTGAAAGTACAAAATTATTTTTTAAAACACCTCGTATTTTCTGTCATTTGTAGTACCGTCCCTGGATTCTAGGTGGGTATAAATTATTGTGGTTTCGATGTAGATCATTATTGCATAACTTGGATTTCGATTTCTATAAGGTCACTTCCGGTTTTTGTGTCTTAATTGGTATGGGAGCTGGACTTGAAAGTACAGAAATATTTTTTAAAACACCTCGTATTTTCTGTCATTTGTAGTACCGTCCCTAGATTCTAAGTGGGTATAAATTATAGTGGTGTCGATATAGATCATTATTGCATAACTTGGATTTCTATTTCTAGAAGGTCACTTCCGGTTTTGTGTCTTAATTGGTATGGGAGCTGGACTTGAAATACAAAATTATTTTTTAAAACACCTCGTATTTTCGGTATTTTGTCGTACCGTCCCAAGACTCTAGGTGAGTATAAATTATAGTGGGATCAATGTCGATCATTATTGCAATACTTGGATTTCGATTTCTATAAGGTCACTTCCGGTTTTTGTGTCTTAATTTGTATGGGAGCTGGACTTGAAAGTACAAAATTATTTTTTAAACACCTCGTATTTTCTGTCATTTGTAGTACCGTCCCTAGATTCTAGGTGGGTATAAATTGTAGTGGGATCGATGTAGATTATGATTGCATAACTTGGATTTCGATTTCTATAAGGTCACATCCGGTTTCTCTGTCTTAATTGGTATGGGCGCTGAACCTGAAAGTACAAAATATTTTTTTTAAAACACCTCGTATTTTCGGTATGTTGTTGTACCGTCCCTAGATTCTAAGTGGGTATAAATTATAGTGGTATCGATATAGATCATTATTGCATTACTTGGATTTCGATTTCTATAAGGTCACTTCCGGTTTTTTGTGTCTTAATTGGTATGGGAGCTGGACTCTAAATACAAAATTATTTTTTAAAACACCTCGTATTTTCTGTCATTTGTAGTACCGTCCCTAGATTCTAGGTAAGTATAAATTATAGTGGTATCGATGTAGATCATTATTGCATACTTGGATTTCGATTTCTTTAAGGTCACTTCCGGTTTTTGTGTCTTAATTGGTATGGGAGCTGGACTTGAAAGTACACAATTATTTTTTAAAACACCTCGTATTTTCTGTCATTTGTAGTACCGTCCTAGATTCTAAGTGGGTATAAATTATAGTGGTATCGATATAGATCATTATTGCATAACTTGGATTTCGATTTCTATAAGGTCACTTCCGGTTTTTGTGTCTTAATTGGTATGGGAGCTAGACTTGAAATACAAAATTATTTTTTAAAACACCTCGTATTTTCGGTATTTTGTCGTACCGTCCCTAGATTCTAAGTGGGTATAAATTATAGTGGGATCGATGTAGATCATTATTGCATAACTTTGATTTCGATTTCTATAAGGTCACTTCCGGTTTTTGTGTCTTAATTGGTATGGGAGCTGGACTTGAAATACAAAATTATTTTTTAAAACACCTCGTATTTTCGGTATTTTGTCGTACCGTCCCTAGATTCTTGGTGGGTATAAATTATAGTGGGATCGATGTAGATCATTATTGCATAACTTGGGATTTCGATTTCTATAAGGTCATTTCCGGTTTTTGTGTCTAATTGGTATGGGAGCTGGACTTGAAAGTTCAGTATTTTTTACAACACCTTGTATTTTCGGTATTTTGTAGTATCGTCCGTAGATTCTAGATGGGTATAAATTATAGTGGTATCGGTGTAGATCATTATTGCATACTTGTATTTCGATTTCTATAGGTCACTTCCGGTTTTTGTGTCTTAATTGGTATTTGAGCTGGACTTGAAATACAAAATTATTTTTTAAAACCCCTCGTATTTTCTGTATTTTGTAGTACCGTCCCTAGATTCTATTTGGTCTAGGAATTAATTCGTGCGGGTGGACAAGAGATGGCGCAACGAACGGAGCGTCCCACAGTTCCGTGTATCCACACATGTGTTGCAAACCCCTGTCATCGCGTATCGTTCGTAGTATAGGGCAGTGGATTAAAGCGTCAACAACACAGTTTGTAGTTAAGTGAACATGGCGCAATTTAGTGCCTGATAAAGTGTTTTTGCGGGGTGTCCTGCTGCATTACTTTAACATGCAGAAAAGTGCGACTGAAAGTCACCGTATTTTGGTGGAAGTGTATGGTGACCATGCTCTAGCTGAGCGAACGTGTCAGAAGTGGTTTGCACGGTTTAGAAGTGGTGATTTCGGCTTGGCAGACCAAGAGCGAGCTGGACAGCCAAAAAAATTTCAAGACGAAGAATTGACAGCATTGCTCGAGCAGGATTCGTGTCAAACGCAGGAGCAACTTGCAGCAGCATTAGGCGTTGATCAAACAACAGTCTCCAAACGCTTGATAGCCATGGGAATGATTCAAAGATGTCACATTGGGTTCCACATGAATTGAAAGACAGAGACGTTGAAAGACGAAAAACCATTTGCGAATTGCTGCTTCAACGACAGGGCAGAAAGGGGTTTCTGCATCGAATTATTACGGGTGATGAGAAGTGGATCCATTACGAGAACCCTAAACGAAAAAAGGCCTGGGTGAAACCAGGTGAACCAGGTCATCACAACCAAAACGAGATATTCACTGTGCAAAGGTTATGGTGTGCATATGGTGGGATATGAAAGGTGTGGTGTACTATGAGCTGCTGCAACCGGTGAAACTATGAATGGAGAACGTTATCGACGACAATTAATGCGTTTGAAGCAAGCTCTGGCCAGAACACGACCAGAATGGGAGAGCAGACATGATAAACTTATTGTTCAACATGATAACGCTCGCCCACATGTCGCAAAACCGGTCAAAACCTATTTAGAAAATGTCGGATGGGAAGTTTTACCCCACCCGCCGTATTCACCAGACGTTGCTCCTTCGGACTACTACTTGTTCGATTGCATGAACAACGATTTGATTGGACAGCGTTTACTTCTTCAGAAGATATCGAAACATGGGTCTCTGACTGGATCGCTTCCAAGGATGAGGACTTCTTTCGCCACGGAATCCGTACATTGCCTGACAGATGGGCGAAAGTGGTGGCTAGCGATGGACAATATTTTTCTTAAGGTATTTAAGTATTTTGTGTTTGTACTACAGCTTCAATGTGTGCGTACCAACCGCACGAATTAATTCCTAGACCAAATAGGTGGGTATAATTATAGTGGGATCTATGTAGATCATTATTGCATAACTTGGATTTGCTTTCTATAAGGTCACTTCCGATTTTTGTGTCTTAAATCTTATGGAGCTGGACAAGAATTACAAAATCATTATTAAAACACTTCGTACGTTCGGTCTTTTGTTGTACCGTTCCTAGATTCTGAGCGGTTGCCAATTATATAAGAGTCTAGGTAGATTATTACTGTATAATTTAGATTTCGATTTTTGTGAGGTTACTTTCGTTTCATGCGTTTTAAATGGAAAATTAGCTTAACCTTGCAGCATATAATTACTTTTAAGAACACCTCGTATTTTTGGTCTTTCACGGTGAGGTTCCCACATTCTAAGTGGTTTATATTTTAGTGGTATTTATGTAGATTAATATTGGATAATTATTGCTACGATTAATCACCGGTCATTTGTGGTTTTGCTCATGTTTTCAAAATTACTTTTTCATTTTGTTGTTTAATTTATACCTTTATTTTGACCATTGTTTACATATCGCCGTTTAGTTGATACATTTATAATTATTGCAGTATGCCATGTTTGTTTCTATTTGGTTTGTGTATATCGAATAATTAGTGGAACACTGTATGGTATTAAATTTCGTGTGTTGCTGGCAACCCTGTTAACATTTTGTATTTAACGTAGCAGATGTCTGCTAGGGTAACCGGGGTCATTACGTTATATGATTATATGGACGCGTACTTAAGATCATTCCCTTAAATTTGATTTATACTTCGTGATCCATTTCGTTCCACCTCTGGGATGAACATAGATACCTTAAAAGTGTATTGTTCACCCGTACCAAGTTTAAGTTAATGTAAAACCTCGTGATTTAGATCGTTCTTCTTGAATAATGATCGATTACTATGTTATAGACATTGCAATCGTCCAGAGTTCGATTCTTGGTACTAGTGTTAGGAAATTTTAAGTTTAACGTTCCCTCGAGGCTAAGTTAAAAGATGATGATAAGAAATGGTGAAATCAGAAACATCATAAACTTCTTGGCTGAGGATTGAAGCAGAGACCTCACACATCAGAGACAAGTGCTGAGCCACCGTACTTCATTGAGAAGTTTAGTTTGTTGATTGCTACATTATAGACATTGTAATCGTCCGAGTTCGAGTCCGAGTTTCAGGAAATGCTGAGTTTAATGCCCCTCTCGAGGCTAAGCGATACGTTGATGAGAAATGACAGGACGAAACAGGGGGAAACATGAACTTACTTCATTGTGGATTGAAGCAGAAACCTCATACATTAGAGACAAGCGCTGAGCCACCGTACTCTATTCTGTGCGAGCAAGTTTTACGTATGAAAAGAACAGGAGCAGATTTAAACAGATTATGTTATATTACACATTTCGGTGCAAGCAGTTCTCACGCTAGGTTTATGTTTCACATAGAAAAGGAGGTCTGTGTTATCATTTTTTTACGAGCCTGAAGTTGGCCCCCCACCTCTCCCAAATTATACCAAACGTTGCACATCGTTAGTGCATCGTTAGTGCACGTTAGTACATTCAGAACTAACGTTAGTGCTATCAGCGTTTACGAGATATTGAAGATTTTCGGTAAGGGGGCCAACTTCATATGAAGTTAGCCCCCACCCATCTTTAAGCAGACAGATTTTTACAAAACTCAGTACATCGTTAGTGCATCGTTAGAGCACTTAAACACACTAAGCACTACCGTTAGTATTACCATATTTTGGGATTTATTCAAGATTTTCGGTGGGGGGCAACTTCAGAAATATCAAATTCTATATAAATACAGGTAGAAACATGGGGTTAACGGCAATCGTTAGTGCATCGTTAGTGCACTTAAAAGCACTAAGAACTAACGTTAGTGCTACCATATTTTGGGATTTATTCAACATTTTTGGTGGGGGCCAACTTCAGAAGTATCAAATTCTATACAAATAGAGGTAGAAACAAGGGGTTAACGGCAATCGTTAGTGCATCGTTAGTGCACTTAAAAGCACTAAGCACTAACTTTAGTGCTACCATATTTTGGGATTTATTCAAGATTTTCGGTGCGGGCCAACTTCAGAAATATCAAATTCTATATAAATACAGGTGAAAACATGGGGTTAACGGCAATCGTTAGTGCATTGTTAGTGCACTTAAAAGCACTAAGCACTAACGTTAGTGCTACCATATTTTGGGATTTATTCAAAATTTTTGTTGGGGGGCCAACTTCAGAAATATCAAATTCTATACAAATAGCAGTAGAAACGTGGGGTTAACGGCAATCGTTAGTGCATCGTTAGTGCACTTAAAAGCACTAAGCACTAACGTTAGTGCTGCCATATTTTGGGATTTATTCAAAATTTTTGGTGTGGGCCAACTTCAGAAGTATCAAATTCTATACAAATAGAGGTAGAAACATGGGGTTAACGGCAATCGTTAGTGCATCGTTAGTGCACTTAAACGCACTAAGGACTAATGTCAGTTCTACAATATTTTGGTATTTATTCAAGATTTTTGGTTAGATGTCAACGTCAGAAATATTAAATTCCACCCAATTGATGTATAAATATGGGGTTAACGGCAATCGTTAGAGCGTCATTAGTGCACTTAAATGCACTAAGCACTAGCGTTAGTGCTACCACATTTTGGGATTTATTCAACATTTTTGGTGGGGGCCAACTTCAGAAATATCAAATTTCATACAAAGTGTTAGTATTTTCAGGAAACACTAACGAATGCACTAATTACTTTGTTAGTGCTTAAAGTGGGCGCAAATTCACGCTGACCACCAAAGATATTTTACTTGTAGCACGTACACTAATGAAGCACTAAACTTAGGTGTTGGTGCACTAGGAAGCACTAATGTTACAAGTAAATAAAACTTTCCAAATTAGCATGAACTTAGCCCCCACTACAAACACTAACGAAAAAATTAGTTTTATTTGTTAGTGCATTGTTAGTATCTCTAGCAGATACAAGTAGTTTCGTTAGTGTTTCACTATTAGTGTAGATATTGCCAATTATAAGTCACAAAACTCCCATAAGAAACACATGGGGAATTATTCATTGTATCAAGTTCCCATCACATTCAAAAGCACTAATTACCTCTGTTAATGCAATTGTTAGTGCATCGTAAATGCTTCTTAGAGCACAAACACCTAACGTTAGTGCTTCATTAGTGTAGGTGTTACAAGTAAAAAAAACTTTGAGGGAGTCAGCGTGAACTTCGCACCCACACTTTAAGCAGTAACGAAAAAATAGTGGCATTCGTTAATGCTTCTGTAAAGCACTAACAATTTCGTTAGTGCCTCACTATTAGTGTAGTTATTGCCAATTACATATCACGAGACTCACAAGAAATTTATGGCAAATTTTTCATTGAATCAAATTTCCGCCAAATTCAAAATCACTAATGATCACTTCTAGAGCAACCGTTAGTGCATTGTTAGTGCTTCTTAGTGCATCTACACCTAAGGTTAGTGCTTCATTAGTATAGGTGCTACAATTAAAATACCTTTTGAGGCCAGAATGAACTTTGCGCCCCCACTTCAAGCACTAACTAAAAACTTAGCGCCATTCGTTAGTGCATTGTTAGTGCTTCTAGAAAACACAAACAGTTTAGTTAGTACTTCACTATTAGTTTCGTTATGGCCAATTACATGTCACGAAACTCATAATAAATTTATCGGAAATTTTTCATTGCATCAAATTACCGTCAAATTCAAGAGCACTAATGATCTCTTCTAGTGCAATCGTTAGTGCTTCTGGAAAACACTAACAGTTTCGTTAATACTTCAATATTAGTGTAGTTCTGGACAATTAGATGTCACGAAACTCCCATAAGAAATTTATTGGGAATTTTTAACTGCATGAAATTTCCGCCAAATTCAAAAGCACTAATGATATCTTCTAGTGCAATTATTAGTGCTTCTTAGTGCACCAACCCCTATTACTTCATTAGTGTAGGTGCTACAAGTACAATAACTTTGGAGGGCAACGGTGAACTAGCCCCAACTTCAAGCACTGACAAAAAATTAATGCCATTCGTTAGTGGATCGTTAGTGCTTCTAGAAAGCACTAAACGTTTGTATGGACTTTGATATTTCTGAAGTTGATCCCCACCAAAAATCTTGAATAAATCCCAAAGTATGGTAATGCTAACGTTAGTGCTTAGTGCATTTAAGTGCACTAACGATGCAATAACGATTGTCGTTAACTGCATGTTTCAACCTCTATTTGTAAAGGAAGGTTACCATAAAGTACGCATTTCATATTCATCTTGAAAAAACTCCAAAAAGAATGAAGCAAAAATTATAAAAGTTGAATATAATTTTAATTGAATGTTACGATACATTGTAAGAAATGAAAAACTTTAGTACTACACTGAGAAAAATCCATTATCCGGACAGCGGTATATTGTACAAATACAAGGATTCGTTATGTTTACTAAGGAAATCTGTACGGAGCGTACTTTATCCATATACTACACAGGTACTGTCTTTTACCCGCTTAGATATTACATCATGTCTTTGCAGGATGTCTGACATCTAACAATCTTCCGTATTTTACATATACATCCGTATTTTACATATTTTACATATTCCGTATATACGTATGTTAAATACTTCAGCTATATGTTATATACGTCCATCTGTGTGTGAGATCCAGACCGCCTATAGATACTCTTTCTTTCGAAATGGCTGACGTCATTGAACTACCGACTTTTGCTTGCGAAACGAGGTTGTTTACAAACGGAAAAGAAGAGAGGAAGGAAACAAAAGCCTGGGTAAGTAAAACAGTTAACTATTACTTTAGTTAAATATCCATTAATTACATATTCTTTTAGTGTAACTTGCTTTAATATAGTACTAAATAAGTAATATAGTTTATGACTACAATTCTTACTATTGTAACTCGTTAATGATTGAGGAGAATGGAATGGGTGAATCTGAATTTTGAGAAATCTTTGAATATTAATGTTTTGAAACATTTTACGTTTCAAGGTAAGAAAATGAATGTTATGTGTTTATTCATTCCGTTTTATATGTGACGATTTAGTACTTGGTGCAAAGTTACTACAGGACTGCTTATCATAATTGCTAAGAAACCGTTTCAAGCGCGAAAATCTCCTTCTGTAGTGAAGATTTAGGATTTAGATTTCTGGGCTTTCGGCATCAATGGCCTTGTTAGCCCATCACACATGAGGGATGACTTCCCTCGGTGAGCACACTATCCGGGGAAAGGAAGGGAAGAAAGGATTGGGGAAGGAAGAAAACAGCCTGGGACCTATATGTTAGGTACCACTCCGGCATTTGCCTGCTGTGAATGAGGAAAACTCAAGGAAACCTCATTCAGGATGGCTGGACTTAAAATCTTTTGATACTTTTTCGACCGAGTTCCCCCACCGGGATGGAACCCGGAACCGTTCGCACCGAAGGCGAGAGCGTTAGCGACTACGCTACGCGGGGCTACTTGTGTAGTCTAGAAAACTCATTTTTACTAGGATATTTGCAAGTTTTTTTTGTTTTTTTTTTTTTTGGCTTTTAGTTTAACGCCCCAGGATTGTACATAAATGTAAGTGAGAAGGTGACGATGAGATACATGATAATGGTGGAATCAAGAAAATGTAAGAAAACTGGAAAGTCTTAAGAATAACCATACCTACAGTGTTCACCAAAAGCCTATTTGTCGGGAGCAGGAATCGAACCAGGGACCTAACGGGTCAGAGGTAAGCGCTCTACTACAGAGCTTTCTTTTGTTTAAAGAACTTGTTTACATTGAAATATATATATTTTACGAAGATATTGACATATTTTACAGCCTCACGGAAATTTTTAAAAACAAAGTAGTCAGGGAGAGCTTACTTGTCAGGTTTTTATTTTTTAATTTAATTTGATTTTATTTTTATTTATTTATTTATTTTTGCTTGTTATGTCCCCTAGTTAATCAATGTTTAGGTTACTGAGAATTAAAACCTTTTTTAGTATCATTGTTATGTCATCACTTTGGAACCAAAAAGTTAGAATTTTTTTTCTTGTGTTTTCATATAGGAAGTTGGTGAGTTTGTGCCTTAGCGTTGGTTTGGTTTCTAGAACGTAATTGAAGGTCATGTTGAGTTGAATCTTGGCGGGTTTGAGTTCGTGAAGTGTCAGGCACTGCTTGTGCCCCTGTCTTCTTCTGTCTGTGATGTTTTCTGGCTTTGGGCTGTGACGTATTTATGTTGAGGAGTACCAACGCAGGCCGCGTGATATAGCTACAACAGTTTCAACAGCTATGAGTGCCAGGCGTTTGAATTTCAGCTTTCATTACGGCGTGACTAATGCAGTACAGTACTAGGTTCAAGTTCTATGGCTGGTAAAAACGGTATATTACTTTCGTGGTGTGGCAAGAAATACAACGTAATAGTTATTAGTTTAATTAGTGTTTCTTCATAGTATTGTTTCACTATTTCTAGAAGGAATTAAGTATTAACGAAGTAATGAATAAGCAAAAGTACACTTTGATTGACGTTTACTATCTCATACTCCATTGAGAATGTTTTGATCCTCAGTTGCACAAACATCCAGTGTTTTTTTTGTTTTTTGTTGTTGTTGTTGTTGTTGTTGTTGTTGTTGCTTACACTGCCTTACAGATGAGTTCCCTCGTGGCTAAGTGATTAGTGTACACGCCTTTGGCGTGGAACACCCGGGTTCGATTCCCAGCCGGAGCTTATGTGGTTCGGATTCCACGTTCATCTGTAGGTCCACGTCTCATACAGCCTTGCTGCTGAAAAGAACGTTAAAATCAACTCCGCACTGCTTTACAGATGCAATTGTTCGATTCCGAGTTCGGGCAGGAGGCGTCTTTTATATATACAATCCAAGCATTTTAGTTATCAGTCAGTGATGCTATATATATATATATATTACAAAATATGAAAGTGACTATGTGATTCATAATCTCTTAGGGCCGCGGTGGCTCAGTGGTAGAGCGTTCACCTCTGTGCTTAGGGTTCCGGGTTCGATCCCAGCCCCCGCCAAATGAACTTTGTGGTGGACAAACACCGAGTGAGTGGGATTCCTCAGGGTTCTCCCGTTTCCTCCCACTTTCTTCATTCCACCATTTCATTCATTGCTCATCATCACCGTCTCCTTTAGCCTAACCGGCATAAGCGTGGGACGTAAAACTCAAAGGTTTCATTTCATTTTTTCTTAATCTCTTGAACCACCTGACCGATCTCGATCAAATTTCCAAGGTAGATGTGGTTCTGGCCTGGGAGTGTTTTTAGCTATATACTTTGACAGTAGAATTTAGGGGAGGGGGAGGAGGGTGACAGAAAAAATAAATAAGACTTAATTTACTTTGAAGTGTAAAATTGCAAGCGTTTTCTTCTCTCTTTCTCCACTCCTCCAGTCTCCTCTCACTTTGATTTCATGATTTCACACTCTGATGAAAAGTATTAAATACCGCCAGGAAAAGTACTAATATATAACCTCTCTTTTAGGCGCCCCTCCAACCACGAGCCCGGGGCACGTGCTTTGCTTGCTCCCCCATAGCTGCGGCTCTGTGAGTTACATAAGTAACATACAATGCTTACGTAATACTTTGAGTTATAAATACTATTAAGAAAGAAAGAATTGCATTTTTTTAACTTTCGGAAAGAAGCTACTATGGGATTAAAGATAAGGTAGGAAAGGCAACACAAATGAAGTGAAATACATTCCAGTCTATGCTTTCACCCAGCAGACATATTGTTTGGAACCAAAAAAAAAAATGTGACTTTTGGAATCTTGTACTTAGGTTCACAGCGGAAGCGACAAAATAACTTGACTCATCCATCGTAGCTCTCGGGGCCGCGGTGGCTCAGTGGTAGGGCGTTCACCTCTGGTGCTTGGGGTCCCGGATTCGATCCCAGCACCCGCCAAGTGAACTTTGTGGTGGACAAACACTATGTGCGTGGGTTTTCCCGGTGTTCTCCCGTTTCCTCCCACTTTCTTCATTCCACCATTTCATTCATTACTCATCATCACCGTCTCCTTTAGCCTAACCGATATAACCGTGAGACGTAAAACTCAAAGATTTTATTTCATTTTCATTTCAGCTCTCCCAGCAACCAGTGTTGCCAAAATGTTGACAATAAGTTTGCGAAACGAGAGATGACGACTCCAATTTTGGGTGAAAAGTCGCTATAAAAAATAATCGAGAAATTCATTGTGTATAAGCATTGTTTTAAAGTTGTAGATGTAAACTAAACAATATGTTCTACTCACTGGCGCAAATCCCTTGGTGGGATGACGGATATTTGCCCCCTCCAATCTTGGAACTGAGGGGAACTTCTCCCCAATAATCCGATTTGAAATGTGTTTTTTGGGAGAAATTTGATGATTTTTGTCCGATTGCTACAAAGGAACGTGAGATAAAATATACGTCTCCCAGAATAAGACTCAAATCTGCAGCCTCCCAACGCTGGAGACAACTCTGATCCTCCACAACATTGTTTTCCAACTTCATAAGTATTTTAGACATCGCAAAAAAAAAAAAAGTATGGTAACAGTCTTACCCTTTCCCCCCAATGTTGAAGACAGATTTGCGCCGCTGGTTCTACTCACATCTTTGTAAACAGAGTGCAACCAATCCTTGAATTCAGGGATCATTTCAGATTGTTTCGGGTACTTTTTTTAATATTGTGGAGTCAAAATAGTTCCGAAATAATTAACACTACAGTACTTACGTTAAACAATTTTTTGTAAAAAAAAAAAAAAAAATGCAGAATAATTAAAAGACCCCAAAGGACAAATATAACAAACACCCACTTCGCCTTTATTCACGCATCTATAGCTAATCTTGTTGCTATCGGTAATGATGTATTACGTGTGTCTCTCAACGGAAACTCTGCGAACTAAAGGACATCAAGTTTGTAGTTGTTCTTCGTTAGAGGGCAAGGTTAACTAACATAACAATGCAGGATTGTGGGGCAGTGAGTACGCTGTATTTCCAAACTCATCACTTGCGCTGATTAAAACAAACAAACAGAAAAAAAGAACGTAAAAACCGTTTTGAACTAATAATGCTTCTCTACAGATGAACATTTTGTTTGCAGCAAAAGGTCACTAAATGTGCAAGTAGCTAAATCGTCCTTTAAAAATCACCGAAAAAAGTCTCCAATCGAAAAAAAAAAATGTCGCTATCGTAGGGCGACCATACGTCCCGTTTTGACCGGGACAGTCCCATTTTAGGGGCGTGTCCCGGCCGTCCCGTCAGTAGATGGAAAAAAGTAGTATTCGTCCAGTTTCATGCAAATGAAAGAAGTAAATAACAAACCCAGTACCTTTACTCCTTTTAAAAGTATTAATAATTAATAACAACAAAGAGGCAAAAATTAAACTGAAATTCCCTATATTAAACATACTCTATAGTTCGCAGTACTGCTCGAAAGGCAGCACAGGCTTTAGCAGTTTGTGTGTTGAACAAACTTCAACGCAGAGATGTGCGTCTACGCGTAAATAAACGATAGTTTACGTGTCAACAATGCGTAGACAATGTAAACAACGTAGACTATGTAGAATATGTCAACAACACGTAATTTAATATGGCGTCGTGGGCAATAAAAGAGCTTTCTTTTGTCGTTACCTTGCGAAATTGCGAACAAAATAAAATACCTAGACCAGCGAATAGTAACTTTCGAATACTTACAAGGGAACCTTCCGAAAATAATAGTCGCAGTAAAAGATTTGACCTATGCTAATTGAGAGAGCTGTAACAGAGATGTTCATTCCCAAACAATTAGCTGCCCATAGCAATAGGTTCAAGAAATATAAGGGGTGGAAGTTCGGGAAACAGCAAGGTTGGACAAGGGAGAAAAAGTGCAAATTCCGCAAAAAAGGGGGCACGGCAAAATACAATGCTGACAAGTGATGCATAGAAAGAGACTTGCCACAATAGGAAACATATGAAGGCCACAGTGGGGTTAACAGTGTTGCCAATTGCAATGAAAAGTACATGTTTTGCAAAGAGCACTATATGAAGTGAGTGCAATATTCAGCGTCAACCTGTCATATAGAACATAAGATATGGCGTGTATAATCAGTGGTACAATCTAACAATAGAGAACACAATAAACAGAACTACGAAAAATACGGAAAAGGCGAAGTTGGCCATAATGCGCCACATTTGATCACGAGCTGTGCATATTAGAATGAACAAAATAAGAAAGCACTGAACCGACCGCAGGAAACCGACGTACCTAGAGTCGAAAAGAAAAACTAATTCCAAAGTTGGCAACACTGGCCATGAACATCCAGACAAGTCTAATATAGTTAGGCCACTCGCTTCACAAAAAGAAAATTCCGGCAACAGGCATTAGCCTTTGCATCATTTGTACATGCTCGTCTACATTGTACGTACAATTGTTCGATGAGACAATGGTCCAACAGAAGATACATTTGCAGTGAGCACAGCGGAATACTGCCAATCCGTCACACATGGTACAATGATCGCCTGTGAATGTCTCGAAACAGTACTCTAAGTAGTAGGGGTCCGCGTATGGCTCGCCGAGTCAGCAAAAATTTTAGTGACGTCATAGGTCAAAGGTCAATGACCTTGGCCCGGGGTCAATGACCGAGGGGTACCTAGGACCACCCCCTCTAAATTTTGGCAGGGGTACCTTGGCCCACCCCCTAAATTTTGGCAGGGGTACATAGGACCACCCCCCTTAAATTTTGGAAATTGCCAAATTTAAAAATTGGGTATGGTAGCCTAGGACCATAGTATGTACCTCTATTAGTATTGGGGTCTATGTCGTTCCCTTTCATGGGTAAAAAATTGCCAAAAAGTCAAATTTCGGGGTTTTTTGACCTAATTTATCCCCTTTGATGAGGTGTTATTACCCTATATAGTTATATGGGCGTATACAGGGGTTCATTACCTTTCATAAGACATGGGTATATTAATGCACCCCTTGAAAAATTTGGGAGGGGTACCTTGGCCCACCCCTTAAATTTTGGAAATTGCCCAATTTAAACATTTGGTATTATAGTATAGGACCCTAATATGTATTATGATAAATTTGGATGGTCCACCTCGTTCCCTTCTAGGGGTACAAAATTGCCAAAATATAAACGTAAGCAATACGTAGTACCACGTGTTTGGTTTTTGGCCGATTTTATCTCCTTGGATGAGGTCCTATTACCTTATATGGTTATATGGTCATGTATAGGGGTCCATTACCTTTCATAAAATATGGGTATATTTGTGCACTCCTTTAAAAATTTGGGAGGGGTACTTTGGCCCACCCCTTAAATTTTGGAAATTGCTCATTTTATATATTTGGTATTATAGTACTGGACCCTAACATGTATTATAATAAATTTGGGTGGTCCACTTCGTTCCCTTTTAGGGGTACAAAATTGACAAAATATAAACGTAAGCAATACGTTGTACCACGTGTTTGGTTTCGACCCAAGTTATCCCCTTGGATGAGGTCCTATTACCTTATATGGTTATATGGTCATGTATAGGGGTCCATTCCCTTTCATAACATATGGGTATATTGGTGCACCCCTTTAAAAATTTGGGAGGGGTACATTGGCCCACCCCTTAAATTTTAGAAATTGACCATTTTACATATTTGGTATAATAGTATAGGACCCTAACATGTATTATAATAAATTTGGGTGGTCCACTTCGTTCCCTTTCATGGGTACGAAATTGCCAAATTGTTAGTACAACCACGTGTTTCGTTTTTGACCTAATTTATTCCCTTGGATGAGGTCCTATTACCTTATATGGTTATATGGTCATGTATAGGGGTCCATTACCTTTCATAAGACATGGGTATATTCGTGCACTCCTTTAAAAATTTGGGAGGGGTACTTTGGCCCACCCCTTAAATTTTGGAAATTGCCCAATTTAAACATTTGGTATTATAGTACCGGATCCTAACATTTATTATGATAAATTTGGATGGTCCACCTCGTTTCCTTCTAGGGGTACAAAATTGTCAAAATATAAACGTAAGCAATACGTAGTACCACGTGTTTGGTTTTTTTTTGTCGATTTTATTTCCTTTGATGAGGTGTTATTATCCTATATAGTTATATGGTCATGTATAGGGGTCCATTACATTTCATAAGATATGGGTATGTTTGTGCACTCCTTTAAAAATTTGGGAGGGGTACTTTGGCCCACCCCTTAAATTTTGGAAATTGCCCAATTTAAACATTTGGTATTATAGTACTGGACCCTAACATGTATTATGATAAATTTGGGTGGTCCACCTCGTTCCCTTCTAGGGGTACAAAATTGCCAAAATATAAACGTAAGCATTACGTTGTACCACGTGTTTGGTTTTTGACCTAATTTATTCCTTTGGATGAGGTCCTATTACCTTATATGGTAATGTATAGGTGTTCATTCCCTATCATAAGACATAGGTACATTGATGCACCCCGGGAGGGGATTCGGTATCATAGTACAGGCCTCAACATGTATTATGATAAATTTGGGTGGTCCACATCGTTCTCTTTTAGGGGTACAAAATTGCTAAAATATAAACATAAGCAATATGTTGTACCATGTGTTTGGTTTTTGGCCCAATTTCTCCCCTTTGATGAGGTTCTATTACCTTATATGGTTATATGGTCATGTATATAGGTTCATTTCCTATCATAAGATATGGGTACGTTGATGCATCCTTTAAAAATTTGGGAGGGGTATCTTGACACATCCACTCGGTTTTAGAAATTGTTTAATATAAGCATTTGGTATCATAGTACAGGTCTTCAATATGTACCACTATAAATTTGGATGGTCCACATCGTTCCCTTTTCATAGGTAAAGAACTACCAAAAATCAAATTTCGGAGGTTATTGACCCCTATTTAGCACGTTATATGGTTTATTACCTTTATATGTTTATGTTCCCTTTTAAATTTGGGAATTATCGAATAACAAAATTCGGTAAACGTTTTCTAGGACCCGTTGGTATTCCTCTTATGGCCAAATATTCAAAATTTAAAGGTTATTGACCGGCTTTATTATTGAATAAGTACAGGATTTATTACTTTTTTCATAAGACACAGGTGTATTTGTGTACCAATCTTAAATTTTGGGAGGGGGTACATTTCTTATTGTCATATCAATAATTGGTAAATGTTCTTTGGGTAAATCATTGTGATCACGTGATCAGTTATTGACCTATGATGGGATTAGGAGTCCAGGACATTGGTACATTGAAACTTTGTAGGATAATTTGAGAATGCGTCATTGGTATATATTATTACAGCCAAATATAAACGTAAGCAAGACGTTGTACCACGTGATTGACCTTGATGAGGTAGTGTACAGGGATACATAGCTAACCTTATTGAAACTTATGACTCATAGTCTTAAGGGAATACATGCTACAACACTGGCAAAGTTATTGTTGATGCAATTTGATTGGCTGATCACTATCTTTCGTGCAATCTGATTGGTTGATCACTATCTTTCGTGCAATCTGATTGGTTGATGAGTTTTAAATCTTTGCTGTATTCAGTTTTTAAGTTTTGTTTTACATTTAAAAATCTTGTTTTTGTTCAACATTTTGCACTCAATGATAAATATGATCAAAACCGTTTATTTGTTAATCGAATAGTTAAAAACCGGATAAAGTTTGACGGTTAACCGTGAAACGTAAAAATTTTTTAGTTTGAAATTTTTTTTTGCTTGAAACATTTTGTTTGAAAATTCTTGCTTTCAAATTTTTTTGTTTGAATTTTTTGTTTGAGAATTTTGTTTGAAATTTTTTTTGACAACTTTTGTTTCAAAATTTTTTGTTTAAATTTTTTTTGTTTGAAATTTTTTTTCGTTTCAAAATTTTGTTTAAAATTTTTGTTTGAAATTTTTTCGTTTCCAAATTTTTTGTTTGAAAAAATTTTTGTTTGAAATTTTTTTGTTTCAAAATTTTGTTTCAAAATTTTGTTTGAATTTTTTCGTTTGAAATTTTTTGTTTAAAAATTTTTCGTTTGAAATTTTTTCGTTTCAAAATTTTGTTTAAAATTTTTTTCGTTTCAAAATTTTGTTTGGAAAATTTTGTTTGAATTTTTTTCGTTTGAATTTTTTTTCGTTTCAAAATTTTGTTTCAAAGATTTTTGTTTGAAATTTTTGTTTCAAAGTTTGAGTTGACATTTTTAAAAGTTTGTGCACTTATTAGTAAAGAACCGGAACTGTTTAGAACAGAAACCTTTGACAACATTGTGGTGCAATAGTACACGTCAGAACCTGGGGTTGTACTTGAAATGAAAAAACACAATTCATTGAAATGGATCATTTTATTACACTCCACATACATCCATACCAGATAGTGGTTCTGGATATTGTCGATACAATGTATTTTGAACTTCTTGCACTAGTTTGTCTTTAGCATATAATTTTAATTCCAGTTGAAGTCTTTTAAGGTCTAGTGCAATATCAATTGGTGGAAACTCAATGTCCATTTGATCACAAATAAACTGTTTATCAATACAGGTATGCACCCATGAACGATGTTGACAACCATCACAATATCTAGATACATGTTGTACAATATGCATAACACATTTTTCAAAATAGTACTTTTTCAGGAATATACTTGTTTTGTTACACACTTCCACTGCATGTTTCACACACTGAAATACGCTGATGAATTTGTTCCATTCCGTTTGTGTTAGATACACCATGTTGCGAGGGACATGGAATGTACTCTTTTTACGTAACAGCACCATCTTCTCATCGAGGACTGTACGCAGCACCACTTCATGATTTGAGCCTAATGATTTGACTATGGTCACATTTAGCTCATCATGAAAATAATCGTTCATTTGGTCGATTCGTGAACATAATATTTGCCATTCTTCACAGGTCAGTTGTACACCAAATTGTTCTGCTTTGCCCAATCGAATCACAGGTTCAAATGTTCTAGCACTGATACCAATCATCACATGTTTTGTTTGAAATATATTTATTGGATAATAGCTTGCGAAGATGAACTCTTTATCGTTAGAAGTACACATCTTTCCTCCTGAAAAGCACTTGCTCAAATGATTTCGTGGGATGACAGTGTATTTACTGGTTTATAGTTATTGCTGACGTCATTGGTAAGGAATGTGCTGATTCATGATTTCATCACAGTTGCTGACGTCATGCCGACCAACCACATTCATACAACTACAGCTGACGTCATTGGAAAGAAATGTGCTGATTCATGATTTCATCACAATGGCTGACGAATCTGGCTGTGTACTAAATTCAAGTTGATGACTTCGACCCAAGAATCCTTTGTAACATAAAGATACAGATCCAGTATTTAAGAAACGCAGCAGTTCTTCTTGTTTTGATGCCTCCATGGGTAAATATCTTGCTGGTAAAATTATATTCTTATCATTTTCAAGCTTCACTACGATTCTTAATCCAAACTTTGTAGGGATCATTTGGCTAGCTAAGATTCTATAAGGTACACTTTGTTGTAAATCAGTAATCTTGGTAAATGATTTCATCACATCACGTGTGTTTAGAAACTGCAGACAAGTAGCCATGATGATGTTATCATGAATACTAACTCGAACGATACTTATATATGATGCAAAACTGATGACGTTGCATTATCATGTTCTGACGTGTACTATTGCACCACAACGTTGCCAGATGTTTTTGTTCTAAACAGTTCCGGCTAGTGCATACCTGTATTGATAAACAGTGGTTTTTTTTTGTCGATTTTATTTCCTTTGATGAGGTGTTATTATCCTATATAGTTATATGGTCATGTATAGGGGTCCATTACATTTCATAAGATATGGGTATGTTTGTGCACTCCTTTAAAAATTTGGGAGGGGTACTTTGGCCCACCCCTTAAATTTTGGAAATTGCCCAATTTAAACATTTGGTATTATAGTACTGGACCCTAACATGTATTATGATAAATTTGGGTGGTCCACCTCGTTCCCTTCTAGGGGTACAAAATTGCCAAAATATAAACGTAAGCATTACGTTGTACCACGTGTTTGGTTTTTGACCTAATTTATTCCTTTGGATGAGGTCCTATTACCTTATATGGTAATGTATAGGTGTTCATTCCCTATCATAAGACATAGGTACATTGATGCACCCCGGGAGGGGATTCGGTATCATAGTACAGGCCTCAACATGTATTATGATAAATTTGGGTGGTCCACATCGTTCTCTTTTAGGGGTACAAAATTGCTAAAATATAAACATAAGCAATATGTTGTACCATGTGTTTGGTTTTTGGCCCAATTTCTCCCCTTTGATGAGGTTCTATTACCTTATATGGTTATATGGTCATGTATATAGGTTCATTTCCTATCATAAGATATGGGTACGTTGATGCATCCTTTAAAAATTTGGGAGGGGTATCTTGACACATCCACTCGGTTTTAGAAATTGTTTAATATAAGCATTTGGTATCATAGTACAGGTCTTCAATATGTACCACTATAAATTTGGATGGTCCACATCGTTCCCTTTTCATAGGTAAAGAACTACCAAAAATCAAATTTCGGAGGTTATTGACCCCTATTTAGCACGTTATATGGTTTATTACCTTTATATGTTTATGTTCCCTTTTAAATTTGGGAATTATCGAATAACAAAATTCGGTAAACGTTTTCTAGGACCCGTTGGTATTCCTCTTATGGCCAAATATTCAAAATTTAAAGGTTATTGACCGGCTTTATTATTGAATAAGTACAGGATTTATTACTTTTTTCATAAGACACAGGTGTATTTGTGTACCAATCTTAAATTTTGGGAGGGGGTACATTTCTTATTGTCATATCAATAATTGGTAAATGTTCTTTGGGTAAATCATTGTGATCACGTGATCAGTTATTGACCTATGATGGGATTAGGAGTCCAGGACATTGGTACATTGAAACTTTGTAGGATAATTTGAGAATGCGTCATTGGTATATATTATTACAGCCAAATATAAACGTAAGCAAGACGTTGTACCACGTGATTGACCTTGATGAGGTAGTGTACAGGGATACATAGCTAACCTTATTGAAACTTATGACTCATAGTCTTAAGGGAATACATGCTACAACACTGGCAAAGTTATTGTTGATGCAATTTGATTGGCTGATCACTATCTTTCGTGCAATCTGATTGGTTGATCACTATCTTTCGTGCAATCTGATTGGTTGATGAGTTTTAAATCTTTGCTGTATTCAGTTTTTAAGTTTTGTTTTACATTTAAAAATCTTGTTTTTGTTCAACATTTTGCACTCAATGATAAATATGATCAAAACCGTTTATTTGTTAATCGAATAGTTAAAAACCGGATAAAGTTTGACGGTTAACCGTGAAACGTAAAAATTTTTTAGTTTGAAATTTTTTTTTGCTTGAAACATTTTGTTTGAAAATTCTTGCTTTCAAATTTTTTTGTTTGAATTTTTTGTTTGAGAATTTTGTTTGAAATTTTTTTTGACAACTTTTGTTTCAAAATTTTTTGTTTAAATTTTTTTTGTTTGAAATTTTTTTTCGTTTCAAAATTTTGTTTAAAATTTTTGTTTGAAATTTTTTCGTTTCCAAATTTTTTGTTTGAAAAAATTTTTGTTTGAAATTTTTTTGTTTCAAAATTTTGTTTCAAAATTTTGTTTGAATTTTTTCGTTTGAAATTTTTTGTTTAAAAATTTTTCGTTTGAAATTTTTTCGTTTCAAAATTTTGTTTAAAATTTTTTTCGTTTCAAAATTTTGTTTGGAAAATTTTGTTTGAATTTTTTTCGTTTGAATTTTTTTTCGTTTCAAAATTTTGTTTCAAAGATTTTTGTTTGAAATTTTTGTTTCAAAGTTTGAGTTGACATTTTTAAAAGTTTGTGCACTTATTAGTAAAGAACCGGAACTGTTTAGAACAGAAACCTTTGACAACATTGTGGTGCAATAGTACACGTCAGAACCTGGGGTTGTACTTGAAATGAAAAAACACAATTCATTGAAATGGATCATTTTATTACACTCCACATACATCCATACCAGATAGTGGTTCTGGATATTGTCGATACAATGTATTTTGAACTTCTTGCACTAGTTTGTCTTTAGCATATAATTTTAATTCCAGTTGAAGTCTTTTAAGGTCTAGTGCAATATCAATTGGTGGAAACTCAATGTCCATTTGATCACAAATAAACTGTTTATCAATACAGGTATGCACTAGCCGGAACTGTTTAGAACAAAAACATCTGGCAACGTTGTGGTGCAATAGTACACGTCAGAACATGATAATGCAACGTCATCAGTTTTGCATCATATATAAGTATCGTTCGAGTTAGTATTCATGATAACATCATCATGGCTACTTGTCTGCAGTTTCTAAACACACGTGATGTGATGAAATCATTTACCAAGATTACTGATTTACAACAAAGTGTACCTTATAGAATCTTAGCTAGCCAAATGATCCCTACAAAGTTTGGATTAAGAATCGTAGTGAAGCTTGAAAATGATAAGAATATAATTTTACCAGCAAGATATTTACCCATGGAGGCATCAAAACAAGAAGAACTGCTGCGTTTCTTAAATACTGGATCTGTATCTTTATGTTACAAAGGATTCTTGGGTCGAAGTCATCAACTTGAATTTAGTACACAGCCAGATTCGTCAGCCATTGTGATGAAATCATGAATCAGCACATTTCTTTCCAATGACGTCAGCTGTAGTTGTATGAATGTGGTTGGTCGGCATGACGTCAGCAACTGTGATGAAATCATGAATCAGCACATTCCTTACCAATGACGTCAGCAATAACTATAAACCAGTAAATACACTGTCATCCCACGAAATCATTTGAGCAAGTGCTTTTCAGGAGGAAAGATGTGTACTTCTAACGATAAAGAGTTCATCTTCGCAAGCTATTATCCAATAAATATATTTCAAACAAAACATGTGATGATTGGTATCAGTGCTAGAACATTTGAACCTGTGATTCGATTGGGCAAAGCAGAACAATTTGGTGTACAACTGACCTGTGAAGAATGGCAAATATTATGTTCACGAATCGACCAAATGAACGATTATTTTCATGATGAGCTAAATGTGACCATAGTCAAATCATTAGGCTCAAATCATGAAGTGGTGCTGCGTACAGTCCTCGATGAGAAGATGGTGCTGTTACGTAAAAAGAGTACATTCCATGTCCCTCGCAACATGGTGTATCTAACACAAACGGAATGGAACAAATTCATCAGCGTATTTCAGTGTGTGAAACATGCAGTGGAAGTGTGTAACAAAACAAGTATATTCCTGAAAAAGTACTATTTTGAAAAATGTGTTATGCATATTGTACAACATGTATCTAGATATTGTGATGGTTGTCAACATCGTTCATGGGTGCATACCTGTATTGATAAACAGTTTATTTGTGATCAAATGGACATTGAGTTTCCACCAATTGATATTGCACTAGACCTTAAAAGACTTCAACTGGAATTAAAATTATATGCTAAAGACAAACTAGTGCAAGAAGTTCAAAATACATTGTATCGACAATATCCAGAACCACTATCTGGTATGGATGTATGTGGAGTGTAATAAAATGATCCATTTCAATGAATTGTGTTTTTTCATTTCAAGTACAACCCCAGGTTCTGACGTGTACTATTGCACCACAATGTTGTCAAAGGTTTCTGTTCTAAACAGTTCCGGTTCTTTACTAATAAGTGCACAAACTTTTAAAAATGTCAACTCAAACTTTGAAACAAAAATTTCAAACAAAAATCTTTGAAACAAAATTTTGAAACGAAAAAAAATTCAAACGAAAAAAATTCAAACAAAATTTTCCAAACAAAATTTTGAAACGAAAAAAATTTTAAACAAAATTTTGAAACGAAAAAATTTCAAACGAAAAATTTTTAAACAAAAAATTTCAAACGAAAAAATTCAAACAAAATTTTGAAACAAAATTTTGAAACAAAAAAATTTCAAACAAAAATTTTTTCAAACAAAAAATTTGGAAACGAAAAAATTTCAAACAAAAATTTTAAACAAAATTTTGAAACGAAAAAAAATTTCAAACAAAAAAAATTTAAACAAAAAATTTTGAAACAAAAGTTGTCAAAAAAAATTTCAAACAAAATTCTCAAACAAAAAATTCAAACAAAAAAATTTGAAAGCAAGAATTTTCAAACAAAATGTTTCAAGCAAAAAAAAATTTCAAACTAAAAAATTTTTACGTTTCACGGTTAACCGTCAAACTTTATCCGGTTTTTAACTATTCGATTAACAAATAAACGGTTTTGATCATATTTATCATTGAGTGCAAAATGTTGAACAAAAACAAGATTTTTAAATGTAAAACAAAACTTAAAAACTGAATACAGCAAAGATTTAAAACTCATCAACCAATCAGATTGCACGAAAGATAGTGATCAACCAATCAGATTGCACGAAAGATAGTGATCAGCCAATCAAATTGCATCAACAATAACTTTGCCAGTGTTGTAGCATGTATTCCCTTAAGACTATGAGTCATAAGTTTCAATAAGGTTAGCTATGTATCCCTGTACACTACCTCATCAAGGTCAATCACGTGGTACAACGTCTTGCTTACGTTTATATTTGGCTGTAATAATATATACCAATGACGCATTCTCAAATTATCCTACAAAGTTTCAATGTACCAATGTCCTGGACTCCTAATCCCATCATAGGTCAATAACTGATCACGTGATCACAATGATTTACCCAAAGAACATTTACCAATTATTGATATGACAATAAGAAATGTACCCCTCCCAAAATTTAAGATTGGTACACAAATACACCTGTGTCTTATGAAAAAAGTAATAAATCCTGTACTTATTCAATAATAAAGCCGGTCAATAACCTTTAAATTTTGAATATTTGGCCATAAGAGGAATACCAACGGGTCCTAGAAAACGTTTACCGAATTTTGTTATTCGATAATTCCCAAATTTAAAAGGGAACATAAACATATAAAGGTAATAAACCATATAACGTGCTAAATAGGGGTCAATAACCTCCGAAATTTGATTTTTGGTAGTTCTTTACCTATGAAAAGGGAACGATGTGGACCATCCAAATTTATAGTGGTACATATTGAAGACCTGTACTATGATACCAAATGCTTATATTAAACAATTTCTAAAACCGAGTGGATGTGTCAAGATACCCCTCCCAAATTTTTAAAGGATGCATCAACGTACCCATATCTTATGATAGGAAATGAACCTATATACATGACCATATAACCATATAAGGTAATAGAACCTCATCAAAGGGGAGAAATTGGGCCAAAAACCAAACACATGGTACAACATATTGCTTATGTTTATATTTTAGCAATTTTGTACCCCTAAAAGAGAACGATGTGGACCACCCAAATTTATCATAATACATGTTAGGGTCCAGTACTATAATACCAAATGTTTAAATTGGGCAATTTCCAAAATTTAAGGGGTGGGCCAAAGTACCCCTCCCAAATTTTTAAAGGAGTGCACAAACATACCCATATCTTATGAAATGTAATGGACCCCTATACATGACCATATAACTATATAGGATAATAACACCTCATCAAAGGAAATAAAATCGACAAAAAAAAACCAAACACGTGGTACTACGTATTGCTTACGTTTATATTTTGACAATTTTGTACCCCTAGAAGGAAACGAGGTGGACCATCCAAATTTATCATAATACATGTTAGGATCCGGTACTATAATACCAAATGTTTAAATTGGGCAATTTCCAAAATTTAAGGGGTGGGCCAAAGTACCCCTCCCAAATTTTTAAAGGAGTGCACGAATATACCCATGTCTTATGAAAGGTAATGGACCCCTATACATGACCATATAACCATATAAGGTAATAGGACCTCATCCAAGGGAATAAATTAGGTCAAAAACGAAACACGTGGTTGTACTAACAATTTGGCAATTTCGTACCCATGAAAGGGAACGAAGTGGACCACCCAAATTTATTATAATACATGTTAGGGTCCTATACTATTATACCAAATATGTAAAATGGTCAATTTCTAAAATTTAAGGGGTGGGCCAATGTACCCCTCCCAAATTTTTAAAGGGGTGCACCAATATACCCATATGTTATGAAAGGGAATGGACCCCTATACATGACCATATAACCATATAAGGTAATAGGACCTCATCCAAGGGGATAACTTGGGTCGAAACCAAACACGTGGTACAACGTATTGCTTACGTTTATATTTTGTCAATTTTGTACCCCTAAAAGGGAACGAAGTGGACCACCCAAATTTATTATAATACATGTTAGGGTCCAGTACTATAATACCAAATATATAAAATGAGCAATTTCCAAAATTTAAGGGGTGGGCCAAAGTACCCCTCCCAAATTTTTAAAGGAGTGCACAAATATACCCATATCTTATGAAAGGTAATGGACCCCTATACATGACCATATAACCATATAAGGTAATAGGACCTCATCCAAGGAGATAAAATCGACCAAAAACCAAACACGTGGTACTACGTATTGCTTACGTTTATATTTTGGCAATTTTGTACCCCTAGAAGGGAACGAGGTGGACCATCCAAATTTATCATAATACATATTAGGGTCCTATACTATAATACCAAATGTTTAAATTGGGCAATTTCCAAAATTTAAGGGGTGGGCCAAGGTACCCCTCCCAAATTTTTCAAGGGGTGCATTAATATACCCATGTCTTATGAAAGGTAATGAACCCCTGTATACGCCCATATAACTATATAGGGTAATAACACCTCATCAAAGGGGATAAATTAGGTCAAAAAACCCCGAAATTTGACTTTTTGGCAATTTTTTACCCATGAAAGGGAACGACATAGACCCCAATACTAATAGAGGTACATACTATGGTCCTAGGCTACCATACCCAATTTTTAAATTTGGCAATTTCCAAAATTTAAGGGGGGTGGTCCTATGTACCCCTGCCAAAATTTAGGGGGTGGGCCAAGGTACCCCTGCCAAAATTTAGAGGGGGTGGTCCTAGGTACCCCTCGGTCATTGACCCCGGGCCAAGGTCATTGACCTTTGACCTATGACGTCACTAAAATTTTTGCTGACTCGGCGAGCCATACGCGGACCCCTACTACTCTCTAGAGGTGTCGGAACCTTTGGTGGTCTTTCTATCACATATCCACACATGTAGAAAGCAGACATAATCAAAGGCTTGATCTGCTGTGTGTTGCTGTCTGCAGTACTATCACCGCCTATATGATATATCCAGAGTGTCCCACCTAATTCTGCGACTGAAATAGTTTCAAAGCGAAAAAAAAAAATGTGACACATCCAGTTGTGCAGGAATGTACTCATGTCAGCGGGCGACAAACTTCTGTGACACGCAAGTGCCTCCGAGTCCCCCATCATAGGGTCCCAGGGGCCAACTTCAAAAATTCAAATAGCACGATCGGTCGAGTTATATTTCTTTCGATAAATCTTGGAATATGCAACAACGCATATCAGAAATATTTACTATATGGGATTTCAAAATGGCCGCCAAAAATATCTGCTCGGTGACAAGAACAACGTGCATTTTTGGCGGCCATTTTGAAACACGTGCTTCATATAGCAAATGTTTTTTATAGGCGGTGTTGTATCTATCCAGAGAAATATCATCCGCCCCTTGTTCCCATTTGAAATGTTGCGGTTGACCCCTCGAGCCTTATGATGGGGGCCCTGGGGGACTTGCTTCTTACAAAGTTTTCTTGGCCCTCGACATGAGTACATTCCTGTGCAATTGGATTTGCAACATCTCTTTTCGCTTCGCAGCAATTTGAGATCACAATGTTCGATACCATATTAAGACACAACACATATTTGTGGCGGCCATTTTGAAAAACACGCTTCATATAGCAAATGTTTCCTATAGGTGTAGTTGCACATTCCATGATCTATCGAGAGAGGTACCACTCGGTCCCTGTTGCCATTTGAAATTTTGAAGTTGGCTCCTGGGGCCCTATGATGGGGATCCTGGGTGCACTTGCTTCTCACAGACTTTTATCACCCCCTGACATTGGTACATTCCTGCACAACTGGATCCGTCACTTTTTTGTTCGTTTCGCAAATCTTTCAGATCACAAAGTTTGGTGGGACACCCTGTATATTCCCACATACGACCCAACCATAACATAACGTTCACTACTTCTATTATCGGTTGTTGGCTCAACCCAACCATTTCATGTTCCCCGGCTTGACATTGATGCATTCCCCGGCTCAATCACTCTAGCATTGATGCATTCCGAGTGATGCCTGTTGCCGGAATTTTCTTTTTGTGAAGCGAGTGGCCTAACTATATTAGACTTGTCTGGATGTTCATGGCCAGTGTTGCCAACTTTGGAACTTGTTTTTCTTTTCGACTCTAGGTACGTCGGTTTCCTGCTGTCGGTTCAGTGCTTTCTTATTTTGTTCATTCTAATATGCACAGCTCGTGATCAAATGTGGCGCATTATGGCCAACTTCGCCTTTTCCGTATTTTTCGTACTTCTGTTTATTGTGTTCTCTTTTGTTAGATTGTACCACTGATTATACACGCCATATCTTATGTTCTATATGACAGGTTGACACTGAATATTGCACTCACTTCATATAGTGCTCTTTGCAAAACATGTACTTTTCATTGCAATTGGCAACACTGTTAACTCCACTGTGGCCTTCATATGTTTCCTATTGTGGCAAGTCTCTTTCTATGCATCACTTGTCAGCATTGTATTTTGCCGTGCCCCCTTTTTTGCGGAATTTGCACTTTTTCCCCCTTGCCCAACCTTGCTGTTTCCCGAACTTCCACCCCTTATATTTCTTGAACCTATTGCTATGGGCAGCTAATTTTTTGGGAATGCTCATCTCTGTTACAGCTCTTTCAATTGGCATAGATCACATCTTTTACTGCAACTATCATTTTCGGTAGGTTCCCTTGTTAGTTTCGTCTTGATGAAGGAAAATAACAAATATTATGCATTTTGTAAAATATGCAAGAAAAAAATTAGCAAATACAGCAGCTTCAAGACTGAAAGCCCACAGGTGAGAATTAGTTTTGTACGTTTCATTATAAAAGCAGTGCTCGAAGTGGAAAATCTAAGGAAGTGGTATGCACAGACAAAGGATATAGGATTCATTCTTCTACCTTTCTTAAACACTACAGCAGCATCGACAGCGCAAGTTCAGCGTTGTCATCCGTATAACTTTCAGATTAGATAATTCCCTCTACTTTTTATATGTTAGTCGTTTCCCTAATCTTTCGCTGTACCGAAGCAAAACAACTGAATGAGGAAATATGAACAAACGAGCAACGAAATTCTTCCCTACATTTGATCGTGGTTGTCTACATAGTCTACACGAGAAAAGATGTAATGTAGATTACGTATAGATTACAGTAGACAATCGCGTAGACGTAAAATTATAGTTTACCTCACATCACTGCTTCAACGTGTCTTTCCTTTTTCATAAGTGCCCGCTCTGTAACAACTGGGGGAAACTGATATCAAGGTACTGATAAGAACAAAGGTAGATCTAAAAGTCTAGGGTTGCCAGAACCTGTCCCGTTTTTAACTGAAAATTTTATGGTCACCCTACGCTATCGTGGAGGTGGAATTCCCCTGATTTAGCGACTTTTCCCAAAATTGGCAACATTGGCCCCACCGAACAACACCCCGACATCTTTAGCCTAGCCAGCATAATAGTGGGACGTAAAACTTAAAGATTTCATTTCATTTCGAACAACACCCCCAGAAACCTAATGTTATACCATTCCCAAAAAACCCTTTTGTACAGTTCTCCCTATTCGAAAAACCTGTAAATAGCAGGGTTCATACATAAATATGGAACTCGATTTCCCTGAATTTTTTAGGTTTTCCAGGTATTAATTTTGCAATTTCCAGGTATAGTGGAAGGAACTAACAATACGAGAACACATAAATTTTAAGAATAATATATTTATATATTTGAGAATGGCCACCCTTCTCCACAATGAACGATTGCAATTAAATATTGAGTCACAAGAAACTAAATAATTAAAAGAAATAAAATTTAAGTTGAAAAATATTAAGTTGAGAAACCTACTAAGGGAATTAATTAAATACTTTTGTTCCATACTTGAATATATTCAAAATATACAAAAATATTGGGGAAGAAAAAAGGGCCCGCGAGATTTTAACTGATTCTTGTAGTACCCGACGACAGAAATCGATTACTGAAAGAATTTTCAAAATCGGCGCATGCAAACATGGAGAAAATCGTATTCTCATGTACCGGTTCAAAATGGGGAAGAAAAAAGGACCACGAGATTTTAACTGATTCTTGTAGTATTCGACGACAGAAATCGATTACTGAAAGAATTTTCAAAATCGGCGCATGCAAACATGGAGAAAATCGTATTCTCATGTACCGGTTCAAAATGGGGAAGAAAAAAGGACCACGAGATTTTAACTGATTCTTGTAGTATTCGACGACAGAAATCGATTACTGAAAGAATTTTCAAAATCGGCGCTTGCAAACATGGAGAAAATCGTATTCTCATGTACCGGTTCAAAATGGGGAAGAAAAAAGGACCACGAGATTTTAACTGATTCTTGTAGTATTCGACGACAGAAATCGATTATTGAAAGAATTTTCAAAATCGGCGCATTCAAACATGGAGAAAATCGTATTCTCATGTACCGGTTCAAAATGGGGAAGAAAAAAGGACCGCGATATTTTAACTGATTCTGGTAGCATTCGACGACAGAAATCGATTACTGAAAGAATTTTCAAAATCGGGGCAGGCAAATATGGAGAAAATCGTATTTTCATGTACCGGTTCAAAATGGGGAAGAAAAAAGAGCCTGCGAGATTTTAACTGATTCTTGTAGTACTCGGCGAGAGAAATCGATTAGTGAAGGGATTTTCAAAATCGGCGCAGGCAAACATGGAGAAAATCTCATTTTCATGTTCCGGTTCAAAATGGGGAAGAAAAAAGGGCCCGCGAGATTTTAACTGATTCTTGTAGTACTCGGCGAGAGAAATCGATTAGTGAAGGGATTTTCAAAATCGGCGCAGGCAAACATGGAGAAAATCTCATTTTCATGTACCGGTTCAAAATGGGGAAGAAAAAAGGGCCCGCGAGATTTTAACTGATTCTTGTAGTACTCGACGAGAGAAATCGATTAGTGAAGGATTTTTCAAAATCGGCGTAGGCAAACATGCAGAAAATAGCATTTTCATGTACCAGTTCAAAATGGGGAAGGAAAAAGGCCCGCGAGTTTGAACCGCTACGACGTATGTCCACAAATGTACCCGTCTTCTCAAATTTAGTTAATTAGTGTGAGACTGAAACATGTGACACAGAGTCACATTGTGGATAACTCTGCAATCGGCAACCACTGGACACATGCTCCTCCCGCCCTACAGTTTGATTATTTCGATCCATTCCTCACGTGCTAATGGCATCTGCAAGAAAGATGTAAGTGTAACGTTCAATTGGCAATAGCTTTTCACCAAATTAAGCTGCATGACATCTGATTGCATATTTGACATACTGAGAAAATTCTAACCCGTGGCCATATGTATCATATATCCCACCAGTTCATAATAAAAATTTTGAACACAAAACTACGGTCGTCCGTGTGACGTATTCCCAAAAGGCCTAATGTGTATCACCCACCTCACATTCAATGTAACCACATCCGTGTAGAATTTAGAAAGGAACTTCTTATGATGTATACAGGATGTCTCAACAGTTCCCTAACATAGGGTAACTCTGTTATCAGAGTTACAACAAAATGTAAGAGGGGGAAAAAATCTCGAAATATGACGTTTTCAATCTAAAGTGAACACTTCAAAAAAATCGGACGAGATGTTTGTGCTGTATACTCTTTATGCACCCAATTTTAAATGAAAATGCAACGTTGCCATTTACCTGAACCCACAACATAAGTGATTGAAGTTACTGTTTGAAACGGGGGCTGGCCATCGACATGTTAGCGTAAAAGACAGTAACTTCACTCACTTATGTTGTGGGTCCAGGTAAATGGCAGCGTTGCATTTTCATTTCACATTGGGCGCATAAAGAGTGTACAGCGCAAACGGGTAATCCGATTTTAAAAATTCCTTCACTTTAGATTGGACACATCATATTTGGAAATGCTTTCCCCTCCGACATTTTGTTGTAACGGATAATAACAGAGTTACCCTATGTCAGGGGACTTTTGAGACACCCTGTATATCTTATTTAATATATGTTTGATGTCACTATAACTGTGGTATAATTTAGTTTGTTTAAATTTACAATTTAATACAAGTAGATTCGGATTTACATGCGTAGGATTTGTATGCATCTAACTAATGAATTCTTTTATATTCATACTTAACTTAGTGACTTGGCTTTGGACTGCAACTGATTATTCTAACCCATTATTGCTTGAGAAGAAACAAGATATCCGAATCTTCATTTGGAGAAATCAAAGGTCTATTGGAAAGCTGGGAATTACAATCATTAATTTCTACATTTCAAGGTGCGTAAATTATATATTCTGTGTTTACTATTACTATTATTGGGTTTAGAATCAATCAAGCACTTCATGATATTTTAGGGGGATCAAGATGGGTGCCGGATAGATAAGTATTTGAGCATCAGGCTCTTATTTCTTTTCAATTTAATATTTAATCAATGATTATTTTTCTCCCTTATTATTCCACCAAATCGTATTCCAAGATCATAAATTTTCATTACTCATTTGTGACCGTCAGCCTACATAACATATTCGTAGGACGTAAAACAAAGATTTCGTTATTTTTTGTTTCTATCTCTTTTCTCCATAGCTGTGAAAAATAATGCCTTCAACATCATAAATTTGTATGCCACTTGCCTGCTTTCGCCTTCAGTCTCTCTTTGGACATCACGAAGCAAAGCAGGTACTTTGCAGTTGGCATAGTTTTGAAAGGATGTGATATAACATAATGATGTTGGTGTTGCGATGTTCAGTACCGTAGATAATTAAACAATGCTAGTAAACAAATCGAGTAGCAATTGTAATTTTTTAGCTTACATGCCTTTCAGACCGGCCTTTTTTTTTTTACAACATATTGTTATTTCTACTCTATATGAAATATATTCTAAGGTTGTGTTTTGGGTGACGTGATAGCTCAGTTGTGGAGCGTTCACCTCCCCTGCGTGAAGTTCCTGGATCGATCCCAGCACGTGCTAAATGGGCTTTGTGTTCGAGAAACAGTGTGTGTGGTTTTTCTCGGGGTTTTCCCGTTTTCTCACACATTTTTCATTCTACTATTCCATTCATTCTCATCATCATCGTCTCCTTGAGCATACCCGGCATAATCGTGGAACGTAAAACTCAAAAATTTCATTTCATTTCATTTCATATAAACTTTGTTGCAAAGTAACCTGATAGCTGAAGATACTTTGCTACACATACAAAAAAGTATTTTCAACATACGAACATAATGTTTCTGTGCAGTGTTTTTCTCTCCTCTATTTATACATTTCACTTCCTACACAACACTGCATGCAGTCTACAAATATTGAGGTTAGACTTACGGTACCGGTGTCAGTACTTAGTACGAATTATTGATATTTGTAAAGAAAATTATGTATTTTCTGGTACCGACATAAGAACCACATTCTGATAATTTAGTATGTCCCACAAAAATGGCAACTCAAGAACAGGAAAAATCTTTGAGATCTGATTTGCCTTGGTTGCTCTTTATATCCAAGAATATCATCCCAACCGTAATCAGTGGAAGATTAACGGGATTTGAGGCTTTCAGGCTGAAGCTCACCCAAATTTCAGGATTTCTTTTTTAAACTATCTGATGTTAGTCATTCCTATGCGTCTACGCTTCAAGCCCTTCAAAAAGTCTAGTCGTTTCTAAATAAAGGAAGTCTTTCTGTGTGAAGTCCCTCTCAAACTATTTTTCTGAATCCGCCGCTGTTCGTAATTTATTTTCCAACAATAAATCCATCCCGACATTTACCTGAATAGGAAATTTTCCTAAAGTTAGATGGCAGGAGGTATCAGTAGTAATAATTTCCTATCTGAGGAGTTACGTTTGATCGGTGCAAAGTAGCCCCCCCGATTAGAGGCTGAAACAACCTTCTCCCAGTTTTATTTTTCTATGACTTTAAAACGTTTCACACTTCAATTTCAACTATTGTCTCAAAGTCCCATTATACACAGAGTATTCTAAGAAACTGACTTGACTTTGACGAAAATTCTTGTAGGTGATATCTTTCAAATTTTGTCGGCCTTTACAGTGACTGCTTTCCATACCTCTACAACAACAAACCCTTCAGGTAATTAGAACTGATGTTAACCGCCAACCAAATAGTCAAAATCCAGTTAGATGTTCTACCTTACGGTGACAGTTGAAACTTTCTCTTTACAGTCCATTATTTTACCGACAGAGGACTGTGAAACTTTGCCGTATTTTCTGCAAAGTTAATCCTGAAGTGCAAAATAATCCCGTCTTATGGTACTCACAGAAGATTAGTCAGCAATTTTCACATTAATTTTAAAGGTGACAACAGTTGGAGCCTAGGGCTATGTGATATTTAGATCGAACGGTGGATATTTTCAAATATTAAAACATCGATATCGAAATTTTTGATCGATATATCCATATTTTTTATCTCTTTCGTATTTTTATATTTTCGATTTTTGATATTGTTTATATTTCGATATTGCTGTATTTTTCGATATTTCGAACGAGTTTCGATAGTTTGTCGATATCGATTATCTATATCTAAATTCGGATATCGCAAAGCCCTATCGAACCCCCTCCGAAATGAAGTATTTCGCTATGGACCTGATTAGGGATGCGCACGAGACAAGACGAGACAGAATTTTTGTTATGAAATTCGAGACGAGACAGAGCTCTTCCAATAGAAACGGATCCAGTTTTCGGGACGAGACATAACTTTCGCTGCACCTTTTCGAGAGGAGACAATCTCAAATCTTTTCTCTTGCGCATCCCTAGGCTTGATCATGAGCTAACAAAAAAAAATGTTAATGAGAAATAACATGTAAATACAATATAGGTAGCTAAAACATTTTTGTTTTCATTCTTCAGTAATGCATTGTTATTAATTTCAGTATTTTATAGTGTATTCTTAAGCTTAAGGTGATGTATAATTAAATTTTGAATTCAGTTAACTTATTTTGTTTCTCATATTGTTTTTAAAATGTATGTACAAACGTTTTTCATTCTTGAGTGTTTAAAGTGACGTATAGTTATTAAACATAGTATTTAATATTGTACTCTTAACGTGAAAGTGATATACAGTTAACTTTTGAATTCAGTTAACATTTTTTTTTAAAATTGCTTTAAAAAGTATGTAAAAACGTTTTTATTTTCTTTCTTGAGTGCTAAAAGTGTTGCAAAGTTATTAAGCTTACTACTTTATATTGTATTCTTAACCCTAAACTGATACACAGTGCGTTTTTGAATAAATTATGTCAAGTTATTTGAGTGACGAACACTGGTAGAAAATCCTGATTACTACTGGAACATTTTGATTTTAAGGTGACGACTACTGGTGCAAGGATTTTAAAATACTGTTTTTCCTTCAACGGCTACTTCTTTTTTAATTCAGACTACATGGTCATTATAGGAAGGATCAGTGAGTCTTTCCAACTATGGTACATCTCCGACAGATGCACGATGCTCAGAGAAAAGACAAAATAGTACGTTTTCAACCTTAAAGTGAGAACCACTGGCGTTTTTACCCTGCTATGCAAAAGTAAGTGGGTACTCCAATGGGGTTCCAATGCGGTACCTAATTTCTGCATTTTAGATATTTGGAAATACATGTCTTTAAAATGTAAAGAACTGATTTTTTTTTTAAAACTGAAAATTGCAACTCGGTAAGCCTTATGGATACCAATATATGGGAAAATAAAGAGCGATACCATAGGTATGTGGGGCTTGCATACTTGACGCTACAATTCAGAAAATGGATTAAAATATGACTAACGGCTATCAAGATGTCAAATAAAGGGAGGACCAACACAGTTACGAGGTTTTCGTGTTAGATGCTAAAATTTCCGAAACCAGTCATGGAAAGTTAATAAACACAAGTAGCAATTTCACCTTAAAGTAATTAGATATCTTCATGGGGTGTTAGAACATCATGGAGTCTACCAAAATTAAATTTTAAAAGCTTTTGAAAATATAATCTGACATTTGTAAACAGTATTTGAAATATGTGTTTACCCAAAACTTCCAGCTAGTACATCTAACATCTGGAGAAACACTGTGAAATAAAAGCGTATGAGATCTTGAAATTTCGGAAACAATTATTGGTCGCAACAAAATTAAATAAGATGGTACTTCTATGGGTTAAATGAGTACCTCAGTACAATTTCGATCGAAAGATTAGTTCAGTCCTAGGTTTTCTTCAGGCAATTCCAAGGGTTCATCGAGCTGTGCAAAAGAATGAAAATTCGCTGTCAATATCTAAGATAGTAACCAAATATAAGGAATTATATATTTTATGACGTAAAAATAGAGATCTTTATGGATTTGTACTTTTGGGTCTTTCCTATAAGAAAAAAATTCAGAAAACTACTGTATATACCTTAATAGACAATTTAATGGGCGGGGACACAGTAGCTTAGTGGTAGTGTGTTTAACTAATCTTTTTCGCAGAAACTATTGGAGTATTCACTTAACCCATAGAGATAGATCGTACTTAACTCCCTATTTAATTTTAAAATTAAATAAAAGGAAATATTTCAGAGTAGTGACCCACGATTATGCATTTTAGTCTCAGGGAGATTATGATTAAAGCAAGTGAATGTTGTTGACAGAATTGATGGAATGCAAAGGTGGGAGGAAAGAGAGTACCCCGAGAAAACCCACGAATACGATCTCCACTACAAACTGACGGCCGCGGATCGAACCAAGAACATAATACACCTGTGGTAAGCACTCTACCACTAAGCCACCGTGCCCCCCGCCCATTTATTTGTCTATTAAGGTATATACGGTTGTTTTCTGAAATTTTTTCTTCTTACAGCAAAGACTCAAATGTACAAATCTATGTGGGTCTCTATTTTTACGACGTCATAAAATACACAATTCCTTATATCTCGCTTGCTATATTAGATATTGACAAAAAAAAATCGACTCTGTCTGAGGTACTCACTTAACCCATAGAAGTACCATCTTATTTAGCTTTTGTTAGGATCAATAATTGTTTTCTGAAATTTCAAGATCTAAGCTAAGATCAAGATCTACACTTTTATTGTATGGTGTCTCTCTAGCTGCTAGATGTACTAGCTGGAAGTTTTAGGTAAATACATATTTCTAATCTCTCTTGGTAGACCCCATGATGTTCTTAAACTCTATGGAAATACCTAATTACATTAAGATGAAATTGCTACTGATGCTTATTAACTTTCCATGACCGGTTTTGGAAATTTTACCACCTAACACGAAAACCCCATAACTGAATGGATCCTCCCTTTATTTGACAAAATCTTGATAGTCATATTTTAATTAATTTTCTAAATTGTACTGTCTAATATGCAAGCACCACGTACCTATGGTGTCGCTTTTTATTTCACCATATTTCGGTAACTGTTAGGCGTACCGACTTGCGGTTTCGGTAAACACACATCTCTAACGTTCTTTAAAATGTTATTAAGACATATTTTAGAATGTTTAGAAATGAGAGTTCTGCGAATGTCATGGTACCCGAAAACCCCCATCAGGGCGTGTGTGTAGTGTATTTAATTGAAACTACTTTTGAGGTTGTTGTAAGCCCTCGTAATTACGTTTCCGAAACTGCACCATCTAGTACGCAAACTTCACACTTCTGTAGTGTCGCTCTTTATTTTCCCATATCTCGATATCCATAAGGCTTACCGAGTTGAGGTTTTCGGTAAACAGATGTCAGTTCCTTACATTTTAAATACATATATTTTCATATATCTAAAAAATACAGACATTAGGTACCTCATGGTATCCCGAACACCATTGGGGAACCCACTTACTTTTGAATAGTAATACATTTTGAGTTGTTGTTCAGCATCAATAAACACTTCATAGTTTTTCTACGTGCAACCCAAAAGTCCATACCTGACCGAGCAGATTTTGTCCATTTAATCTCAAAAAAATGTTAAGATACTTTGTATTGTTAAGTACATCCAAGTTAAGCACACCGAATATAACATTTTAAATATTTTCTGATTTTTGTTTCAGGTATTTCGTGCATCAAACCAGGATTCTGCTTGAAAGACAGTCAAAAGAAGCAGTGTAGGTTGTGGCTAAAAGTACGTCCTTTCTGAAGACAGACCCAAGTGTACTTACATTCTTTTGTACGAATATATAACCCTAATAAAGATACTGTACTACAAATTATTTCTTTCTTCCATAAATTAGAATAAAATATTATCTCTGTTTAAAGAAAATGTTTGTTAGTGTTAAGTCATTTCAACTCTTTTTCTCTGTAATAAGAACATTATCCCTCGCAATATTTTTTTATCTTTGTGCTTTTACGATTGGATGAAGTAAAATTCTATACGAAGCACTATTATTTCAGACATGCATTAATAACTAATGCATTGTTCTGTATGTAAGACAATGTGTATACTGAACATGTCTAGCGAAAGTGTTGTTTTAATACAGAATCTATAACTCAGCTTTTCAGTAGTCAACTTTATTCGGAATCCAAAGAAAGAAGTTTTTTTTTAAAAAAAAAAAAGTTGAACTAACCAACTTACATGTGTTCGAATTCTGGACTAATCCAAATTATCCAGAGAAATCATTATATATTTCTTTGTTGCTATTTTCAGATGTATATTTTATCCAAGTCGTATGAAACGGAGACTTCATACATCGCTATACTGTGTATGAACTATGTTCCGTGTTCACTTAATCACTTTGTAACTTTCTCTAGTGTTGACAAGGCCGCAGGTGTCAATCGAACAGTTTAGTGTTTCACTCATGTCACTTTGTGACTAAGGTACGTCCTGTCTGTATATATATGGTACTGGGTTCAATTAGCGATAAAATACATTTTTAGCATTAAACAAATGCAAAAATCTACACGAAATGAGATACCATGATCTCTGACTTACGGATAACACCAAGCAACTAATGGTACTGAGTGTGATTGAGTTTACTAGTTACTATCTGGCTAAAATCAGTGTTCCTTTAGCTATACTTCTTTTCGTGCTCTGAATTGCAAAGTTTGAAATAACCGTTTTAAATTATTGTATATACATCTTCCGAGTAATTCTGAGAATCATTGCTCTTTCTTTAAGCAATGTATGAGACTGTTAAACTGCTCGTTGCTTAAAATGTTGCACTAAGAAGGATGCAGCCAGGAAAGTCCAAATTTGTAGAATGTCTATAGCAGGGAAGGATAAATATGTTTAGTCGATGGCTGCACAACACCTGTCACCACGTTGTCACACAGCAAATACAGCGGATGTTAAGAGTATTCTGCACTTACTATTAGGTATCGGCCTGGGAACTTCGGCGCAGCTATCTTGTCTCCTCCTTGCTGTTGCATTTTTAATGGCGAGTACTGAGTAGGAATCATCTTTTGAACGAACACGTTTTCGACTGACACCATACTTTTAATTATTGCGACATAGAAAAAAACATACCTGTTAATTAAAATGTACAGAGAAGTTATTTCTGGAAAATTCTATTCAGGCCTCTTGTGGTAACAACTGCACATTGGAAGAGGATTCTATTAAAGAAAAGAAGAAGGTAAAACAATCTTTGTATCGTACAAGCAATGGATGATAACAGCTTAATAAATGATTGTACGTAAATCATGTTTGAGTTTGAATATAGGATTGTATATGGCTGTGCATTTTGCATTATTATTGAAGTGCTGCAACTAACTAACTGCAAACCATATGATAAATTCTTACAGTAATATATCACATATTGATTTACTCTGTATGAAAAGAAAAATAGTTTAACATATGGTTAACCTCCTTTGTGCCCATAATTTTAAAATTAACGCTTGTTTCACTTTTCAACGCTTGGCTTTGCAGTAGCTTTCCAACGAATTAGCAGGAAGCCCAAACTTATAGGACACCCTGCAGGTAAATACATTTCTTTGGATAGTTTCACTGCTCCAAACTAAGATTTGAAAAGTGTAGTATTGTTAATTTTATTATTATTGGCACAAAGGAGATCAACCATATTTTAAGCTATTTTTGTTTTCATACAGAGAAAAAAACATATTTGATAACATTACAGTAAGAATGTATCATGCATTTTGTAGTATGTTGCAGCACTTTAATAATGGTGCACTATACGTACAATCTAGATCCTGCATATGTCCAATCCATATATTACAAGAAGGCAATATGTATGCGATACAGGTAAAATCCGTATAGTTCATATAGACAACCTATTAGCTACATACATCCAATCCATACATTACATATGACCAATCTGTACGCGACATACGTACAATCTATATGCTGCATGCAGACAGTCTGTAAGCTACATATGTGCACTCTGTATCGTGCATACGGATATTCTGTATGCTGTATCGGGACAAGCTGTGTGCGACATAAGGAAAATCTGTATAATACATACGTACAATACGTATACTGTATCTAGTCGTACGTACGGGGCACAAGTACAATATAGATGCTGTGTTGGGGTTGAACGAAAGAAACATACGTACAGAACGTATATTGCATACTTCTTGAAATTATGCTCTGTCCTGATCGTCAGTGAGTGTCGTCATTATTAACCCACATGCTACATACGATCCTGACGTCACAAAGCTAGATATTACCTCCGTATATACTTGTTACTACAGATGACGTCACACGAATGACGTCATTGCACTTATGCAGACAGTACGTATAATACATACTTTTTCAGCTATACGTTTGCTGCAGGATGTTATATACGGTTGTACGTTAAGTCCAGAAACTACAGGAATTACGAATGTAACCTACGTTTTTAAGTATGCCACCTACATTTTTTTCTCTCAGTGTAGATGTAGATATGGAGATATCCGTTAAAAAGTGAAAAACCCCGCGTACTCTTAAGAATCACTGTCCCAAAAAGTGCGTTTCATGGTCCCTAAGAGGGTGCACTCAACACCTATCACACTTGAAACCCAAATCCCCTTCGTAAGACGAACACTGCTCATGTCGCCATCATTCACAATTAATGCACTATATCCAGTTCTTGTTAATTGGTTCTTCATACAATTTGTGACACATTGGGTATGAAATTTGGTTGATCTCAGCTGTAGTTTACCCTGTTGAAGAGGTGGTCCATTTTAATGATGGAAGAGTTTTCTCTTTCACTTATATCCTTTGATTCGTTTGCTCTGAAGGACCTTATGAAAAGGAGAACCAATAAGAATTTCAAATCGACGTTTGGTTCGTGCAGTTTGTCGGGCTTTTTTTTTTAAATTTCGGAAGAGGAATTATGTATCTCGGATGAACAGACGTGCTTGTAGTTGCAGCTTCTGTACGTCTAAGACGTTTCCCTTCCTCCATGGAAATCGGATCCATGTTTCGCTCAACTTTCCAGGATTTTCATTTTGATCATTTCTTTCGTTCATTTGCTCACTATTTAGGATGTCATCGCCATACCATGAAAGGCAATAGCAAACTAGCATGGATTCACCATGCCCGGGAACCTTCGAGCCAAAGATCTTCGGGCAGAATACGAAATCATCATCATCATTGTAATTTAAGAAATTCTGTAAATCGAAAATACTTCTTATTACAGTTGGTGCTTGAATCCAAGACAGACAATTGAAAAGATTCCACAATCCATTTAAACATTCCATTACATTTCGCTTTCTTAAAGTAACTAACTACAGTGCATAACCAAATAGTTTGTATGATGAATGCCACTATCCACACACACACTTAAAGAAATTATCTCAAAGAGTTCGCGCGCGCTCTTTGCGAAACAGCTGTCAATTCGAGTGAAATTCGTCCAGGTGGCTGCACATGCAAGACCCCCAAAACAAAGCCATAGTAAACAATTCTATCAGCATTTATGTTTCTACCATGCAACAAAAGTACTGTAGTTAGCTATTATATCAGAAAAAATTCTTAACTAAGAGTACTAAAATATTACATCAAGAATTCAAAATATATATATATATATATATATATATATATATATATTTATCTCATTTTCTGTTTGGAGCTATACGTTCACCTCTGCTTTCTTAGTATCAACACTCACACAAAGACGCATCAAACAGCGTATCAATAATAATTCTGTGTGTTACCACTTCAGCGTAATTGGCGCTGCAGGCTCTTAGGGCGTGCGTACTATTTGGTAACCCTCCTATATAGAATTTGATATTTCTGAAGTTGGCCCCCACCTAAAATCTTCAATAAATCCCAAAATATGGTAGCACTAACGATAGTGCTTAGTACGTTTAAGTGCACTAACGATGCACTAACGGTTGACGTTAACCCAATGTTTCTACCAGTATTTGTATAGAATTTGATATTTCTGAAGTTGGCCCCCAACCAAAAATCTTGAATAAATCCCAAAATATGGTAGCACTAAAGTTAGTGCTTAGTTCGTTTAAGTGCACTAACGATGCACTAACGATTCCCGTTAACCCTATGTTTCTACCTCTATTTGTATAGAATTTGATATTTCTGAAGTTGGCCCCCCGCACCAAAAATTTTGAATAAATCCCAAAATATGATAGCACTAACGTTAGTGCTTAGTGCTTTTAAGTGCACTAACGATTGCCGTTAACCCCATGTTTCTACCTCTATTTGTATAGAATTTGATATTTCTGAAGTTGGCCCCCCACCAAAAAACTTGAATAAATCCCAAAATATGGTAGCACTAACGGTAGTGCTTAGTGTGTTTAAGTGCACTAACTATGCACTAACGATGCGCTAAGTTTTGTGAAAATCTGTCTGCATTAAGATGGGTCGGGGGCTAACTTCATATGAAGTTTGCCCCCGCACCAAAAATCTTCAATATCTCGTAAACGCTGATAGCACTAGCGTTAGTTCTGAGTGGACTAGCGTGCACTAACGATGCACTAACGATGTGCAACGTTTGGTGTAATTTGGGAGAGGTGGGGGGCCAACTTCAGGCACGTCATCTTTTTTACTTTGTGTACGATTTTGACCTTGACAGAAAACCTTGCTGACTCAGTGCTAAGCGTTGGCATTAAAATGTATAAACATAACCTTATTGTTTAGTTGGCTGTATTGAGAGATGAATCAGACGTTTAGGATTGTTGGTTCGAATCTAGTTGTGTTCGCTGTAACTCGTCGTCAGTGAATCGGTAACAATGATCGCGCTATTTTTCAGTGTTGCCAACACTATCAAAATAAATCGATTCATTTAGTCTTAGCAGTTTCGTGACGAAAACTGGTTTTTGTTTCGTACACAAATTTTCTGAAAGAGAATTTTGTTTTGTACACAAAAATTTTTCTGAAACAGTTTTTGTTTTGAACACAATTTTTTTATGAAACAGTTTTGTTTTGTACACAAATTTTTTTCTGAAAACAATTTTGTTTCGTACACAAAAATTTTCTGAAACAGAACATTTTTCGTACACAGTTTTTTTTTCTGAAACAATTTTATTTTGTACACAAAACTTTTTATTTCGTACACGAAAAAAGTTCTGAAACAAAAAATTTAGTTTTTCCCCGCAAAACATTGATTTTCAGAAATTTTATTTTATCGGTAAACTGATTCAGAAAAGAAATTGAAATCGCAATACAGAAAAAGAATTTGATTTTAGGATGTGAAAAAAAATACAGAATTACTTTTTTTCTTTATATTTCTTTACATTTATTTTAGCATGTGAAATAGAATACAGAATTTCTTTTTTCTCCATGTTTGTGTGCATTTATTTTTCTTCAAGGAAAGACGTGTCCGTGACGGGTACAAATTCTGTAAAGAGAAAATAAAACATATAAATATAAGTCGTAATATTTATTTGTTTCATGTGAAAGAAGAAAACAGATTATTAACATCTAACAAGAACACAAACTAACTGATCAAGAGAGAGTGAGGTGAGAAAAAGAAAAGCAAATGTGACGTACCTGAATTCCTTTTGTTCTCGACTGGTTTCTGTAGGGTGATGTGACTTGAAATTTTCTCTGCTGTAGCATCAGAAGTAACTCGTGCATCGCTGAAGCATGTCTCGTGTTGAAGTTGATTCTTTGCCCGTCTTTGGGAGTTGATGTTGGTGGGATTAGGGAAAAATATGGCTGTTATTCTGTTTTGGCTTTTTTATACTCATAGGGCAATGTTTGTATGTATCTGGTATTAATCGGTGTTTATTATAATTGAAACTGTGCTTCTTTTCTTCAGGTTTTGTGACAAGATGATGATCGTGGGCTCTGTAAATTTTGTGTGGCGTACTAATGGAGATTTTTTCACTGGATTGACTAACGGTCATTTGCTCCAAACTATTCAAATTTAACATTTGGCTTGCTGTATAATTGAGTGTGAATCCACGAATTTTGCATACGTAACTAACTGGTTGATTTCGCGTCGGTGTCATAGATTTCTAAAGCATACTGTTTTGGGCCACCAGACACGAAGTTTTTAATGTATGCTTTTGGTCCAATATGATTCCAGTTCATTTGACATTGAACCAAGAAATACTTCTGGTTCTATTGTGGGCTCTGATGGTCGTTGTGTGAATATCACGGAATCTGTATCGAAATATAGTACTCTTTCTTGCAGCAGTTCTAAATATTTGTAGAGTTCCAGACGAGCTTGACACGTTGTAAATGCTCCAAGGACAACATTAACATTGTGATTTTGTACTGGAACATTATCTTCATACTGCCAATAAAGGTATAAGAACGAATCACTGATAGGTAAAATTTGGTTGACTTATATATCTGGAGCAGTTAATTTCTGATACAGCTCTTTGGGGTCGTTAATGATGGTCGTTTGGCTGAAATTGTCTCTTATAGCGAGTCGTCCTCAGAAGGCATTCAAACAGTTTTGCAAGATTACGACGTGCTGAATTAGTCATTATATTTGCTGCATCTAAAGTTATGCCTTCACGTTGTTGTACCATTTGAATGTAATGCTGCTTTTCTTCTTCGGTGACGCAATTGGCCGGCCATCCAGAAGCTTCCAGATAAGATTTCAAAAATGTGTATTCGCTGAATAATCCGCCGGTCTTGGTTTCTGGATAATATACGGTGATGTTGTAATCCCAAATTTCGTAAATTTCTACTTGATACCCAAGTTCAATGGCTTTTTGAATTTCTTAGGACACCCACGTTTCTGTTAGACTTCGTTCACTGTCGGAATGTGTACATTCAGAATCTTGATTTAATGCTGTGGCACAGGCAGCACAAAGTGAAAACAACAACTTCTTATTTCAGCGAAATGACAGTACTGGGTGAAAGACATTTCTGCTAGGGAAAATCTTTAACTTAATTAAACCGTTGACATCTTGAATGGTGATCATATTTGGATCTCCCTGTAGGTAAATTCGTGGGTGTCTTATTGGATACCGTCCTCATTTATTAACATATGGATACAACGAAACAATATCCAAAAATTGAATTTCTTCGCCTTCATTTTCATTTGCGACGGGATACAATTTAATTGCATTAACACGGCCACCATAGAAGCTGTCTCTTGGATTTAACGATGTCTTATTAGTATAAGGATGTGTGCTTAAAGAAGAGCTCAATGCTGAATTGGATTTTAACACTTGACGAAATTCACATTCCCACATGTCATGTACTTTATATCCCATGGATCGCAATAATTTCATTTTACGCTGTGTTCTCTCGTAGCGATAGTTCATAGTTTCTTCAGAATTCTCATAAATGGGCTGATCACGGCCTGTAGAGACACAGAGAGGACAGGGATGGAACCTACAACCTTGAAACTCATACACGGGCTGTTCATAGTAACCGTCCAGGTGAAAACCAGCAATAAAAACTTCTTTTCCTCTTGCTGCATGTAGAATTGGATGTCCCTCTTTTTCTTCCATGTAGGCAAGCCACTGCAAAGCAATCCATTACTGATTATTTCTGTGAAGGTATTCTCGTGCAGGAAGAATGCTAATGGTATTGGATTTTAAGAAATTTCGTCGAAATACTAAATTGCACGCACTCGCCAAAGTGATAGACTCCAGGAAAGGATTGACGTGAGTTTCTTGTTCAAAAGTGTTCATGAAAGATATACAAGCCATTCGAAGTACGTTGACGTCCTGGACACAATATTTCACCATTTCTTCTTGGAAAATAAACGTATTCTTCTGGTGTTCGTTGTACCATGTCACGAATTTCTCTCGTTCATCCACTTTCATTTCATCTGCACCATAATAATGGATGTCCGGTAATTTTCCCACATACGCTTGATTTGCAGCAGTATTAAAAAGTATGGAAATTATCCTTTGGTCGCTGGTAAATGAAATGCCTTGGATAATTTACTTAAAGTCATTGGCATGAAATTTAAGGAGTCAATAAACGATAAGTGATTCACTTTCATGCTTAAAATTTTTGCTTCGTTCAAGATCAAAGTAGGTTTCAATTCATGTTCTTCCACTAAAGATTTAAGAATAAAATGACCATCAAATCCCTTAGAGTTATGTGCCAAAGATACAATAACTTTGATGTTGGGTCGTGGTTGACGTAAATATGCAAGAAAGGCATTGATCGGATCGTCTTGAAAAATATATTCCCGCTGTCCACAAACTTCACACGGATGATGTATATCTTCATCTTGAACACAGTTGTAACATACTTGTTGGGCCACCAGTAAATTGCGTTTATGAATGAACGTGTCTTCATCAAAGAAAGTATCCTTGTAGTTTCGATATCATAAAAAACAATCATAGCCTTCTTGGCATGTAACGCTGATGGAACTACAGACTTTAATTGAGTCGTATTATGCATCATATAACATTGGTGAGACGACAAAACGTGTTTATGACACACATTACAAAAATAATCTGTACAATGATGTTCTCTTTCTCCTGTATGGACAAACGAATAAATGCGTAGACATTTGGAACATTGTTTCACCATCTTGCATATTGGTTGGCCCTTATGATATGGTACAGTCAGATGATTTGTATAGCATGTTTCACCATAAAATTCACGATTACATTCTGGGCATTGTTTCTCCGTATTGGTCTTACTGCATGGCGGTTTCTGCAATCATTTCTCACACATGGTCGAACAGTTTTTAACGTGTCTATTAAGATGATCATATTTTTTGTGGCATGCAACACAATAGTACTTAGTAGAAAAACGGACGTTAATGATGTGATGATGCTATAATGAGAATTGATACACATCAAATTGATTGGAATTTTGTCTTCGCCATCAGGCCTTTCATACTGAATATCCTCTCCGGAAAAGCTGGTGTATACGGTAAGTTTACAATCGGTCAAGTAGCGTTGCAATTGTCGCAATTCTTCCACAGATCCCCCATGATCTAAATTCACTGAGGATCTGGACAAAAGTTTATGTACGTCAGGGAGAACAACACACTTTCTCTGGTCCTGATATTGTCTGTACAGTTTCTTGTTCGTATCCTTATATTTCTTAAGGCCAATAGAAATTACAATCGCATAAGCTAAACATTTCTTGTCGGTGTTTTTCACTCGTAGAATGCTTTTCTTGCACTTTAATAACTCATCGTTTGATAAAAGACCTTCACGCACTAATTCAAATCCACGGGGCACATCCACATGATGAAAATGTACAATGAACGGTTCGTTCATGAGAAAACTATCGTTACTTTGAAGGATACCATCGAAGGAAGCCCATAAAGTTTCCAGTGTCAAATTACTTGCACGCCTAAACGATAAATAAAACGGCTTGTTCTTCTCATCATGAGATAAAATCGATAATCCAGCCATCGATAATTCGTCAACATTTTCCAATAAGTAATCCAACATATGTTGAAAGGAAGTCTGAACCCACTCAACAATATCGGTATCACTGGTCGGAATATTGATTTGAATTTCAAGCATTCGTTCGAGATTAAAACGCCGATCATGTCTATTGATTTCTCGTAAAACAGTAAACCCAGAGGTAGCCATATTCAAACAGGAAAAGGTAAGGTAGAAGAAAAAGGAATAGGCAAAGGAAACAAATATCTAAAACGAGAAAGAGAAAAAAGCACAAATTAAAATTGAATTACCAAATCAGAGTTTGCTTACAAGTTTAAAGGTATCAAATGACTACACGATCAATCCTAAAAGAATTATCATATCTCAAATAGTCCTACTGCTGAAACGTTTTATTGTCGTCATACTGGAAATCAAACCCGGGACCAACATCAACATGTAACTCACCTAAGTTTCTGTAGTGATAAAAAGAATGAATGTAATTGTTTTCCAACTCAGCTGAGAGAATCATTGTAGTAAGCATTTTTCTCCTGACACTGAACTTTGAAACGTATAACGAACATGAAACGGAAACAAAATCTCATGCGCTTGCTTTTTTTCGAGCTAAGCGGTTAAACAAGGAAGACTTGAATTCGATTCTCGGCGAGAGATCAGATCTCACATTAAACTGAAGGTCCACGTCTCGTTGTTAAAAGGCACGCTGTAGGGAAACAAACTCGTTCGTAGTTTTTTGAAAAACTAAAATTTTGTAATTTTAATTTACGTTAATGGTAACTTTCAGAAACTGAGCTTCCTCATAGCTAAGTGGTTAGCGTTACGCACCTCTGGCCTGGGTTCAACACCCAGTATGCGCTCAGATTCCTAGCCCCACTACTGAAAGGACGCTAAACCAAAATCAACAGATCATATCATTTCTCGTGCTTACTTCTAATGTGTAGAATTCCTAATTCGATCCCCGGTCAAGTAAGTGAGGGTAATCCCACTTATTCTTCCATTTGCTCTCCCATAGACTAAATATTTCATGCTAAAATAAAACAGTGCGTTAGTGATAACAATATTATCCTCATGCGTAATGCATTTCAAAAGCACTCCATTCACATTGAATATAAACTTGTCTGAGGATAAAATCTTAATGAACTTACCTCAAATTCAAGGAACGGAGTAAAGTCACGCTGACACGAGAGGTACACCTGCTCAATTTCAAGATCTTCTTGGAAGTAAGACTTGAAAAATGAAAAATGGATTTTTATTTAGGTCAGAAACGTGTTCAACTATAAAGTGACATCACTATCAGCCAATCAAAAACAAGGAAATTAATAAATGACATCACGGAGAACCAATGAAACCGCAGCTTTCATCATGTATCATGAGCCGGAACGTGAAACAATCTGATTGGTTGTGACATTATTCACTTTTTTCTCTTTACACATCAATAGTTACAACATATTATAATTAATCATCTAGTATCGCGATTCTGGTCATGACATCATACCGTTGACAAAAAACATGCTTTCGTTAGTTTCTTACGACATTCAAATTAACACATCTAAAATGTGATTCATTTTCCTTAAACTTGATTGAAAATATAACACTCATTGATATGTTACGAAACTGTCTTTGACATAAATGTAAAGTTGAGCTTTAAAAGAACGTCAGCTGAAAAAAAGAAATGCTCATGTAGTACTCATGGTAAAGGCAGATTCTGCAATTTCACAATAACAAACTTCTATGCGAACAACGAGCAGAAATGTGTAATTTAACATAATCTGTTTACAACTGCTCGTCTTCTTTTCATACGCAAAACTGCTCGCACAGAAAATTAAAAGTTATCAATGGGGCACGGTGGCTCAGCGCCTGTCTCTGATGTGTGAAGTCTCTGCTTCAATCCTCAGCCAAGTAAGTTTATGGTGTTTTCTCATTTCACCATTTCTTATCATCATCGTTTAACTTAGCCTCGAGGGAACGTTAAACTTAAAATTTTTTTAACACTAGCACCAAGAATCGAACTCTGGACGATTGCAATGTCTATAACATACCAATCGATCATTATTCAAGGAGAACGATATAAATCACGAGGTCTTACATTAACTTAAACTTGGTACGGGTGAACAGAGGTATCTAAGGTATCTGTGTTAATAGTATCATTGATACCAGCCCTAGCGCACCCCTACCTCCATATTTTTTGACTAGAACAGAAAAATAGCACAAAATATTTACATAATTGCAACTCCAAAGTAGATTGGGTAGTGTCTCTGCGCATTGGCTTTTATCATATGCAAATCGAATCGTGAAATCTATCTAGTTATAACAAAAAATGAACTATTTTGGATATTTTATATTTAATAAATCATGAAAAAGTGTGTAATTTGTGGAGAATTAAAACAATTCCAAGAGTTTACTAGAAATAGAAACAAGAGGTCTGATAACTGTAAAATATGTTATAGAGCAAAGAATTTGAATAAAGAAATTGAACAGGGTTTAAAATATTCTGGACCATTGGTAAATTATTCACTCTCATCAAAAGAACGAGTGGTTGAAATACATAATAAAATGTTAGAGCATGACTTTATAAAAATAATGTATTTTTTCTTTAAGGATATAGACACACGATTTATGATTTTAAGACCAGCTACATTATCGGAATGTAAGTTTGTAGATTCAACATATAGCCCCATAGGTTTTACATTAACAGCACCACAAGTTATTTTATTTAAAGATATAATACGTGTTGGTTTCCCACCATATTTAACTAGAAGAAGCTATACTACATCTTGTTATGATTTAATTAATGAAAGAAATATTAATAATAAATGTGTTGTATGTGGAATTCCTGCATATTATAATGAGAACATTTGTTCCATATCCCATATAAAGCTTCATGATTGGATACAAAGTAAAATGTCAGAATTGAAAGAAAATGGGTATAATATCAATAACTATAAATCGCCACTAGATGACTAACGTAATTACTAAGCATTTTTTAACATTAGTTGACTAGCACAATTTTTACTATATTTTTGAGACTAGACTTTTGGCATATGGAAATTCACTAAATAGTTGTTTGCGTATAGAACTTTATAGCACTTAACTATAAAGAACTTAAATCTATTTTACCTCTTCTATTCGTTGTGTTTCTCTTTCTCGTCTACTCTTAGTACATTGATCATATAACTCTTTTAACTTGGGAATCAAATCTTCTTTCCTTAATTGTATCTTATAATGACTCCAAGCTAGAGTATGTATACCATCATTCAATATATATATCTCATCGTCATAAGCACTTAAAGCTAACTTGTTTTCTTCTACTGAGTATACATTATGCTTTTTACTACGAATATGATTTTGTATTTTATATATCTCTTTCTTTTCTAAAACACAGTTCTCATAATCCTCAAATGATATATCTTTTATAACTACACTTTTCTTTATACCCTTTGCTTTTCTAATCGGTTCATCCTGATCTACCCCTTTCTTTTTAATAGCATACATTTTTGATTTTAGACCTACAAACTTCTCTATTACAACACCTTTCAATTCATCTTGAAATTTTCCTAATACCTTTTTATTAACTAATTTCAATCCATATTCACTGTTTTCTTTATAATCAGAAATATCTAAATATTCATACATATCTCTCATATCTTTGTAAAAGTCTTCTGTTTCTATATGTGCTATAACAGAACCAGTATCAGTCGTTAACAATTTTACATTGTCTCCATATCTCTTTTTCAAAACATTGTAGTAAAAATCATACAAACATATTTTAGAAATATCTAGTACTGCCATTCCTACATAGATAGGCTTGTTAAATATAATTTTAGTTTTATACATATGAATAGCAGCTAAATTCTCAGAGAATATCGTTCTATCTTTGAAGCTAGGTTTTAGCTACTAAATCCTCTAATAAATTTTCATTATGTACTAATCTTACATTTATTCTTTTTCTTATATTTTCCATAGTTTTACCAAAGACAGCATTATTAACCAACTTATAAAAGTCCTTCTCAAATTCATTCTGCACTTCTGATCGTATACTAGTATTTAGATCTATATGGCGAACATACTGATGCAAAATGGCGTCCCGATACACCTGACCTGTTACAGTTCCTCTGTCAAAGACATGCAGAGATGTACGTGAACCAATCATAGTCCCACCCCACACCATCAAATCACTACCTCCATACAGGTCCCTTTCAAGAACATTATGGGGTTGGTGTCTGGTTCCTGGTTCACGCCAGATGATAACCCGGCGAGAATCACTGTTCAGACTATACCTGGACTCGTCCGTGAACATAACCTGGAACCACTGTTCCATTGACCATGTACTGTGTTCTTGACACCAGGCTTTACTGCCTCTCCTGTGAACAGGGGTCAGTGGAATGCACCTTGCAGGTCTTCGGGCGAATATACCATGTCTGTTCAGTCGTCTGTAGATTGTGTGTCAGGAGACAACCGTTCCAGTAGCTGTGGCAAGGCTCCGAGCAAGGCTACCTGCTGTACTCCGTGGCCGTCTGCGGGCACTGATGGTGAGATATCGGTCTTCTTGTGGTGTCGTACACTGTGGACGTCCCGTACTGTAGCGCCTGGACAAGTTTCCTGTCTGCTGGAATCGTTGCCATAATCTTGAGACCACACTTTGTGGTACACAGAGGGCCCGTGTTACGACCTGCTGTGTATGACCATCCTCCAGTCGCCCTGTTATTCTATCCGTCATAACGTCATCAATATGTGTTCTTTGAGCCATTTTCAACACACAGGCGCCATTAGCACGTCTGACAACATCTGAACACTTACATGCTGCACCGTACTCTGACATGCACCAACACACCTCTGCGTATTTGGACCGCTGCCAGCGCCACCGTGCGACGACCGCCCCACATGCACCGCAACGAATTGTCAAATGTACCGCATGGTCATACCCCGAGGTGATTTCCAACAGAAAACCGCCCAACAGAGCGTTGTTTCACCATGTATCCGCATTATCCTTAATTTATGAGCAAAAGTGTATATATATATATATATACAGCTGAAACCAGCGTTGCAGCAGAAGGTCCACATGTGTTATTGATGGACTGCTCGCGGCATCGTGCATCGGGAACTGCTACCAGCTGGTCAGAGCACTAATGCAATTGTGTACTGTCAGCAGTTGAGCCGTGTTCAAGAAAAACTCTAAACTCTGGAGCCACCACCACTTCTGAATTGCAAAGGGTCCTCCGCTTACAGGACAACGCTAAGCCCCATGTGACTAGGATGACCCGGGACACCATTCTACGCGTTGGATGAGACATACTATTGCATCCGCCATACTCGACGGGCATTGCACAGTCCGATTACCACATGTTCCATTCCTTGGACAATCACCTTAGAGGACGCCAGTTCAAATCCCTAGTAGAGGTACAAAATGCATTTGATACCTTATTCGCTTCACGGCCCACTATGTTGTACCGCGATGGAATCCATGGCCTCCCAGAACGTTGGCAGAAAGTCATCGATGCTGATGGGGATTATTTTTGATCTCCCAGATACGTCTTACGTGACATATCGATGTTCGAAGGTGGTGAGTGAAAAAGCGAGACAACTTGCTTGGTTACTTATATATATAGGATACATATAATCACGCCTAGATTCCAGGAAAATGACCAACAGCGCAAAAACGGAGGAAGAGGTACGTATAATAAACTATTTTCTCTACTTTTAATACTTTGAAGTCTTATTTTCAAGTATTATAATGAAACCATTTGATATTACAGTAAAATATTTATCTATTATCGTGTGAAAGAAATAATCAGAGGCGTAGCGTAATGGAACGCCGGTAAGCCCGGCATCCCCTGTTAATAAGAAAAAGTACGTATTTCACTATATATAAATTGTTTGCTTGTAATTATCACAATTATTTCCACTGCAATCTTCTGGCGCGCTCTCTCGACTTACTTTGACAAGAGGAACCTACGCATGCGCGTCGCTCAGATGCACATTTTCTGTCTTTCCTCCTGTCGTATGCTATTTTCCTCGGGCTTCCAGGCCTACTGAAAGCATCGGGGTTTTCGTCTGCTTTCTGTTGAATGCGCATGCGCAATACTTCCCTTCTCACTTCTCCTCATCCCTTGCAACCCTACATTTGCTTTAGATATACGCTGGCATATTCAAGTATTTCCAACTGTATATATTTTGAACTAAGCTATAGTTTCTGAACAGAACGTACGAGCCCTAATATAAACGAAATAGAACAAAACGGAAATGGTTAGTTCAACGCATTTTTGAAGCATGCCGGTTATGTAAATAATAGTATTAAAATAGTTATGCCTTAATCGTAACTAAATGCATCGTAATTGTAATCTTCATCGTAAAGGAGCTCACAGACACAGGCATAAATTTAAAGCATTCTGTAGAATTACGGTCACCGATCTGGTAGGACAAGAAAGCCACCACTCCCCGTCACTCGCAAAGATTGTGCCAGGGCCCTTCAGTCACTGGCACAAATCTCGGGGACATAAAGGGAATATGTTCCCTACAATCTTGTCCATCCCCCCCCAATAATCCGATTTGAGATTGTGATGATGATGATTTCTATCCGACTGCCACAAAGGAAACTGATGTCCTTTGACTTGTTTCATTTTAAAAAAAGAATCGTATTCTTTAATATTTCATTGTCATTAATTATTAGTAGTCTATTTTCAACTATTTGTTTAATTCCTGTAACAATTCCTATAATTCTATTGTGGTAATCATAATTTTGCTCAGATAAGAGTATTGTTGCGCCAAATATAGGCCTGATTGATTTTCTTTCATAGTTTTGGGGAAGTCATTATTTGTATTGTTATAAAACAAATGTCCTAAAATTTTAATGTGGATCATTGTGGATGCGTAAGTAGAAACATGTCAATTATTATTATGCATATATTCAAATTTCAGAATGTGCTCACGGCACTGAGTTGTAATAATGATATGTACCACTATTTCATCTACATCATTTGGTATATAATATACGAGTACAACAGGTTTACCTCAGAAATCTGATTCATCTACTGTAATATGAGTCTCTTCTCCCCTCCCCCCATAATAAGCCTTAAAATGTGCCCTCCTGCCGATGTTATAGACAACTCTGCTCCTCTAATCCTCCACAGCATTTTTTTTCAACTTCATAAATATTTTGAACATCGTTACGAAAAGGAAAGGATTATGGGAACAGTCTTACCCATCCCACGAACGTTGAAGACAGATTTGCGCCCTTGACTTCAGTATCTGGATACAGAAACAGGCCGCCAGAGTTGGTTTAAGTGCTTTGTATTTACATCTTCAAATGATATATACACTCAGGCCCATATTCACGAACGGGAGTCTGAGTTCCGGACCCAAGATGACAAATTTCTAGGGGCGATATATATATAAAGAACGAGATTGACGTGTGGTATGTGGAGAAAAAAGCCGCCCACGAGAAAGAAATGAAGGGAACGATACTGGAAACAATGTTCATACAAAAGTGGGGCCTAGTTTTCTCGTCACAACGGTAGTGGCAAGAAGGAGCTGAGACAATTGGTTATTAAATTCTAACGTAGTCCACGCATTCGCTTCTCTATGCCCCACTAGACCTCCAATTAGGGGGGGCTTCCTCCTAAATTTTGTATAACCCTATATTTCCATTACGAATAGCTATGTATTGCTGCTTGCAATAGTACTAAATATATCGCACAAATGACTAACTTTGGCAACCCCCTTTCGGAACATCACGCTACGCTACTGGAAATAATCACAGTAAGTGCACTCAAAATGCTATAAGGTAAATCTAATAGATAAACATTGAAATACGATGCTATATACAAAGGAAAGTACAAGGAAAGTAGAAAGATTATAAGCTAAATAAAATAAAATATAAAATAACTCTAATTTAATCTAATGCAGTATTACTAAGCTTCAAAACTTACGTAAGTATTTTCTAATTTATCTTTACAACATTTCAAATCAGAAAAATGAAATTAATTGATACAGAACAGAAAATTTAAGGTAAGAGGATTATGGTTAATAGTATCACTGGCTACACGGAAAATACTTCTGTTTACAACTGGGATAGGCCAGTGGGTTGCGCTTTTACCCGCAGTTGTTACGTATGAGTATCGAATCCATGAGCTGGCCTTCCTGACTGAGAATTTGTTTCTAGGTGAATACCGTACATTTAATACAGGTTTTAGGCGACTTAATTTCTCACTATTGTTGAAGATGATGTTGATTACTATTGGTTATAGTGTAGTGGTGTGAATATTTTCATTTTTTCCGAGGTTAGGTTTTGCCTTTTCTTGGTTTCAATAGCATAATTAGAATTTATTATCATTTATTACTACACAGTTAATTAAGATAGTTTTAATCTACTTGTGTTTATTTCTTTATTTTGCATTAATTCAGTTTGGTGTAACTTAGTGAAAATTAAAATCCAAAGCTCTGTATTCTGTATCATTGATTGAGAGTCATCTCATCTCATCTCTCTCTTTCCCCATGAAAGAAAATGAAACTCTAACCTTTTGAATTATGATTCACTGTGGACGTGTCCAATATATCCCAGTTCTGTAGTTATTTATATGTGCTCCGTGTATTTTCTGAATGCTACTATTTTTTCAGTTTTAATACAAGTGTTCTAGTTACATCTCGTAGACGCATAATTAAAGTTTTGTCTCCAGTGGTGACACTTGAACCTCATATACTTGTCTATTTTAGACACTGTATACTTATTAGTCTGACTCATGTGTACAGGTGTGTGTGTCACCTTATAATTTGTAATTTCCGGCCAAAACTCGATTTTGTAGCAGATGTCAGTTTACCTATTGAACTTTAATTGGAATATTTTATTATAGAGGACCCCGAAGGCTTAGATCAGCTAATATTCGGCTTATGTGCGGAAATCCGAATTACACACAACTCTCATTAACATAATTCACACTCAATACGAAATAGACGAATATCCTATTTGCACACGAATGTGTAATATCAGAGAAGGATACTTCTTACTCCACGCCTGTGATTAGGGCCGTGTGGAAATCCTTCCTCAAGACAAAACAGCTATGCAAGCTCGTTTTGTGAGGGATTACCATCTGCACTTTGCAAGGCACGAACTTCGTGCTTGTAGAAGTTTAGGGGCTCAAGCCACTCTTTAGGCTAGGACTCTGTCCCACGCCCTCCGAACTTCTACGTTTTTCCTGCGGCTTTAACTTTGGTTGTTAGTCATTGAGAGAAACAAATTATTGCGTAGTTTCTCAGTGTATTACTACACCGCCTCAGTGAGAGAACTCCGCTCATCTTCGTTCTCTATTAGTGTACTAGCCGACATTCAGTGTGTGTGACAATTACTAACAACTTTATTGTTTGCTGATATCTTAACTTCAAACCCCTCGAACAAACACTCTGGCAGTCACTGGCGTCTCCGGCATGTAAAATTGGGGGGGGGGGGCATCAAAGAAATTGATTTAAATTGTACCACCTAGCCCAACCTGTTTATTATCTTCGATCACATTTGTTACCATTCTGCTTACCTTCACGGACACCCTGAGATATACAAAAACTCTGTTATTATCGTTTCACAGCCTGATATTAAATTCCAAGTAAATATAATTTTTATTATTTATATGTTATTCTATCGTTAGTAAATAAATTAGAATAAAATATTGGATATTTTTGTACTTCAAAATATTGAGGGGACGCGTCCCCCTCGTCTCCCCGCCAGAGACGCCCGTGCTGGCAGTTAACTTCTGACACATTACCTTGACTTCTCTTATTCTCTTTTTATATCACACTGCATTCTTAATTATGCAGGAGCAGCACATACGCCACTGCTAGAGACTTTAACGCATCTAAGAATTCAGACTCTAGTTTCTTAGTCACCTGTATGAACTGAATTACTTCAAAAATTCCTTTGTACTGTATCTTGGCAACCAGCAATAAAAACTCATTCTTTATCTAACATGGCGTTCCAGTTAATCAACGCCTATAAATCATATTATCTCATTCATTAAGCAATTCTTTCTCTTTATTTGCCTTCGAATATCAGCGAACCGTCTGTCGTCGCTCACTTATGAAAACTGCTTTACCGTCATCGATTTTCTTGTGGACTTAATTCTCTTTCACATCCGTTGGAGAGTTACCGTGCCAAACTGACTCCTGTGTCTAGAAAGCTGAAAGGACTAACACCACCTTGTGTCCCGTGAGTCCAGCTCCATCCAGGCCTTCGTCCGTGTGATTTCTGTTGGAGCGATGACTTCGACCTCTCTGAAGGAAATCGGCTACGCCACTGGAAGATCAACCGCTCGGATCTTTTGCACTTCGTTTTGCCTTTCGGAACGATGACTTTCTTCTAGACAACTAGTATTGCCACGCTCACCATCATCATCGAGACGATGTGACGACGCTCCATACACCACCATACGTTGTTATCATTACATCCCTTTTTAGCTGTAGGGTGAGTAAATGATATATTCATTGTTCTGATTTTGTTGTGTCTCTTTTGTGCATTCGATTACGAGATCACGCGCTATTTCATGTGCCTAGTGTCTGTACTAAATGTTTAATTTTGTTATTAAGGTGATCCCTCAAAACTTGGTTGCTGGCAACAAATATCTCGTCCGTTCATTTGTTTTGATTGATTCAAAACTTATTACTAAACAAACTAATTTTATGATCTTGTCAGTTAATTACATGTTGCTATTGTTGACTAAGAATAGTCAGCGCCTCTATTTTCAATTATAATTTTATGGTGTGAATAATTACGTTATTAAATCAAATTCATTTCCATTGTAATTAATCTTGCCTAATTAATTTTTTGTGTATAAATTGCTTGTGCATACAATATTGAGCAAGGTTGTCATCCCAGTACAAATAATTACTTCTCAACGCTAGACTTTGTTGTTCCTTTTGGCCTTCGTGTTCAAATTAAGTTTCCTTCCCACCGTCGGCCGCTTCAACTGGTCGGCAACTGTGGAATAGTTACCTGGCGCTGACACCACTTCAACTGATATATATATTTGTGAGGCACCTACACATTAGTGAAATTTTGAATTCTTACTAACTTTTTGTTCTAATTAATTGTTGGTTGACAGTTATTCGAACGGAACAGACCATCTCTTCACCTTATGAAATTGGTATCGACTTTGAGATACCTCACGAAGTCTAAGTTTACCCGTCAGGGAATTCCTTTAAATAATTAAGATCAAGCAGTATTCTAACTATTTTACCTAATTACTCCTTCAGCCTAATTCTGGAGACCTACGGTTGAGATACGCGTCGCTGACAGCCCCTTCAGTAAGTGACTTACGGTGGGATAGTTGAATTGGTAACTCCAGTGATTTGACACTCTGCCGTCGGCCACTTTAATCGTGTATATTAGCGCCGTATTCTGTAGCTGGAAGTTTGTTAAATGAATCAAGTATAAATGTGCATGTGTTCCTTATATTGTTTAAAGCAGAATTTCTGATCAATTACTTGTAGGATTGATTTTGTAAATTTCTGCTTTAATGAATATTTTCCTGGTTTATAGACAAATAAGTAAGACATAATAAGGGAGCATACAAACTACCATTCCTGGAATTAAACCAGACGTATACACAAGTAGTGAGCAATCTAGTACTAATAAACCCCCTCATATCCTTGTAATAGAATATTTCTTGATATTAAGAGAAAGAAGGAAACGTGTGTGTATCTATGTCAAACTCTTGGTTTCTCAACACTCGACATGAACACAATTCGAAAATGTCATTTTACTCATCTTGTTCTGACTTTCATATATTTTTCTATCTGCCCACCCTCTGAGGAGAGAAACACTGCTTCACATCTTCTCAATGTGTCATCGCCAATTTAATTTAGGAGTTTGAAGTTACAAGCTTGACAGAGTGTTTCTTCTGCAGAACACCTTCCTTCTCCAACTTCTGGGAAATAATAATTTGACACAAAATACGAAAATGTTATATTTACGAGTGGTCAGTCTAAACTTTTGGTAGTGTATGGGTGGTGGATTTGGTTTCGTGAATCACACTATAGAATGTTCCTAAAATGTCTCCGAAGTACGCCCAACATTATAGACAAGAGTGGGAATCAACTGGCGAATGTTATGGTTCGTTGTACATTGTTTCTAATGTATTTGGTTGGAGGTTGTTTCTAATGATGTCGGTAAGGCACATTATACTGTATGTATTGTAAATGAGAGTTAAGGACGAAATTATATGCTCTAAGAACCAGGGGCGGATCCAGGGGGAAAGGTGATCGCCCCGATCGCCCCCCCCCCTTCCCCCAGTAGAGGAAACTTCCTTATTTTATATATATAAATAAAACCCATCATAGAGTTTGGAGCCCTTAAAAGTAGCAGTATGACAAACCACCGCCCCCCCCCCCCAGAAGTTGGTCCTGGATCCGCCCTGCCAAGAACACACGTGAAAAGACCAAAACACAAGAAGGCTTCAAATTCTTTTATTAATAGAAAACAAAAAAACATCAGGGTTGAAACCTATTCATACATCATTATCATAATGTTCGCGTTTAACTGAAGCCAAAGTAGGCATGCTTATATCAGAACATTGTCCGTTGTTGTCAATCTGGGTAACTCTTTACTTTGGGTAAGGTAATGATATTATGCCAGTACATAGTATTGCCGAGCGAGCGTTAGCGAGTGAAGGTGGGTTAGAGCCCCGCAGGGCACGTTGTTTTCTGTCTTTCCTTCTTGGGAACTATAACTGTAACTGCGGGAACCGGTTCAGATGAATTGACTATTGTCACTGCCTTGCCTAAAGTAACGACTTCCCTTCATCTGATCACATAGCTGAACTGTGTACGAATATAAGTAAGAATAATTAATTTTTATCTCCTTTAGTACACAGATCACGATAGGAGGTTATGAATCTGCAGATGTAATGATTTTATTTAATTTCATTTTATCCACTCATGTAGTCAATGTCGTAGTTATGCGACCATACACACAACACCACAAATCCTTCGCCATCTTGATTGTGTTCCAAATATCAATAGTTTATCGACTTTTTGTTACTTGTTGGGAGTCGTTCTATCTGTTATGGATCAGAAATATCTTTTCTAACGGAATATTCGGGACTCCCCGCTTCCTGTTAGGAATCTCTTGCGCCGCCACTGAATGATTTAGAATCATGCATATTTAGAAAAGAGCAGATTGGAAGTCTGAGACAATAACATGCCGCCTCAGACCAATGGCTAATAGTTTCGGAGATATTCATTCCCCAAATATCATTTTTCCACGATTGTGGACAGCTCTAGCTCTGGAACTATGAACTCCTGACCACAAGTCCATATGATCATTTTTTCCTTTTTCCTTTTTTGATGTGAGGAATCACTTGTTTCAGTTTGTTGGTCTACTTCGTTAACACACTTTATATATCAACGGATGCACTGACCATGCGTCATCGGCTAAAACCCTCTTCGCATGGTAAAATGAGCTTTCATGTGCTCTTTAGATACCACGTTAAATATTTTATTTACTACGTGAAGTACCTGAGGTGAGTCAAATTCCAGTAGAGACAAATAACAAACAAATCTCAAAGTTTTCTTTAGGGTAATATGGCTTGATATAGCTACTGATGAAATTAGTTAACACACATAAACAAGTTACCTAATTAGCTGCCGCTACACTCCATGAACGGTTATGACTTCCAAGATGGTGATGCCTGGTTAGTGCAACAGCTCTCAGGTGTCATTATTTTAGTTTTTATGGACAAGAGTTCCTTACTTCTTAATTCACGTAATCCCCGAATTGCCTCATGATATGAAAACAATGATTTTATTTTAAATACAAACTAATTATTTGCTGAGCAAAACTATATTTTCATTAAAATTCAACACGTGTTACAGTTTCAACAACTATTCTTTGGCTTCATCAGACACTTTGTGATACAGGATAACTGTACAATCGTATATACATTCAAGAGCTGAGAGATCTTTCTTCTGATTGGCTCCTGGCAGCAGCAAATCCCTTTCAATTATACTTATTTGAAAATTTCTATATAGATGCTTTCTATTGTTGCTAATTATACAAAATGACGATCTTAACTAATTTAAACTAACAATTAATTAACTTAAACAATTCAGTAAATAATTACACACCCACACACACACATCTTTGTGTATATCTATCTATCTATCTTACTATATATATATATATATATATATATATATATATATTAGTTTTACGACCCACCGTTATACTTTTGAGGCTAAGGGAGATGATGATAATGATCGAAATGGTGAAATGAAAAAAGTGGAAGGAAACGGAAGAACATGAGAAAACCCTCGAAATGGCGGTTGTACAGCACAAGGCCTACTTGGCGCTAGCTGGGATTAAACCAGAGATTTCAAGCACCAGAGGGAAATGCTCTACTACTGACACACCACTGTCCTTTATGATGATGAGCCAACATCATAAAATGTTAATGGTTCAATTGGGAGTAGAATCAGGACCACGCACTACGAAATCATGGGCACTAACAATTCTACTAAGCACACCATTACATTAAAAAAGTAAAACAAGTTGTTTATTTTTTGATGCTCTAACTCGCCCCCGCAGACTGTACATTGTGATGCTAATGCTGACGAGAAAGAACATATTTGTCTAAAAGAATCATTCAGTAGGCCTACATAACTAATTTAGTAAAACCTTATCTAGGGTTAAAGGAAACTTCTGGAAAGTAGGTTCCGTCTTTAACATGGCTGCACAATACTTATGATAAATTATAAGGAAGTCGTATTATCGGGGATCACAAATGGAATACACTACATATTAGCAGAATCAAATTTTGATATCACTAAGAGGGGGTAACCGTAAGTGCGTCAGCTCCCCTACGCCACTGGTCTACTGTGGTTTTAAGCGTATAATCTAGTTTCAAAAGCATGGTTGGATAAAGTGTATCAATTTTTTTATAAGAGTTCTCACACTTCTATCTACCTCACAGGCAGTTATTTCTGTTGTTTTACCAACTGCAATATCAGTGCGCATTTTCCTTTCTTTTGTATAAAGTTATATACAGCACTCCTAGTATCCGAATGCGTTACTTCGTGTCGAGATTTTTTTCTTTTCGTTTCCATTTTCCACTTCAAATCACAAAAATTACTTTAACAATAATAGGTATAACACAAGAAATCAAGAAATGGACTATGGGTAATGACTGTTAGTGTTCGTATCTTCTGGCCACCGTGTAAAGTAAAACAGAAAACCGCACCTTTCCTCTCGACAACTCCTTCATTAACGAATAAACACAAAAAGCGACTCACGAAACATGCGCAAGAACTCGTCAGATAGGTAATACATACAATACCATTTAAAATGTTTGTTTCATCTTTGTTGTTTGTGGCTGTTTCTGCTTCACAAAGCACTCGACGTTTTATCAAAAACACTAGATATTCTTACAAATCAGAAGCACCAATACAAAAGAAAATATTCTTAAGATATTTTATGTTTTTAAAATATTGTGTTTTATTTTCTTTTCTTAAATTTTTCATCTATTGGGTAAGTATTAAGTGTACCAAGGTTTATTTTAAAATAGTTTGTGTCTGTCTGGTAGCAGTGTTTCCAGCCATATTTTAATTCCTTATTTTAGGGAAAATTTGGAAAAATCCCTTTTTTCTCTCTTGCTGACTACATATCCGTCATATTGGCTACATCCGGACAAACGTACCAGTAGCTGAAAGTCTCGTCTTTGCCCTAGACAATGCACCATAGACAGTTTCAATAGGATAATTAGGGTTAGTACAGTAGAGGTTTGCAGTAGACCTTTTGTTCTCTAAGCGGAAAGATAATTGTGATTTTTCTTTAGGTAGAATGAGATATTTTGTTAATGACATGCTTAGTTTATTAGATATAGTCATGATACTTGTAGGATTTATTAATGGTGTAAGAAAGGTTTTTTTCTAAAGATAGTTTGCGGTTGTCCGGTACCAGTATTTCCAGTCACAGAAAATTTTTATTCCTGATTTTAGGTGGAAAGTTTAAAAAATATCCCACTTTTCCTTGTGTAATTTTCCTCTCGTTTTCCGCATTGGAAGAAACGCAAGACTGCTCTATATAAGGCTGGGGTCGTACTCTGTCACGTGATCTGTGACGTATTTGTGACGTTGAGTGGCGACAAGAATCAAGCTAGGAGACCCACAGAGCTTGCGGAAGACATTTCCCGCGCCTATTGAAATACGGAGATTTTACATCTTGTAAATTCTATGGAAAGAGGATAATAGCAAAAAATTTCGGATGAAAGAAACGAAATAGGAAAAAAATAATTTCCTAGTTTGGAGTACGTTAACTTTACAATATTCGCCCAGATCACCAGATTTAGTTACATTTCTATTATTAAAAATAAGGTGCAAAATACTGGGGACGGTGATCACTCCCTTCCTTCAGCTATCTAAGCAATTCTATTTGTATCTTAGCGACAAATAGATCATGGAGTGTAGATTCCCCCGAAAATTAAGGCGAAACGAAAAAATGCTACCTATAAATAGCATTTTTCGCACTAACTTTAGAAGTTGCAACAGTCTACTCCCCCTGACACACGCACGAACACCGAAATGAAGTAACTAACGGAATAAATATGAAACGAGTAAATAAGAAGTAATTAACAAATACCTAAAAAAGTAATTTGCGTAAGAAATTTGAATCGACTTGCTATATTTACAAATATATATATATATATATATATATATATATATATATATATATATGCATAAGTTTAAAACTATTCTACTAAAAGACGAGTTCTTTTCTTTTCTTTTTCTTTTTTTTTTTTTTTTTTGCGAGAAATATAAAATGAAGAACTTACCCTCTCCTTCGACGCTATATCGATACGTTAAGCTTCATTGCGTGACTACTTCGCTAACTTTTTCATTTTCTTTTGTTGAACGTGACTTGGTGAACTAACGTTGTTTATATGCCTAATCCTAATAATAGTTCTTAATCTTATAAATCTTTCGATTACACTAAGAGGCACATGAGGTATCTTGCGCGATATCAATTCGGATAGGGTTTTCACAACTAATGCCCTTTTCGAAATATGTTAAACCATGAAACTTCAAAAACTCTGTTCATGAACATCACATCTTCATAAAATTTATTCGATGGATGCACAAGACTACCTCTAGAGAGAAACGACAACCATGAAACTTTTCCATCTATTATTTTCTTGTCTTCTGAGCATAATTCTGGATATTTTTTACCTTCTTTGAAAGCTATATATCCAGCTATATACAACAAACCTTCGTTTGACATGTTTATGTTCTCATAACTATTTTCCTCCAGCGTTTCGTGTACAGAGTTCCGATGAAGCCCTTCATGTTCAATTGCATAATTACTACTTGAACATTCACCAGTTTTATGTTCGAGGTTCTTAACTATACTCTGTGATTCTTTCAATAGTGATACATAAAACTCGGAGGAAACATACGGCTCGTCACTGTCTTCACTCACATTCAAATTTGAACTTACAGCGGAAACATTGCGACTTAAAATTAGTTTCCTTAATCGATACTTAACTTCAACTGGTGTAGGATGATCATACTGTCCACCAGCAAAGCGCAGCTGCGAAAAGAGATTCTCTAGGCAATCCTGGTTAAGTCTACTCGTTAATACATATTGTATACCATATTTACTTTTGACATATTTGAATAAAGATATTAAAGATTTAATAGATATTGCAATACCTTCCTGAAATGGCAAAATATTTTTGCTTCCTACTTTTCTTATACCTAAGGTAAGATTTAGCATTTGCGACAAAATACTTAATTGGGATTGAATAGGATTTCCAAAAGCACTTCTTAAGGGTTTTCTAAAATCGAAAGGTAGACGCGAATTAAAAACATCAAAAATTTATCTATAGCCAAAATGAAATTCGATAATGTTTCTTCCTTTGAATACACATACCGCACTGCCTTTGCAACACTTTCCGAAAAAAGTTCTGTTGCATATTTCACGCACTGTCTGTTTGTTCCATGAACGTTAATATGAATGTCACGAAGCTTGGGACATATTTTAATTTCATTACAGTCATATTTCGAAAGAGCTACTAAGGGAATTTTGAAATTCTCTCTCCTGATGCTGATACATAGCCTTCATCTAAGAAATGATTCCTTAATAACTTAATCATGTGAGGAATATCGGCAAAAAAGAATATATTTCTTTCGGTGTCGAAAGGATTGCGATATGACGTGTTACTCATTGTTATCCCTAACTCTTTCCAAAGACGCCTATTTGATCCTCCAAGATCTGATACTGCAGCAACCACAGGATACCCTATTTCTTCCAGAGCTTGGACAATTGTGTCAAATAATGTTTTTGTAAGCCTAATATCAAAATCAAAATATATTGGTTGTTTCCATTTACCCACTAATTCTCGAACCATCACCACTAACACCTGTTTAGAAGGTTCATATACAGTGTCAGTCCGTTTGTCATAACAAGCTTTTTGTAGAATGTTCATTTCATCAAACGAGATCACACACAATTTTTCTGAAACAGATAGACCTTCACCTTCGGCCTTCAATATGCATATGACTTGCTGCAGAAGACCTAGTTCACATTTTATTGAACGAAACCAACGGCGAATGGTACTTACACTTGGCAGTGGAAAATGACACTTTTCGCGCAAGAACATGTATGTTTTCTTTGACAAAGTCCAAAGAGACAAACACATTGTCATATCTTCTTATTGCCACTTAGTTCTCGTTTTCTGATTGAGTAGGCAATCAATTTGGCTATGACGTTTGTAAAATTCTTCGAACTTCACTCGCAACGAATCTGCGCTGCCTACTGGGATTTAATTTTTTACGCAAATTCGAAATTTGAGCTTAATACGCTCTGTTGTGGCTTTTTTCGGTTTCTAGTTGATTCTTTAAATTATTTAGCTGTGCACGTAATTCTTCGTTTTCTTTTACTAAGTTATTTTGGAGAACATTATCATTATCATATATATTATCACTCGGTACACTTTTACACTTCTTCTTAGGAGATGATGGTAATTCTTGTAGTATGCTCGCTATTTGTCGTTTCCTCTCTCTTACTAACTGTCGAGCACCTCGTTCTGATTTTTGGAGAGAAAAATTAGACGGTAAACTTATTTTGGGGACTGCATCTTGTTTAAGACGTTTTCTGGGAGGGAGGCCTAATAATTCACGTTCCAAGCCACGCTCATAATCATTACTACAAAAATGCATAGAACAAATTATACTATTTTCGGGCTTAAAACTGTCTTTTCATTTGCACCTCACTGTCCACTAGGGCGGAGCGAAAAATCACTTTTTTATATATCGAAAACGCAATAGTGCGGAAAAGTTGTCAACTGATGTTGATAAAATACTGTAAAAATTTCGTCGCTGAAATCGAATTTCTTCGGGTGGCAAATCGCCAAAAAAGATTTTGTGTCTTTATAGGGTATGCAAACCCGCCGTACACATCACATTTTTGCGTTTCTACGGCAAATGAAAAAAGTATAACCTACATTTCTTAAGTTAAGTAATATATAAAATTTAAGAAATGTTTTCTGCATGATTTAGGCGCATTTTGGATCACACAGTAGTCAATTTGATCAAAATAACAATCTACTTAATAAAAAGTAACATATTTTTTCTGCACCTCTCTGCTTGTTTCAGCGAAACGACCGAGGACCCACGACGAGGCATAGTTTGCCTTTGTTTCTATTTTGTGTTTAAAAATCGGTATTTTTAGTTTAAGTCTGATAAAACCATCTCTGCCACAAACTGCTGCAGATGCTTCTGTTACAAATTTCACGTAGCGTTCTGTACTCGTAATGTGACAGTAATATTTTAAAGCTCTTTTTATGACTGGATGTTCACGGTTATTATTGTAGATGTCAAGTTCTTTGTTTGAAAACAAGACAACGCTGGAGGATGCCTCACTTCAACTGATTTCCAATTAATAAGGTCTGTGTAATCGTTTGCATTGAAATTGAGCTTTGGTAGCATACTTTTTTTTTTTTTTTTTTACATGTGACTCATTGTCTTCTTTAGCTGGTCTTCCTCGTTTCGTCTTCATACTGATACTACTGTCATAATATCTACTCTTCCCATTCCTAGCTTTTCCCAGTACGTTGACTATCTTTCTCTATGCCTCTTTTCTGACGTGAAGTCTTTCATAGAAGGCAATATATTCTCCGAGTGTGCGAAATAACAGTTATTTTGGATTACGCACTTCATGAATCAATTGCCGCTCCTTTGGCGGTATGTACCTTGAAGAAGTTCTCATTAACCACACGTATTTAGCTCCATCTTTACAAGTAGCGTATCTCTTTACTGAAAATCAGCGACCTCCAGTCTCTTTCCTGTATAGAGTTTGATCTTTAAGGCCATCAAAGTACAAGCCTCTAAGATCCTTTCCTTTGGCCATTAGCACTTCCTTTTGTCCTATATTTTCCCTTTCCCGCCGGACTTTTGGGCAGTCTGTCATCTAGCCAGCATTTTGTGGATCAATTATTCCAAAAGATTGCAGTGTAGCTGTTGCTATCAAAGCAGTTGCACGATCAGATGTTCGAAATCGGTCTGCCAGCATACTGAGAAATCTAAGGACATGTCGTTGCTGCTTGCTTCTTTTCTCTCTAATATTATGTTGTTTTGCAAAGTAATCGTCAACACCTGATTCATCGCCATCAGAAGATGATGTCTGGAGTTCATTAGAAGTACTCGTTTGTGATGTGTAAGAAGACTGTTGCCAAGTGGTCTCTCATGATTTACTTTTAGTGAGTATGATTAGTTTTAAAGTCTCCTCGTTGTCAACTCCCTCTATTCTGGCTACTCGTGTTCTCTGATCTTGAAGAAATGTTCACTCCTTCCTAGGTATTTTCTATTTTAATTCACATGAGCACATGGAAAGTTCAGGAACATATATCAAAAGACTTCGTGTAAACTTGTTTAAATATATCCAGTTTTTCTGGAAGCTAGCAGAAGCTTTCGTTTTCTTCTCAGATTTAACAAACTTCTTATATACTTTCCATGCAAAGCAAGTAGAAACTGAACTACACGTTCTAACGACAAAGTAGGGATGGAAGCTTTGCCCTAAACAGATTTCACACATTGAGCAACGTCTCTCGCCAACTTCTTTACAGATCGATCATACCCTTTCTCACACTTTTCCAGCTCTACCAATTGAAAATAATGTTTCATTATATCTAATTTTGTGGGCAACTACACACCTGAAAGTTCAGCTGAATGTCCAAGCACGGGGTGAGTCGTTCTTAATCTTGTTTTTATCTTCGACATGGCTCGAGTTTCAATATTGATATAAAATACAGATCTCACACACATTACATAAAGTTTAATTGACAGTACAAAAACAAACTGTTTATACACGTACCAAGTACGCACAACGAAGTAAACACTGAAACGCAATGTTAACACCGCAAAATTACCTTGAAAATATCGTCTTCCACACTCGAACAAAGTTATCCAATACTAACGTTGTTTCTTTTTAATACTGCTACTATCAATTGGACTAGTCCAAATTGAATTCATATTCAGGGGAGGAAGTTAAATTCTATAAAAGAGTACGAAAAGTTTTAAAAGGAAAAAGAATGTTGAAGGAAAAATTATAATGAATACATTTATCGGCATATTAATTTAATGCTAGAACCTTATAAGAAACCACAAGTACAGCATATGATATGCAATACTTTGTTTTGCTAAAATTGGCTATTTTATGGTTCCAAATCTGCCTAAATCATCTAGAAATTATTTCTTCAATTTTATAGACTGCTTAGGTATTAATTTATTCATTTATTGTAGAAACACAAAAAAGTAAGTGTACGGCGGGTTTGCATAAAGACACAAAATCTTTTTTGGCGATTCGCCACCGGAAGATATTTGATTTCAGAAACGAAATTTTTATAGTATTTTATCTATATCAATTGACAACTTTTCCGCACTATTGCGTCTTCGATATACAAAAAAGTGATTTTTCGCTCCGCCCTACTGTCCACACCGCAGAGACCGCAGAATCTTTTGGAAAACGATGAAAAATAATGTCCTTATTGCAACTTTGCTGTTGTTCTTACAAGTTGAAAAAGCACACTCAGACGGCATTTTCTATAGATATTAGACATGCACTCACTCACTCAGCATTAACACATGAATATATGATAATAATGGAAAAATACACACAACAAAACACAGCTCACAACACAATCACAAAACAAACTAATTTCTAACAGAAATGCTTCTCAAATTCTTATTTTCAGCCACACATGTTTCCCATTATTTTGTATTTGTGTATGTGTGTGTTTGTCCCTTTAGTTGTCGCCATGTGACGTCATAGTTTGACCGTATCTCAACGTCTCGTCTTTGGGCAACTCAATGTAGCATACAATACTTCAATAGGACAAATAGAGGAGCTGAGGCGGAAAAAATGTAAAAATTTCGTGTGTACAACGAGAAAGAATTTTTCTTTCTTTCTTAGTATGACAGTCAGCGTCTTCAGGTTTTCATTGTGCCTTCTCAACACAGCAAAGAATTTTTAGGTGACTTGGACCCATGTGGCAAAAGTGATGCCAGCTACAAAAAAATCGTTAAATTAGGTTAGTGATTTTTTTTTTTTTTTTGTAAATTCTCACCCCCTATATTTCTCTCAATATTTTCCCTCCCGTTGCCAACACTGAAAGGTAACTTACACCAAAAGTAGCGATATTCCTCTTCTAAAAAGCAAGGCCATAACCATATCAATCGCGTAAACAGTTTTTCAGGAAGAAGTCACTAACTGAAAATGTAGGAAAAAGCAAAAAATGACCTGGGCCCGAAAGGGTTTAAAAGAAAGTTAATGGAAAAGATTTGAACCTATTCTTGGCAAGCTGAATCGATTGCAAAAACTTACATCTTGACATCTCTTAATGTATTTGTTCTATAGAAATACGTATTGAAAGCAGAAGCAATAGTAAATTTGAACCACTTCCAGTTTAGTAGTGCTGTAAATAATCATGTTGTCTTCGGACGCTAAAATGTTTGAAAAAACAAACGCTTCTCGCTATTACTATGTTCGTTCTGTGACGATAAACATTGAAACCAAAAATCGCAATTTTACCTACTTTCGGTTTGAATCAGGCCGGTAGCCAACCTAAAAATTTAGGGGGGCCCGGCTGAAGTTAAGGGGGCCCGATCCCACAATATTATAGTTCATCACCATATTATAGTTCATTTGCAAGCCTACCGTGAAAACTTTAGAGGGGGCCAGCAAAACTTTAGGGGGGCTCGGCCCCCTAGACCCCCCTGGATACGGGCCTGGTTTGAATATAGCTTCAACGGAGGAAACAGAACACACTCTTAAAACGCTTAATCGATTGTAGAAAAGAGCATCTTGATAGCATTTACCGTTTTTGATCTACGAAAATCATATTAGAACTTAAAATAACAGTAAATTTAAAGCACTTCCGGTTTTAGGAGAGTGTTGTCGACAGTCGTGATATGTTGTATTGAGCTACTGAATCGCAGGCGAAAAATATTAAAACCCTTGTTGCTCTTACAGCTTTCGTTCTATAGAGATAAACGTTGAACCAAAAATGGCTAATATGAACCACTTAGGCTGGAATGAAGTGTTAACCAGAGGGAATGCAACCTATTTTTGGAACCGTGAATCGATTGTCTAAAACCGCATCTTGATAGCATTTACTGTTTCGCCTCTATGGAAATCAGTATTGTAACTGGAATAATAAATTTGAACCATTTTTGGTTTAGACAGAATGTTTTGGATAGTCACAATATATGTTCTTGAGACGCTGAATAGTTTGCAAACAAAGCGCTTATCGCTGCTACTGTTACGTTGTATGGCGAGAAACGTTGAAACCGGTATTGAAACCGGAAGTAATACTAAATTTGAACGACTTCTTTTTAGAGTATGTCGTCATCAGACTCTGAATTGTAGGCAAAACGAAACTATTCACGCACCTATTACCGTTTTCGTTATATATATATAAAACCTTGGAACTGCTAATTTGGACCACTTTTCGTTTGCAATTTCTTTTTATCTCCATATCTTTTTAGGGAAAATAAACTTGAAACTGCATTTAATTTGAAACTATCCAGTAGCTAATCTTTCTGCACAAAGGTGGTAACATTTCCTGAAAATTAAACAGAAGGGATTGCGTACCTTTATGCTGCTATATGGTTTTCTTTCCTCAACTGCTTGTAGAACTCCGGGAACTGACCTGGAACCTCCGACAAGAATAGGGCCTTCGGAAGTCAGCGCTTTGTAACAACAGGACGAGAATACTTGCCGTTCAATCTCAAAAGCGTTCATAATTATTATTATAACGATAATTATATTTACTCTCCTCTCCTCTTTGCAAATCTTATCACACCCTGCCAGATATCACTTAAGTATCACGTGTCAGCCACTAAAATACGTTATCATCTAAATGCTTCGAGAACTGCAACGAACTTTTCTCTATCTTCCAAGTACATAGAAAGCAGCATTGCCAGACTCACTAACTGCGAAAACCATACGCAAGAAAAGTATGGACCATTCTATCATCAGGAGAACAGTACAGCAACATCAAGGCGCTTTTATTCTTAAACATACATATTTTTTTCCTTTTTGACTTATGAATACATATTTAGTGTTTTGCTTTGAAATTATGGACGAGAAAAGAAAAGTAAAAGAACATTATTAAAATTATTTCTAAATAAATAATATTAGTTGCAGCATGGCAATAATAAAAAAAATCACTCACTCATTTCTTAATTATCAAAACTGAAGTTATGCTCTTAGTCATACAAAGCTACATAGTATTTCGATTTTTCTTTTCCTGTTCTGAGGTAGCGGAGAGGCATGGTCACCCATGTAATCCTATGCTTTGGCTCTAGCATATAATGAGTAGAATGACAGGAACTAACTTGCAGGACCCATAGCTCTCTGTTAATAATAATAATAATAATGATAATAATAATAATAATAATAATAATAATAATAATAATAATAATAATAATAATAATACAACTTATATATTTACATATACAAGGGGGCACAGGGCATAATCTATAAAATGTGTCTGATTGGAACAATCACAACATTACATGGGGCTTACCCCTGCTTCCGCAAATTAGAAAAAGAAAAATATTTATTTATTTACATTAACAAAATTACATTGGATCTCCAATGTATGTAATATTATCAACATGCACGACAGTGCCTGGCAGCCAAGTTCTGCGAAGAAAATGAAAACTGGCCTGCACTGCCCTAAGCATATTATACACGAACAAGAGTTTTGGGTAAATTCGTCGATTTCGAGGCTTTGTAAAAACGACTCTATTAAGGGTAAAAACATGCAATTTAGAATGTAAGGAGATATCCGAGAGATGTACTCACATATCAGTAGGGGTGGGATGGGGATTCTGCGCCACCTCATCATTTCCAATAACAATCTAGCACACCATCAATAATAATAGCGCACTCCTAATAACAATAGCGCATCCCCCTACCTCCAAATAACTTCTAAACTACCCCTAATAATTTCTACCGCACTCCCTATTTCCCAAATAACTTCTATCACCATATCAAATAACTTCTATCTTACTCATAATAACTTCTAACATATTCTATCATTAAATTTAGTTACAAAAAATCAAGAAATCTGGTTACAAAAAAATCATTAAATCTGATTCAAAAAATCATTAAATCTAGTTCAAAAAAATCACTAAATCTAGTTATAAAAAATCACTAAATCTAGTAAAATAAAATTAATAAACACTTTTATGATATTACCATAAAAGTTAACTAAATTCTACATAATTACATAATAGTTACAAATTAGTATATTGATAGTTACAAGTTCGGATATTGATAATGGAATCTTCTGTTAACCTCGTTCTCTATAGGAAACAATGACTTCTTAAACTCTGTCCACTGATCATAATTCAAGCTGAATAGACAACCGTTAATATCAAAAACAACTTGAACTTCGGTCTGCACATTTTTCACAATTACATTGAAATTATTAGTAAGTATAAATTTCTTTTGAGGATCCATTCTATTCACTCCATTTTTTACTTCTGACGACATATTTTTGATCATTTTTTGGATTTACATACAGAACTCAACAGTTGGATAGTTATCTTTTAAACCAGTGAATTTGATTTTTATTCCATCTTTAACAATTTCATCAATCATTTTATCTGTTAAGTGTTTTGTAAATCTAGGTGGAAGAAATACCTTAAACTCCTCACATTCAACTAAAATGCTCTTTCCAAACTTAGTTTTAATCTTTTCCATTTTCACAATCTTATATTCTGTATTTAATTCTAATTCTCTTAATCCAATAACCTGTTTTTGTTCAAGACTTCCAAGTTTATTTAAAAGTTCAATATGACTCGCCATCGTATTTATTATATTAAAACTTTTTAAAAATCAGTTTCTAATAGCCTCGAATTTCGTTAAGTATGTCATTGATTCTGTTAACAATATCTCTTACATTTTCATCTGTTAATTCACCATTCATGAGCTTAATTACATTAAGCTCATCTTTAAACAGTCGAATTCGATTCACCATATTTTTATAATATTCTTTCTTTGAAGCTATATTAAACCGTGTTGATAGACCAGTAATAACAGCAGAAGCCGAAGCAAATGCAGTTGTAATAATTGAATACACTGTAACAGGAATAAATACATTGATGAACCCTGTAGAAGGTGATAATAGAATTGATAACGTAATAAGAGTAATATAAACACATTTTATTCTCTTAAACTTCCTTTTGTTTTTCATTAATAACTTCTCAAGATTTAATATAGTATCTTCAATTAACACAATTAAATTCTCACGTGGAATGTTATCTGGAATAGTCATTTTATTAAATAAGTTTTTATGATATTTTCATAAAAACACTTACAAACTAAACAAATCTAATAAACATATAATTGATTTATATCTTCTCAATTATTTTTTCTTTCTCAACATCATACTCTAAATTTTTCTTACCAATCATAACAACATAACAAATTGTTTTATCTGGTACATCGCTTTCAAAATTAACAGTCAGTTTCAAATTAGTTCTATCACTTACAGTTACTGATTTATGTTTGCTAGTATTAATTACGAACATCGGCCTATTTTCTAAAAATTCCTTAGGATAATAAAACATCTCAGTATTTCCAATTGTAGCTCGCTTATATACCGTATACATTTCATAAACTTTCAAATACTTATGTTTTGCAAAATCTAAGTTTAAAGATTCTAATGGGAAAGATTCATTTCTAGAATTACGAAAATGGATATTCTGAACTTTACAATGATCAAAATAGCTTGAATCTCTTTCTTGATTATCATTTCTATCAGTTTGGAAAAAGGCAATCACAAAATTAGGCATATCAAATTCACTTGAGTTAAATTGTGTGGTTAAATCGAATTCTAAATATTTCCCACTAACTGATTTCTGGAAACATTGATACGTATTGAATGAAATAGGAATCTTACCTTCTTTTAACATATTAGATCTTAACAAGGTGGCATAGTTAGGTTCATAATTAACAATAGGCATTCTTAACTCCATATTTGTAATCTTAATTTTACCTGGATGTGGTTGATCATTCTCATATGTTCCATCCTGCTTTTTTGTTTTCCAAATAGCAAATGCATTATCATCAGAACCACTTCTTTTAAATGTATATTTCAAACCTCCTTTCCACATAAGATCTTTAAAATCTGAACAAAATCCTGGCAAAAGTCTGAGCAAAAACACTATTTCTTCATCTGTTCTTGCCCACGTAATTCCTTCCCATCCACATTCATCATAGTGATTTGCCTCTGGTTTTGAAATCGTACATGTGTTTACAGCTGTTGAAGTTAAACCAGGATAATCTATAATATCTAATATCTGTCCATGCTTACTAACTTGAATTTGAGAAAACAAATGTGGGAAGAAATTATTAAGTCTAATATTTTGACCAGTAGTATATTCTCCATCACCATCTCTACCTCTAATTTCAAAAGTTACATAAATATCAGCATAATAAGGATGTATAAAGCCATCACCCACGTCAATATCAAATTCAATAGACCTGTTTGGCTTATTTAAATTCTCGATTGTTTTTTGATTAGGTTTAAAGGATTGTAATTCATATGATTCTATCTTATCCATATTTATTATAAAAATATTTATAATCGTTTTATGAATTAAGCCCATAAATTAAACCCATAAAATCTTAAATATAACTTCTCCAAATATCCTTATTCCTATTCAACTGACTAATAATTTCTGAAAAACTATACCCATCTGTAAACATTTTTAACACTGTAATGCATAAATGTCCACAAATTACCTCGTTAAAATGTTGTATACGGTTGCTATTGTACTCTATATTATGACCAAGATATTTTACGAGTGTTTTTGGTGGATTACCTCCAAATGAATCAAACACATACTTTCTATTTCCTTTTTTCCAATAACAAATCCAATGCGTTCCTATATTTTTAGACGTATCAAAATTAACAATACCACACTCATTCTTCCTTGGTTGTTTAGGCAATTCATCACTCATAAATACACCTCTAAAGTTTCTTATCTTAAGTTTTTTAACAAGTTGTATTAGATGTAAATTACTTAAAGGTTTAATTTCTTCTTTTTCTTTACTGTTTTGGAATTTACGTTTTTTGAAATCTTACCACCTTGTTTTTCTTCCATTGCTAAGTTATATCGCTTTTGTTCCTCTAATTCCATTTTATTCTTTTTTGCATCATCTACAGTCTTAGCAATAGCAGCCGCACCTTCAGCAACAGAACCTAAAGCACCTATTAAAGCTAAAATCGTTGGAATAGTAAATATAAAACCACCATAATGAACTTTATTATCATTTGCCTTCATTTCTTTGTTTATTTTCTTAAGTTGTGGTATAGAAAGAGATAGAGACATACATTGTCCTTTACTTAGTTTTGCTTCCTTTTGTTTGAGTTGTTTGTTAGTTAAAATGTGATCTATATTTAATTGTTTAAGTTCCTGATTAGGAATCGTAAATGTAAAACCTTTTAACTGCATATTTATTATATAAATTAAAAGCTTTTTATGAAAAAATTCCATAAAAAGTACATATATAAACCTAAATCTAAAAAATACTTATAAACCTAATCTTACTTTCATTACTTATAAACCTAAACCAAATCTTACTTTTGTATTAATCATTAAAGCAGTTCCAAGAGCAGGTAGTTTTTCAGTTATTAAATTAGCATCTTTAGCAAAAACTCTTTCCCAAGCTTTATTTTCTAATTCCTTATCTGCAATGTGTCTTGATTCTGTATCTTTATTATCCCTATAGTATATATCATGTTCTTTACAAGCCTCATCTAATTTGTTAATACCTTCATCACCTCTTTCTAATCTTTCTTCTAACTTAGTCCCAGGCCCGCAAAATCTAAATCCTGGAATATGCAACTCAAATGGAAGTTTATTAATCAAATCATTTACTAATACTTTTCCATACTTTTCATTATTCCAAAATTTTGGTGGCAGCGTATTCAATATCTTAATCAAATAACCTATACCTTTTTTATCATTAGGAATAAATTGTGCAAGTTTAGAATTAATCATATCCATAATACCTACTTTCTCATTATAAAAGTTATCATTTCCAGATTTTTCTTCCCCATCAATAACAATCAAGCGATCAATCAGTTTTCTCACATCATCCATCCATATGTATCCTTTTGATAATTCGTTATATACCTTTATTCCTTCTCCAGATTTTGTTGTCCTTTTTGAAGGTGTTGTTGGTTTTATATATTCATCCCAAATAGGTTTGATAATTTCTTTATATTTTTTACCTTTACTAGATTTTTGTTTTCTTGTACTTGAATCATTATTATGAAATGCAACACTAGAATCAATTACTATTTGTTTATATTTTTCTAGATCATCATCATTATAATTTGTTGGATTATGTTTTGTCAATAATTCCCATAAACCTTCTGTTCCTGTATAATGTCGATTATTAATAACTAAATCATCACCATGAATTTTAACTTCCGCATTTCCTATCATATGTATAATTTTCCCATCTTCATCATATGGTTGTATTCCAAAACTTTTATCATCTCTAGTTGCATAATATCTTGAGGCAATTTTACCCAAATGAGTTGTTGCTAAAGATTCTATTCCTTCTACTTTATATTTAATTTGTTTTTTCATGTGTTTTATTTCTTCTGTTATAGGCGTATCACTTTCATTTATAGAACTATCATACATAGGTGGTGTTTCTAATAAGCTTGAATCCACTCTCGCACTTTTATGTACAACTGGAACTAACTCTTGAATTAGATTTTTATTTTCTTCTGCTACTTTTGATATATCTTGCCCTAAATCTTTAATTGCATCAATAACAGGTTGATCTTGTTCTTTAAATTTTTCATACTTACTTCGATTACTTTGTTTAATTTCCTTAAATCTTTTAATAAGTTCTTCTTTTAACTTAATATACTTCTTAGCTTTATTAACATCCATTTATTATATAAAGAAAAAATAAAAATATAATATAATATAATATAATATAATATAACATAACATAACATAACATAACATAACATAACATAACATAACATATACGTTCACCTACATTCATATACGTTTAGTTCACACTTTTATAAATTCTTTAATTTTATTTCTATATTTACCATTATTCACCTTCCTAGTCATATCTATTGTTAAGAAACCATATTCTTCACTCCAACACTTGCTACATAATAATTGTAATTTTTCAAACGACATATTAGATGCAACAAATTCATCATATATATGTTTTAAATTTACATTATCCTGTCTAAATATACAAAGAAAGTTTAAGTTGTCCCTAATTAATTGTTTTGGCACTTTAGAATATGTTTGTCCAAGATAAAAACAGTTCAAACCCTTATGACGCCCTCGAGTAAAATATTCTCTAACGTGGTTTTGTTCTTCTAATATGAAATCATCAAATACTACCACAGAATAGTCCTCACATTCATCTAATGGAATAATCTCTTCATTGTTTCCTTTTATTATTGCTATTGCGTCTTTAATATTACGTTCTATATCTCGAAAAAGTTGTATTAAGTGTTGGTATTTAGGTTGATTTAAACTTTTAGAATATATATAAACATTTGCATATTTTAACCATTTAGGTGCTAACAAAAAATTATCAATCACTAACGTCGTTTTACCACAACCACTAGGCCCAACTATTAAACATCTTATATCATCAGGTAACAACTCTCCATTCCTCTTACTCTTCGCCGTTTCTTCTGTTAACCTTACTTTATTATCCCAATTATCCATTTTAATTATTTATTATATAATAAATGAAAGTATTTAATTTAAATGGTTATTCATCTGTATTAAACATGTCATTGCATTACCCATTTGAAAACGATTTAGAAGTAGCTGTTGCAGGATTTTACACAACATACTTAACTCCAAACATTACAGAAAAAAATAATAAATTAACGTTTTGCACTGAAGAACCTGAAGTTACAAGACAAGCCATAGTTCAACCTGGTCAATATAGTTTAAAAGAATTAGAAGAATATATTAAATCAAACCTTCCATTCTACACTGATGAATTCAAAGATACTTTTGAAATTACAGAAGACAGGAAAAGAAATAGAGTTAAAATATTTAGTGAGGTTTGTGATATAACCTTAGATACCATTAACACTGTATTAGGTTTTAGTGATAAAAACTTGGCTAATAACATAGAACATATTGGAGATAAACCACCAAGGTTTCATCCGTTTGATACTATAAATATTCACTGTGATTTAGCAGAAGGTATGATTTTAAAACACAATGATACAACACACAACGAAACAGACTTAATTGCAACATTTAGAACAAATGCAGAGTTTAGAGAACCAATTATATATGAACCTAATGAAAAGATATTTTTCCCAATACATCACAATAAATTTAATAATTTCAAAGTTTCAATTAAAGATGAAATTCACAATTTAACTCAAGTGAATTTGATATGCCTAATTTTGTGATTGCCTTTTTCCAAACTGATAGAAATGATAATCAAGAAAGAGATTCAAGCTATTTTGATCATTGTAAAGTTCAGAATATCCATTTTCGTAATTCTAGAAATGAATCTTTCCCATTAGAATCTTTAAACTTAGATTTTGCAAAACATAAGTATTTGAAAGTTTATGAAATGTATACGGTATATAAGCGAGCTACAATTGGAAATACTGAGATGTTTTATTATCCTAAGGAATTTTTAGAAAATAGGCCGATGTTCGTAATTAATACTAGCAAACATAAATCAGTAACTGTAAGTGATAGAACTAATTTGAAACTGACTGTTAATTTTGAAAGCGATGTACCAGATAAAACAATTTGTTATGTTGTTATGATTGGTAAGAAAAATTTAGAGTATGATGTTGAGAAAGAAAAAATAATTGAGAAGATATAAATCAATTATATGTTTATTAGATTTGTTTAGTTTGTAAGTGTTTTTATGAAAATATCATAAAAACTTATTTAATAAAATGACTATTCCAGATAACATTCCACGTGAGAATTTAATTGTGTTAATTGAAGATACTATATTAAATCTTGAGAAGTTATTAATGAAAAACAAAAGGAAGTTTAAGAGAATAAAATGTGTTTATATTACTCTTATTACGTTATCAATTCTATTATCACCTTCTACAGGGTTCATCAATGTATTTATTCCTGTTACAGTGTATTCAATTATTACAACTGCATTTGCTTCGGCTTCTGCTGTTATTACTGGTCTATCAACACGGTTTAATATAGCTTCAAAGAAAGAATATTATAAAAATATGGTGAATCGAATTCGACTGTTTAAAGATGAGCTTAATGTAATTAAGCTCATGAATGGTGAATTAACAGATGAAAATGTAAGAGATATTGTTAACAGAATCAATGACATACTTAACGAAATTCGAGGCTATTAGAAACTGATTTTTAAAAAGTTTTAATATAATAAATACGATGGCGAGTCATATTGAACTTTTAAATAAACTTGGAAGTCTTGAACAAAAACAGGTTATTGGATTAAGAGAATTAGAATTAAATACAGAATATAAGATTGTGAAAATGGAAAAGATTAAAACTAAGTTTGGAAAGAGCATTTTAGTTGAATGTGAGGAGTTTAAGGTATTTCTTCCACCTAGATTTACAAAACACTTAACAGATAAAATGATTGATGAAATTGTTAAAGATGGAATAAAAATCAAATACACTGGTTTAAAAGATAACTATCCAACTGTTGAGTTCTGTATGTAAATCCAAAAAATGATCAAAAATATGTCGTCAGAAGTAAAAAATGGAGTGAATAGAATGGATCCTCAAAAGAAATTTATACTTACTAATAATTTCAATGTAATTGTGAAAAATGTGCAGACCGAAGTTCAAGTTATTTTTGATATTAACGGTTGTCTATTCAGCTTGAATTATGATCAGTGGACAGAGTTTAAGAAGTCATTGTTTCCTATAGAGAACGAGGTTAACAGAAGATTCCATTATCAATATCCGAACTTGTAACTATCAATATACTAATTTGTAACTATTATGTAATTATGTAGAATTTAGTTAACTTTTATGGTAATATCATAAAAGTGTTTATTAATTTTATTTTACTAGATTTAGTGATTTTTTATAACTAGATTTAGTGATTTTTTTGAACTAGATTTAATGATTTTTTGAATCAGATTTAATGATTTTTTTGTAACCAGATTTCTTGATTTTTTGTAACTAAATTTAATGATAGAATATGTTAGAAGTTATTATGAGTAAGATAGAAGTTATTTGATATGGTGATAGAAGTTATTTGGGAAATAGGGAGTGCGGTAGAAATTATTAGGGGTAGTTTAGAAGTTATTTGGAGGTAGGGGGATGCGCTATTGTTATTAAGAGTGCGCTATTATTATTGATGGTGTGCTAGATTGTTATTGGAAATGATGAGGTGGCGCAGAATCCCCATCCCACCCCTACTCATATCAAACCTCACATTCCTACCTTTAATCATTTTCGAGTACTGAACCCCTAAACTATGCAGTTTTCAGGCTCACTGAATCACTGACTCATTCATCAAATTGCTTAAATACTTCCCAATGAGATAGAAACTTGAAACTTTGCATAAAGGTACCCTATATCGACTTGAGTATGGGAAAAGTCCGAAATCTGAGGAATGTGCTATGGGAATTTTTTTATGGGCAGAAAACTGTCCTTAGCCAGGAAAAAATCGTTTCACTCACTCACTCATCAAGTTGATTAGGTTCTTCCCAATGGGATAGAGACGTGAAACTCTGCATGAATGTACATTATAATGACTTGAATACGGAAAAAGTCCGAAATGTGATGAATGTGCTATGGGAGTTTTTATGGGAGCAAAATTGTCCTTAGTCAAACACAAATCGGTTCATTCTCTCACTCATCAAATTGATTAGGTACTTCTCAATGAGATAGAGATGTGAAACTTTGCATAGAAGCACCCTATAATGACTTGAACATAGAAAAATTCCGAAATGCGTGGCATATGCTAAAGGAATTTTTTTGTGGGCGAGAAACTGTCCTTAGCCAAACATAAATAGGTTCGTCCTCTCACTCATCAAATTGATTAGGTACTCCCCAATGAGATAGAAACTTGAAACTTTGCATAAAGGTACCTATAACGACTTGAGTATGGGAAAAGTCTGAAATCTGAGGAATGTGCTATGGGAAATTTTTCATGGATGTAAACTGTCCTTAGCAAAGTAGAAATCGGTTCACTCATTCACCCATCACATTGCTTTGCTAGTTTCCAATGAAATAGAGACGTAAAACTCTGCATAAAGGTACCTTATAATGACTTGAGTGTAAAAAAGTTCGAAATGTGAGGAATGTACTATGGGAATTTTTTATGGGTGAAAAACTGTTTTTAGCCAAGCAGAAATCAGTTCATTCATTCACTCGTCACATTGATTAAGTACTTGTTCATGAAATATTGACGTAAAAGTCTGTATATTGGTATCTTATAATGACTCGAGTATGGAAAAGGTTTGAAATTTAAGTAATGTACTAAAGGACATTTTTTATGGGTGAAAACTGTCCTTAGCCAGCTGAAATCGATTCACTCATTGACTGACTCATTCATAGCATTGATTAGGCACTTCCCAATGAGATAGAGGGATGAATCTCTGCATAAATGTACCTTATAATGATTTGAGTATGGAAAGTGTTCGAAAGTTAAGGAAGAGCTACGGAAAACTTTTATGGTTGAAAACTGTCCTTAGTCAAACAGAAATCGGTTCACTCACTCACTCATCACATTAATTTTGTACTTCCCAATGAGATAAGACATGAAACTCTACATAAAGGTATCTTATAATGGCCTGAGTATGGAGAAGGTCCGAAATGTGACGAATGTGTTATGGGAATTTTTTTATAGACGAAAAATTGTCCGTAACCATTAGGTACAGTACTTCCCAATGAGATGAAGATGTAAATGTCTACACGAAGGTAGCTTATAATGGCTTGAATATGAAAAATATCAGAAATTTAAGGAATGTGCTATGGAATTTTCTATGTGCGAAAAGCTGTCCTTACTCAAACAGAGATCGGTTCATTTACTCACTCGTCATTGATTAGGTGCTTCCAAATGAGAGTAAGAATTGAAACTCTACATAATGGAACCTACCTTACGTAATGACTTGTGTAAGTAAAAGGTTCCAAAATTAAGGAATGTACTGTGGGAAGTTTTATAGGCGAAAACTGTCCATACCCATTAGGTACTTCATAACGAGATAAAGATGCGAAACTCTCCATAACGGTATCCTATAACGGCTTGAGAATGAAATTTGAGGAATTTGCTATGCAAAATTTTTCACTGGCAAAAAAAAACAAGAAAAAAAACTGCCTTTACAATCAGAAATCGGGAACGATTCCGTTATTGAGCAAATCATGTGCATAGTGATAATGTTGTCAATCGTGCGAGTGGTCGAGTTGGTGCCCTCCTCGCTGGTCTATTAGCTACCACGTGCGCCTTTGGTGTATGGGGTCCTGGGTTCGATTCCCGATGGAAGAGCCTTTGGAATCTTAACTCTCCTCCGTGTTTCTGTGTTCGTGTCCCTGTCGTTCTAGAATAATAGAAAAATGAGCTAAGGTCACTGAGAAAAATCCGTTATCCGGACAGCAGTATAGTGTACAAATATACGAGATCCTTATGTTTAGTACAGAAATCAATACTTAACATACGTTATCCATATGCTACATACGTACTGCCCTCTTTACCGCTTAGATGTTACACAATGTCGTTGCAGGGTGTCTGACATCTAACAGTCTTCCGTACATTACATACGTCAGCTATAAGTTACATACGACCATCTGTATGTGAGATACTGACCGCCTACATGCAGTTCTTTTGTTCGTGCGGAAAGTACGTTTATTCGGAACACTTACACGAAGAAGTATGTTTAAAATATACTTTTTCAGTTATACGTTTAGTGTATGTTAAGTCCAAAAACTACAGGATTTACACATGTAACCAACGTTTTTACGCACACCACATACATTTTTTCTCAGTGTGCGAGTAAAATAAGTGAAAGCTAGTAATAAGTAGTTAAGCAAGTTAATGAGGAAATTCTGTGACTCAGTTAACTTTTAAAAACGTAGGCTCAGACACGTACATACTGCCGTAAATTTCGTAGTTGGAAACCCAGACAAAGAAAGCCGATATTTTTTTTTCTTTTTTCGGTGCAGATTTTTCCTTTATTGCAGTCATTGGTACTAAATAGATATTGAAATTGATTTGATAAGTGAGATAATGTAGAGGTGAGAATATTTAAAATTAATGAAGTTTTCGAAGAAATGAGAAATCCAATTGTTCGAATTTATGTGAGACTAGCAACAAAATGTAATCGATTTCGTAAATATATTGCTACCACGAGTTATATTATGGTTATCACAGTCGTTATGTAAAAATGTTCTTGATGCTTCGTGTCTCTATCTGTGAACAGTGTGCGAATCTCTTACATATCAGTCTTTTCATCAACAGTGAATTTTCCTTTGCTATTCATATATCCTGAATTTGCCCACCTGGAGGTTCGCTCCCACACCCTCGCCTTTGCTCGGCCTACTTCCTCACACCTCTTAACCCCACAATTCTACCAAATTTCAAGTTTCTTTTCCTATTTCAACTATCTAAAAGATAAGATTTTGTATTCCAGGAAAACGCCTATTTAAATAACATGTGGATTTCTTAATCTCCCTTTAGTCTCCTTAAAAATTAAAAATATTCACTTTTAGCAATTTTCCTGTAGTTAGTCTCGGGAGGCTACAATCGTGCCAACTTTCATCATTCTAATCCTGCGGAAGTGCCTAAACATTGTGGGGTGTAGAAGACGTCCAATATAAATAACATGAAAAAGGTTTTTCTGTTCCCCATAAAACCACTCTACAGTTGGAAATTTTTATTTTTACTAACTTACATAGGTAATACTAACAACAACGTTCAAGCATACCGAATTTCACGTTTGTATTCCAATTTCAAGTACCTAAGATATGAGATTATAAGTTCAAAAAAGGCCCATTTAAATAGCATGGGAATTTCTTCATCTCTCTTTAGACTCCCTAAATTTAAAAATATTCACTTTTGGCAATTTTTCTGTCGGTTAGTTTCAATCATGTCAAATTTAATCATTGTAGCCCTACAGGAAGTGCCCTATAATTTTGAGGTGTAAAAGGTGTCTCATATAAATACCATGGGAAAGATTTTTCAGTTCCACATAAAACCACTCTAAAGTTGGAATTGTTTATTTTTACTGATTTACTTAGGTAATACTAAAGAAAAAGTACAAGCATACCGAATTTGAATATTTTATTCTAATTCCAAGTTCCTAAAACATGAGATTATAGCTCAAAAATACCCATTTAAATAACATGGGGGAATTCTTCATCCCCCTTCAACTTTCCACGTCAACCGGAAGCACCCCTTTAATTTATGTCAGTTCATGTAGTTTTATATACAGTTAGCCTCATGTAGCTCATGTAGTTTTATATACAGGCTCATTCATCCTCATCCTCAGTTTTATATGTCAGTTCGTGTAGTTTTATATACAGTTAGCCTCATGTAGTTCATATAGTTTTATATACAGGCTCATTCATCCTCATCCTCAGTTTTATATGCCAGTTCATGTAGTTTTATACAGTTAGCCTCATGTAGTTCATGTAGTTTTATATACAGGCTCATTCATCCTCATCCTCAGTTTTATATGTCAGTTCGTGTAGTTTTATATACAGTTAGCCTCATGTAGTTCATGTAGTTTTATATACAAGCTGATTCATCCTCATCCTCAGTTTTATATGTCAGTTCGTGTAGTTTTATATACAGTTAGCCTCATGTAGTTCATGTAGTTTTATATACAGGCTCATTCATCCTCATCTCAACACTTTTTAAGGCTGACGAACTTGGCTGCACTTTTTGCACCTCTGGCGTTTTTGTTCATATTAAATATTAACACCACAAAAATAGAAAAGTACATGTGAATTTTTTTCTATAAAAAAATAATATACATAGTTATATCATAAATACTGTCACAAGTCTGAATGTGAATAACACAGAAAGTATTAACACCAAGGCAATTTGTTTTGGTCATGTTTTACATTGATATGTTGTACACCAAATGCATGAATCATTTTTCGAAATGTTTCCAATTGGCCTTGATGCAGACACGAAGTATGTCCGGCCACTGGTCAATGGCATTATACACCACGTCTATGGGAAAATTGTTCACTGCTCGGGTCAAGGCTTGTTTCAGACTGTCGACATATGGATGCCGTTTATGGAAGACCTGTGCCTGAAGGACTGCCCAAAGTTTGTAGTCCAATGGATTGAGGTCAGGGTTGCTAGAAGGCCAATCAGCGGTAGAAATGAAGTCGGGGATGTTCCGTGCCAGCCAGTCCTGGGTTGTTTTCGCTTTGTGGCCAGGAGCAGAATCGTGCTGGAAGGTCCACCTTTCACCATTGAACATGGTAGAAGACAGGGTTTCACTATAAGTGTTAGCACTGTGTCCTGGTACATCTTGGCAGATGTTTTAACACCTTGTTCTTAAAAATGCAGCTGGGTTGTGCCTGAGTAGCTCACTCCCCACCAAACCGTCGCTGAGGCAAGATGATGTGCCCTCTGAACCCTTGGAGCTGCCTCAGCAGCTGCAGTAGATGATGTGGCATACAAACGGTCATTTTGGGCGTGGTAGGTGTGAGCGGAGGATTGTGAGTTTGCATAATCTGAATAAATTACTAAAATCATTAATATGCAAAAATGCAAATGTGGGAGGAATCTTAATATTTAAACTGATATTGACTTTAAATTACTATAACCTCCTGCCACAAAGTTAATTTAGTGAATTTAGTCAGTCGGTAGAGTCTTAGAATGAATAAAAGTTAAAATTTTGAAAAAAAGTAAATAAGATTCCTGCTAAGCATGACACTCTAATTTACAGGTTCACATGGTTTTAACACCCATCCTGTATGCGAAAGATACCCACAATATGTTCATCGCAATTACGATCCACCAATAGACCCAGCTTCCGGCCTGAAAAGCAAACAAGAAAGACAAAAAAAGAGTAACACATTACCTTGCGGCCAACTGCTACAATAAAAGGAGTCAACATTCCAGTGGTAATCCTGATTTAATGCACCACTTTCGTAATTCCAGAGCACACAGAAATTATATTTACAAAAGCACTCGCGCGCGTGGTCTTGCTAAGAGACCTGAGCAAAAGAAAAGAAAAAAAAATATATTTCTTTTAATATTTCTTTCTCACACTTTGAGCTCTCAATTAATACTGTTTGTGCACTTTTGTTTTCATCGCGCCGCACTCTTCTTTCTTGTAGTGTCTCTAGTTTCACGATTGAATGCGCTTCTGGGTCGAGTTTCTTCCAAAGTTGTGGACCATCCTCTTCCTAGGTTCCGCTAACCGTCAGGTTTCCTCTCCCATGGAATTCCAGTAAACACCAGGTGCAATTCCACTGGGTAGTCCTTGGTGTGATACAACGATAAGATACACTTGTTATTTGACGAAAGTTCTCATGACGTTCTTTTGCACAAAACCCGCCTACTTAATACAAGCAAAATTAGCTCAGTTCTTGTATTGAATGGGTTTTAATTAAACTATACTATACTATAGCATTGGAGATTTCCTATTGAACACGGCAATGCTTTTTCTTCACTAAGAAAGTTACTTGCTTTCGATTTCACTGTTAGTTGCGTGAACAAGTGTTATAGCGTGTGACGTAAACATGGCAAAAAAAACTGATACCGGTGCGAAGCACTTTACGAAATATGATGTAAAGCTTTGTCTCTTCTCACTAGTAATTGGTGATATATGTTGCACTTGTTCTCATATCACTTTTGAGAAAACACACTTTTAAATATATATATACTCGGTATCTCCAACTCTCCCATTCCACCACGAGAATGTTAGTCCGGAGAAAAAAACGTGGAAATACTGAAAGTAAACTAACTATGATTGCCCATTCTACAGAACACACGCACAGAATATCAGTGTGTAACTCAAGCACTATTCTAGTACACACATCTCTGAATGGTCAGAGTTCCAAAAAGGCTGACGGTCAACACTATTACGACTTGCAGTACTTAGATCTGCACTCTCTCGCGATTTAGCAATAACTAACTCTCTGGTTGTCCCGCGTACAGTTATATTCCTTTGCAGTTTCATTGTTTCTTTCAACTGCAGGGTTGGGCCGAACCAAAGTAGCCCGCTCCACTGGAATAGGGGTGAGGGTGCCTCCCTCACTTGCGAGTTTCCAATGACCTACATAACTTAAAAAAAAAACACACTTGTTCATGTTCTTTTCCACTTTGTTTATCACTTCAATGACATCGTTGTCTGTCACTATGTTTGTTCACTTGCTTAATAATCAAGCTTCAATTTAGTATCTGTTATGCACACACACTGTGCCGTAATTGCAAAAAATATTAACACAAACACCAACATTATTTAAACTCTGTCACTTGACATGTTTACTTAAACACCTTTGTCAGGTGACACCATCTATCGGCGACACCAGGAGCTACTTGAACAAGTGACATTGAACATGATGAATTACAAAAAGTGGATGCATTGAAGGATTTGGCTTCTGAACAAATTAATGGTGTTAATTAAACAAATTAAATGCACTATGCAAAATGCAAACAAATTAAAATAACTTTAGATAAGGCTGGAGTAGCCTGACACATGATAAACAAAATAATATTACTGATTGGAAGGTCGCTTTTCCTTTGCAACAGTATTGCCTTCTCGGTTATATTTAAAAAAAAAAAAAAACAACGGTATGTGTTCGTCTCCCTGCATACCTTCCACAGCCACAAACTAGGCCTAAACTGGTTTTAGTACAAGCCAATTAGACAAGACAAAATATATATATCGAACTACATATGTCTAATACTACGGGAACACCCAGAAAGTTTATTTACATAACATAACACATATTATCATTCAAATCATATCAGCGGTGCAGACGATAACTATATTTTTACAGAGACATCTAGCGGATGTCATGGAACCATTACAAACAACGTTCTAGACGGCTTCCCCTCTAGTTCAAGTGGACTAGTCAATAATTTTAAAATAGTCAACTTTTCTTTCTCTGAGAAAGTTCCGTTGGCAAAACAACGCTTCACAAGTCGAACACGCTAAAAATGGGCGTGTTTTAAAAAAATAACACCTCTTTGTATTAGGATTTCTCTCGTAGACATGCTAAAAATTTTATGATTTTTCAAGTATTGTATCTGCAGGATTTGTGTCTCGGTAGTGATAGTGTATGCTACTCCCTATAACAACACTAAGAAATTCAACTAGCACTACCTCTAAGCAAAATCTGAATCTCATAGGTTTTCTATCCTTATTCGGATGGTTATATTGATTTCAAAATTCTTCTCAACTTGGGTGTCCAACGCTCCGTTGAGTACACCTGCTTTCTTTGAGTTTTTTTTTTTTCTGTGGGAAGCTTTCTCTGCCTCTATCCATGCAAACTAGCATATCAAAATACAAAATTCGCTATCTTCTTATACGTTAATATTAATTAATATCAAATTCTCATTGCTTCTCACTTAAGTCCTGCCCTGTTGTTCATTACTATTCATTTACATAACACAATAAACCATAACTATACATAGAAATATTAATAAAAGTTATATGCTCCCGCTGGTAATTATTTAAATCTCAGAATTCTTTATATGCAAATTCCTAATTAAATTGAAATATTATTCATAATTTCACGAAAAATTTAAATATGCAAATCATCTTATAACATAGATAATGTGACGTTCACATTTATTCCCCTCTTAAGGAAATGCAACCGTTAATCGCTTAATCGTTGCATTTTCTCAGAAGTTGTACTACTCTACTTTACGTAAATCACATACATATTCCGTATATATTAACTTTATACAAGATTTCCCTAAATACATCAATATATCATAGCAAATAAAAGATAATAAACTAAACACTAATAACACATAAAGATAATCCCTAACATGTCATAATCACTTTATCATCATAATTCTATACAAGATTCATCTCTTTTGTAATATCCTGATTCAGCTGTTGTATTACACTCCGCGCAACTACTCTCTTGAAGGCCAGACGTAAAGAGGTGCGTCTGGGAGTGTTTCTTTCTTCTTCAGCTCTCCATCCTGTATGACGTGCTGTGTTTATTTCCTGCCTTTCCTACGTCATCAGGTCAGCTGTGTCCTGAGGAGGCGTGGCTTCACGCTGAACGTATTTTTTCAGGTGGAACACGTTTCTCTTCATTAATATTTCCTTAGTCTCAGCTCAGGATCGTTTATCTTACAGCAATGCTATCTCGAATACTGCGTACTGAACTTTGCGCATAACCGACGAAAATGCGTTAATGATATTCATTTGTGAGTAGTTATTAAGACTTAATTTTCCGATATATTTTATTGACACTTTCTTTACTCATCAACCAGGATGGTTGAGAGGCACACACACGAGCGAAGCTCACCACGGCTTCAAGCTCTTAACGATTTCTTCAATTTTCTACGCTATGCTATCGTGCAAGGAAACTTAATTTTTACTGGCTAATTTCTTCTATTACAGTGGTGCAATAATTCATTCTACTTTCGCACTCAACCAGCGGACTCTAACACGAAGTGGTATTCTTCAATACTAATCCCCACGTCAACTATCAACTAAACGTATCGTTAGCGGCGGATCTAGGTCACAGAGGGTAAAGATACATCCTCGTCTTCATGGTTCGATCATCGGTCACTTCAGTGGAATGCTGATAATCCCTAATGGTACCGGGCTTCTCGTCAAATATGCTTCGATGTTTGTAGAGCACGCCGTACAACTTTTGCTTTTCCTCCCCACTCAAATCAGTATACTTTTCGACATGATCTCTAATTTCTTCTGGGGTAGCCTGGGTTCGAACCTTCGCCCATTCCTGAGGCGAGTAAACGACGTTTGCAAGTTCGGCTGCAGTTGGGAACTTCCCATCGTCCAACTGGCTGCGCAGGGTAGCCAACTCTCCCTGGTGGCCTCCGCCTGCTGACGCTCGCTCGAACTGCTCTGTAGTCAGCGGTCCTCTCCTCGACACGCACATACTACTAAGTGTGGGATTCTCACAATCGACCACATCCTCTTCGAACTCCCAGGATAATTTTCTTATGAAAAGGTCTTCTTCCTCTATTTCGATGTCTCGAAAAGAAACTTCTATATGGTGGGGATGGTTAAGCGAAAGGACGTTTCTCTCATAATCTAGGATCGCTCTACTTTCTACAAAGAACTGTGAACCCAAAATGAGTTCACGGTTCAGCCCTTTCACTACTATTGCCGAAGTATAGTACTCCTTTTCTGCAATCACTAACTCTAACAATACTTGGCCGATGATCGAAGCGACGGCGCGACCGAACGCTGAACTGACTCTAATGTTCGCTGACTTAATGAACGCTGGTGGGGGGTCTCGCTTACGTATTTCTTCCCAACATTTCAATGAGATAGCCGAGATGCTCGCGCCACTGTCCAATAATGCCAGAATTTTGCTATTAAATAGACCTACTTCTACCTCCGGAAGTGTTACTAAATTGTTATTGGGTAGCTTTTCAGTCGAACTATCTAAAAGGTTCCTAAAAATCGCATTCGTCTCTTCAAACAACTTTTTGTTTATTCTAATTTTGTCCCCATTTCTCTGTAAAAGCATAATTTCGGGCTGACGAATGTCGTTATTTCCTTCACGATCGAAATGTGTCGTGCTAATTATACGTCTACAGGTTTCACAATCCCCATTCTCAAGTGTCTCTAAAGTCTTTACAAATGTCTCACTACTTTCTTCTTTTTCTTCTTCTACAATATTGGTACATGCAATAACACAATTACGCATATCCTCAGAAATACATTTCGCCGGTTTATCCTGAATATTCAGTACTCCAGTATTCAAGTCACCGCTCTGAGAACATGCGGACAGTTCTCAGTGGCGTTGACTAGTTCCAGGGCTGTTTGCACGTGAATTCCCACGAGACGAGACTTGTCTCGTGGACTGTTCAGTCCTATCGTTATGAACTCGGAGCTCATTTACCTCCGCAGCATAGTCACTATTTCTATTATTATTATTATTACGAGTTTGTGCACGACCCCTATTCCTTCCACGTCGTTGTCCTCGATTTCCCTGAGTTCTCGTTCGAGAATCCCCAGTGTCACGCTCCTGACCACTGGAATTTCTCGAACGCCAATTGCCATTGTTATTGTTATTTCTGCTTCCATTGCCTCTTCGTGAACCCCTATTATAATAAGGCCCATTGTCCCTGTGGAACCTCCTGTCTCTGGTGGGGTTACTCGGCCTACTGTTTCGTGGGGGGGGGAAGATCGTCCTACATCTTCTTCTTCTTCCTCTACAGACAGTGTGTTTATTCCCCTCCTATTGTTGTTATTACTTGGTGGCTGATAGGTGGACTGCAGCTCACCAACAATGTTCAACAACTCATCTATAGATCGAGGTTTAGATGACACAATACATCTATAGATGGAGAATGGCAATTGCCGTGGAAGAACTCGCAAAAGTACCTGGGGCGGTAATGGGGGGTCGAGAATACTGTTGGTATTCCAACAAGTATTCTGTCGGCTTCTTGCTTCCCCGTGTCTCGAAGCGTGACGTCAAAATAGAGGCACGGAGATTAGCAAGTTTCTCCTCGCTAAGATAGGCGTTCTTGAAATGTCTAACGAGATCTTGGTAATTAGCGCATTTCTTCAAAGTCACCTGCATCCACTGGCGTGAGATGCCACGGAAGCAGTGGGAGGAGAAGGCCAACCGTCTCTCTTCTGGTACACCCGTTAAATCGAAATAATTATCTAGTTCTACTAGAAAATTATGGGCCTGTATTTCTGATTCAACTCCTGTAAAAACAGGCAGTGACAAATCTCGATGTAACAGCCCTAAGGCTGACGCTACCTGGCAATTCGCAACACTACTATTGCTACTGCTGACGTTGTTTATGTTTGGAGGGGGAGGGGCAGCCTGCTCGTCTGAGTTCTCACGCCTGGGAAGCTCAGGGAACTGTCCCGCATGGCTCGGTCCAGCGACCGGCGTTTCGATTCTCTCATGCGAGACAGAGGCTGTGTTTTGACAACTGGAACTGTTTTCTCGCACCGACTCCTTTAACAGTTCCAGCTGTTCCTCCCATCTCAGTTCTGCTCTACGCAACTTAGATTGTAAGTGGCCCACTGAACTATCTACTGTAGCTTTTACTCTGTCAATTTCTGTAGAAACGGCGGCTACATTTTCCCCCACTCTCTCCATGTCACCACGTAAATGGTTGACATCTCGAGAGACCTGAGCGAGGGCTGAACCAAGGACCTCAGATATCTCGCCTATCCTGTTTTCGGTATGTGCCTCTAATTCGCTGATTTTATTCTCGGTTGCCTCTACTGATGATTTTAATTCTTGGCAGGATGCTGTTATCTTGGATTCCAGAGCTTCCGCTGAGGAATCAATCCTGGCCTCTAGCTCTGTCACGTTTTGCATCATTTCACGCCGGAAACTGTTAGTGATCTGTTTTTCAACAGCCTCCAACTTCTCTAACATGGTTCTGTTAGCGTTCTCCTGCCTACTTGCTAACTCCGATAACGTTTTCTGATGGGTCTTTTCTTGGGTTTCTAATTTACTTGAAATTTCCGAAAGTGACTTCTCATGAATTTTTTCTTGGTTCTCAAGCTTATTCGCAATGTCATTTAATGATTTCTCTTGTTTGTCTGCCATTTCTTTTAACATGATAAACAGGGACGCGAGACACGGGTCAGGTACAGATGTGACTTGCGCTGAGGTGCTAGGAACCGGTTCCCTAACCTGCTCCGATTCATTAGCCCTCTCATTACTAACTGTACCTTCTCCAGGCGGAACTACTTCCTGGAGAGAGGTATTTACATTTCCTACTGAATCGCTTCCGGTGTCCTGAGACTCCGATGGAAATTCCATTATTTGCGCATATTGATCGTCAATAATGTTGTCGCCTACAAAGCCTTCCATCGCTCTAGCTTGACTTCGCGTTACTACCATCAAGTGATTATGAACTCTAAATAAGTAACTAGGTTCTCTAATATGCCTAAACTTGATGCGCTAAATGTTATTCCCCTCCAAAAGGTTTAAAATTTGGCAATACACTTCAACAAAATAAATGCATATAACACAACAATAATACACACAGAAATAATAAACTTTCTGGATGGCTGCGCGACAACCTGAAAGAAAAAACACATCTACTGCTACCCGCGTCTGGCTTGCACTAAATATCGTAAAAACGTTGGGTATCTTTCATTTCTTGTGGCAACATTCTTTACTGAATCGAAAATGAAAAAGAAAACAAGACTTTACTTTAATTCTCTTGCCACAATTTAATATTAAAAGCAAAATTTAGCAAAGGACATTTCTAAAACAAAACATACATCCAGGATGGTGTGTGTGTCGTGCCCCATGCGTAAGGCAGCCAAGTTCTTTGTGAGCGGAGGACTGTGAGTTTGCATAATCTGAATAAATTACTAAAATCATTAATATGCAAAAATGCAAATGTGGGAGGAATCTTAATATTTAAACTGATATTGACTTTAAATTACTATAACCTCCTGCCACAAAGTTAATTTAGTGAATTTAGTCAGTCGGTAGAGTCTTAGAATGAATAAAAGTTAAAATTTTGAAAAAAAGTAAATAAGATTCCTGCTAAGCATGACACTCTAATTTACAGGTTCACATGGTTTTAACACCCATCCTGTATGCGAAAGATACCCACAATATGTTCATCGCAATTACGATCCACCAATAGACCCAGCTTCCGGCCTGAAAAGCAAACAAGAAAGACAAAAAAAGAGTAACACATTACCTTGCGGCCAACTGCTACAATAAAAGGAGTCAACATTCCAGTGGTAATCCTGATTTAATGCACCACTTTCGTAATTCCAGAGCACACAGAAATTATATTTACAAAAGCACTCGCGCGCGTGGTCTTGCTAAGAGACCTGAGCAAAAGAAAAGAAAAAAAATATATTTCTTTTAATATTTCTTTCTCACACTTTGAGCTCTCAATTAATACTGTTTGTGCACTTTTGTTTTCATCGCGCCGCACTCTTCTTTCTTGTAGTGTCTCTAGTTTCACGATTGAATGCGCTTCTGGGTCGAGTTTCTTCCAAAGTTGTGGACCATCCTCTTCCTAGGTTCCGCTAACCGTCAGGTTTCCTCTCCCATGGAATTCCAGTAAACACCAGGTGCAATTCCACTGGGTAGTCCTTGGTGTGATACAACGATAAGATACACTTGTTATTTGACGAAAGTTCTCATGACGTTCTTTTGCACAAAACCCGCCTACTTAATACAAGCAAAATTAGCTCAGTTCTTGTATTGAATGGGTTTTAATTAAACTATACTATACTATAGCATTGGAGATTTCCTATTGAACACGGCAATGCTTTTTCTTCACTAAGAAAGTTACTTGCTTTCGATTTCACTGTTAGTTGCGTGAACAAGTGTTATAGCGTGTGACGTAAACATGGCAAAAAAAACTGATACCGGTGCGAAGCACTTTACGAAATATGATGTAAAGCTTTGTCTCTTCTCACTAGTAATTGGTGATATATGTTGCACTTGTTCTCATATCACTTTTGAGAAAACACACTTTTAAATATATATATACTCGGTATCTCCAACTCTCCCATTCCACCACGAGAATGTTAGTCCGGAGAAAAAAACGTGGAAATACTGAAAGTAAACTAACTATGATTGCCCATTCTACAGAACACACGCACAGAATATCAGTGTGTAACTCAAGCACTATTCTAGTACACACATCTCTGAATGGTCAGAGTTCCAAAAAGGCTGACGGTCAACACTATTACGACTTGCAGTACTTAGATCTGCACTCTCTCGCGATTTAGCAATAACTAACTCTCTGGTTGTCCCGCGTACAGTTATATTCCTTTGCAGTTTCATTGTTTCTTTCAACTGCAGGGTTGGGCCGAACCAAAGTAGCCCGCTCCACTGGAATAGGGGTGAGGGTGCCTCCCTCACTTGCGAGTTTCCAATGACCTACATAACTTAAAAAAAAAAACACACTTGTTCATGTTCTTTTCCACTTTGTTTATCACTTCAATGACATCGTTGTCTGTCACTATGTTTGTTCACTTGCTTAATAATCAAGCTTCAATTTAGTATCTGTTATGCACACACACTGTGCCGTAATTGCAAAAAATATTAACACAAACACCAACATTATTTAAACTCTGTCACTTGACATGTTTACTTAAACACCTTTGTCAGGTGACACCATCTATCGGCGACACCAGGAGCTACTTGAACAAGTGACATTGAACATGATGAATTACAAAAAGTGGATGCATTGAAGGATTTGGCTTCTGAACAAATTAATGGTGTTAATTAAACAAATTAAATGCACTATGCAAAATGCAAACAAATTAAAATAACTTTAGATAAGGCTGGAGTAGCCTGACACATGATAAACAAAATAATATTACTGATTGGAAGGTCGCTTTTCCTTTGCAACAGTATTGCCTTCTCGGTTATATTTAAAAAAAAAAAAAAACAACGGTATGTGTTCGTCTCCCTGCATACCTTCCACAGCCACAAACTAGGCCTAAACTGGTTTTAGTACAAGCCAATTAGACAAGACAAAATATATATATCGAACTACATATGTCTAATACTACGGGAACACCCAGAAAGTTTATTTACATAACATAACACATATTATCATTCAAATCATATCAGCGGTGCAGACGATAACTATATTTTTACAGAGACATCTAGCGGATGTCATGGAACCATTACAAACAACGTTCTAGACGGCTTCCCCTCTAGTTCAAGTGGACTAGTCAATAATTTTAAAATAGTCAACTTTTCTTTCTCTGAGAAAGTTCCGTTGGCAAAACAACGCTTCACAAGTCGAACACGCTAAAAATGGGCGTGTTTTAAAAAAATAACACCTCTTTGTATTAGGATTTCTCTCGTAGACATGCTAAAAATTTTATGATTTTTCAAGTATTGTATCTGCAGGATTTGTGTCTCGGTAGTGATAGTGTATGCTACTCCCTATAACAACACTAAGAAATTCAACTAGCACTACCTCTAAGCAAAATCTGAATCTCATAGGTTTTCTATCCTTATTCGGATGGTTATATTGATTTCAAAATTCTTCTCAACTTGGGTGTCCAACGCTCCGTTGAGTACACCTGCTTTCTTTGAGTTTTTTTTTTTTTCTGTGGGAAGCTTTCTCTGCCTCTATCCATGCAAACTAGCATATCAAAATACAAAATTCGCTATCTTCTTATACGTTAATATTAATTAATATCAAATTCTCATTGCTTCTCACTTAAGTCCTGCCCTGTTGTTCATTACTATTCATTTACATAACACAATAAACCATAACTATACATAGAAATATTAATAAAAGTTATATGCTCCCGCTGGTAATTATTTAAATCTCAGAATTCTTTATATGCAAATTCCTAATTAAATTGAAATATTATTCATAATTTCACGAAAAATTTAAATATGCAAATCATCTTATAACATAGATAATGTGACGTTCACATAGGTCTGCTCAATTGTGAACACCTTTTCGTCAGTGAACAGAATCTGTCTGTGCAGATTGTTGGCTTAACGCCGCAACAGTCTCTTTGATTTAAGGACCCTCTGCGACATTAATGCTTGGATCAGAAAGTGACCAGTCCGCCTCTTATTCGTCCGTAGATCTAGGTCACTCCTGAGCACACGAGACATGGAATTTCTGCTGATGTTCATCTCAGCAGCCATCACACTTTGTGTTCGAACAGGATTTCTTCGAATTCTTGCTACGACTGCTTTCTGGACCTGCGGGGTTCGTACCGTTCGTGGTCTGCCACTCCTTGCGCGGTCAGCTGAGGTTCTAGTCTAGGTGTATCGCTGTATGGCGCGACACACGAATCTCTTGCTGGTTTGTAGGGGTTTCAGGGGGTTGAAAATCTCACCTGCTGTCTTCCCGACCTTGTGTAGTACAATTACTGCTACACGATTTTCGTAATCGCCCCACTCCATCAGAACTCAGTACAATATCAACGTATGTCATGAACAGTCAAACATCTCAGTCAATATCAAACATGCATCTTCTGCTTTATACACAGATGGCCACTGTGCCACTCCGCATGCCTACAGCGCCACTCCAAACTTTGTGACAGTATTTATGATACAACTAAAATCAAGTATGGCACCCTACTTTTCCAGAGGTGAATTTCATCTGAATTCCCGAAAACACTCAACCCTCGTAGTTCAAGATGCAACATCCCCAATATAATTATTATTCTGTATATCTTTAAGTAATTGTTCGAAATTAAAATTTTACAATTATATTAGTAATGGATTTTAAAATTATTTTATTTTTCAGAGCGTTAAGGACAGTAAATCCTGCAAATTTTGTTTATTTGGAGAAGTTCTATGGTGTATGCCCTCTGTCTCCTTGTGCATGTAAATAGATATATTATTATTTATTACTTTGTTTAAGATGTACGCCGAAGACGTATTCATTCTACAACTTTGATTCCAAACGTCCCAGCCTTTCTATGCGTAACACTGCCCAGTTGGTAACAGGAGTCATAAGAAATTTTGAGGGGGTGATGGTAATTTTATTTTCCAGAGTTGGCAACTTTAAATGCGGGAATAAAAAAAAAATGTCTAATGACATGAGTTTCACGTTTTTGCTAGTATATTAGTATATAATGTATTAAAATAATGTATTTTCAAACTCAGGGGGAAGAAAATTGGCCTCCTTCTTTCCCTAAATGACGCACTGCATACACACATGGACTACATTATTCATGAGAAATTTCTATTATCCACTTTCAAATTTTAATGCGACCCAACGGGACTGCGCGATACACCGGTTGAGAACCTCTTCGCTAGCAGGCATCACATGTGGATGTGTCATTCTAATAATAATATAGACCATAAATGTTCATTGTCTACAAAATAATGTAGCAAAAAATACCGTACCAGTTTGCCTAACAAGCTGGGTACGGTTCAGTTTCAGTTTCTTGCTCTCTTATTTGCAAATCTGGTTTCATTTCGTCTTTCTTTCTTTCTTTATAACAGTAACTTGTAGTCACGTTTTGGAATGTGTGTTGCAATATGTGGCAACGCCGGAATAAGTCAACACGCGACAGCTAGCGTTGGAACAAACGGAAGAGAGAATGTGATAATAGTCCACGCAGCAACTTCCAATGTGAACTTTTCATCTTCGGGAAATTCCCGGTTTCAAGGCAAAATAATGAAAAGTTAGTTTATGCAGCACAAAGAATTTTATTGATTGGAGATACCAGCATCTGAACTATCTCCCACCATAACAGTTGAGGCCGATGGTGTCAGATCATTGATTCACCCACGCCAAAAGCTGTGTAGAACTTCTTTGGGGCTAAGCGGTTAGCATACGCGCCTTTGGTATGGAGACCTGGGTTCGATTCCCGGCGGGAGCTCATGTGGTTTTCCACGTTAAACCGTAGGTGCACGTTTCATATAGCCTCGCTGCTGAAAGGAACGCTAAGCCAAACAATCAAATCAATAAAGTTGTGTAAAACCGGCCTAAATCAAGGCTAAGACGCATAACTATGGGACGTTAAATTCGGAGGCAAGTGGTCCATTGTCAATAAATTTTCAAAATTAATTTGAAACTATGATGTTAATGTTTTTCTATTAAGAAATAATGTAACTATATACTGAGTGAGACATTTAAAATGTTTTTGTAAAATATATTTACTAGGTTTTGACCACATAAATTTTATCTGTTCTACACCATGCTCAATATTGTTCACATATCCCAATTTTCAAATAATTTTCAAACTAAATTTTAAATCTGTAATTATATGAAGAATAGCAAAAAATATGAAGTGAACCTTTGGCATAAATTTGACAATTTTGTTTTAATTAATGTTTTATTCTGGTAGGCAAAAATCGTAGTTTTCTCATATCATGTTTCGCTGTCCCGTGCGTAACGGAAAACATGTATTTTTTGTATTTCCTTTGTAATTGCAGAGTATAAAGTATTGAAGCTTTTGCTCCAAAGTAGAATTATTATTAGCCTGTTAGTGGTACTTATTAAATTGGTTTTGCATGAGGTATAGAAATGTTGTCCCGTGCGTAACGTTACGCACGGAACATTACAGATTTATCCAAGGAAGTGAATAAAATTAAGTTATTAAGATTTCAATACGTGTTTATTGTTATTGAGATTAAACAATGAAGAATCAATTTTTATATTAACTCAAAGAAACATGAATTTGCTGAAACTAAATCAAATATAACTAAACGTAACTACCAAAAACGTTTACGTTAAGTTACATAGAAACATTTACCAGGAGGCTTAAAGACAAATTATCATGATAAATCTCACTTTTTTCATTTCATTAGAAAGGTAGGTATCTAAGTTGGTTTGACAGCTTGTAGGGAGCAAATGGATTCACAACTTTTTACTATATTCTTTCACTCTTTATCAGAAAATTAGGTGCATGAAGTATATTTAAAACTTGATCAAATGAGACATAAGATCTGTTCTTTTCATCAAAACAAAACTTTGTACAACTGTTGTTCATGCATTTCAGATTTGTTACTCTAATGTCTCCATCTTCTTCTACATCACTTTCAGACACATATACATACTGATATTTAATCCTATTTCTGGAAGAACCACAATCAAATTTCACTAGGAGAAATACACGTGCTCTAATATTGTCCATTCTGAGCCCGACATTTGAAGGGTTGGAAAATCATTATGAACATCGTCTTCAAAGTTGTATTCTGAATTAATGTCGCTCTCATCACTTGGTGAATATATCATTCTGTACGCTGGCACTCTTTTTGTTTTCCTTGAACCAATCTAACTTGAATTCTTGTTCTTGTTCACATTTTAGAGTGTTTTCCTCTTCTAAATGGCCCACAACGAAGCAATGCGGAATGAATTTCGCAAAAGGAACGTGAGAGGAAAAGAGTTACTGTAATCTTTTAACTTGCCTATAATGCTGCATCCTCACTTCATTTTTCAGTCTCACCTTGTTGCTATGTTTAAGTCTATATTTTCTAGCCCTTTCAGCGCCACTTATTGCTTTTGTTGATAGATTCAGTTCATCACTGATAATAGTACTTGGAACAGAGTTACTTCCATGTGAATCCATATTACTTATTTAAAAAAAACTCACACTAAATCAAATCTTCACTGTGAAGTAACAAACACTCATACCAAATAAGCAAAAACCAACTGTTTCCCTTCAATTCACTTTCCCGCATTTCATCTGACAATGGCAGCTTTCAAACGAATCAATGTTTGGTAGGTAGCACAGAAGATCGAGCAGCTCAACAGTTGTACAACAACATTATGTGGTTTGAACGCCACCAATCAGCACTCAGACAAATACCCTAAAGATATGGTAATAACACTAAGCGAGTTGCCTAGCAAAGTTCGACTTTGATATTTTCAAATATAATTTAATTCATTTAAATTAAATTATGGATACAAATTTTTTGTGCTTGTTAATGTCCAAATGTTAATCTTAAAATATCAATCTCTTTAGTAAGCATATTGCATAATAACAGCCTTAGAGCAATCAAACAATTGCATGGTTACTTTTCTGTCCCGTGCGTAACATCCCGTGCGTAACGGTGAGTCGAAAAATAAAACATAGTGTGAAGCTAATTAAATTCTATTTTCCAATTTAAAAAATATAATGCACAGTAAGGAGAATGAATGTAGAACATAAGTGATGGCATATAAAATGAAAATGGTGCCATAAATCGCAGAGAATGTCCAATGAAATTGAGGTTGTCAAATGAGCTTTTTGTCTGAGTCCCGTTCGTAACGCTTAATTTTGACTTATAACTCAAATTTGTAATTGTTTTGTGTTTCATTTATTTAACTATGCACTAATAATTTCCCCCCTAATTTTGACATACTTTTTATTTTATTTGAAAATACATTTTTGTTTAAAAAAAAACAGTTTTTGTGTACTAATGTCCCATGCGTAACGCTGAGAATCGCCCAATATCTAAAATTGTTCTTTTCTCTCCGACCATTTTTAATGCCCTCTCATTCTTTTTCCGTTCGACCCTGTTAATCTTCCTTAGTTCTTCTCCTCACACACACACATTTCGAAAGCTTCCAGTCGCTTTCATTTTCGTGTAATGTCCATGTTATTATCCAGAGGACCCTACAATTAGTGTTGCCACGAGACGAGACGAGACTTTAGGCTGTCTCGTCTCGTCTCGTGCAAAGCATGTCCCGTCTCGTGTCTCGTCTCGAAAAAATGTGCTCGTCCCGTCTCGTGTCTCGTCTCGAGAGGTTCTGTCCCGTCCCGTCTCGTCTCGTTTTGTCTCGTCTTGTTTCGTAAAAAATATAGCAGCATACCATGGGAACGAAAGTAAAATGTAGCCGACTGCACCATGCTAATCAAGATACAACTAAGTTACAAGTATTACCCAGAACACACAAGACAAGAAATGTCACGGTAGCTACACCGTGAAGCCTTCTCACCTGGTGTATGTGGTATTCGGTTCGATCTCGGTTAGTGCCATGTGAGCTTTGTGGTGGACAAACGTCTAATGTGTGTGGGGGCCGCGGTAGGTCAGTGGTAGAGCGTTCACCTTTGGTGCTTGGGGTCTCGGGTTTGATCCCAGTCCCCGCCAAGTGAACTTTGTGGTGGACAAACACCGTGTGCGTGGGTTTTCTCGGGTTATCCCGTTTCCTCCCACTTTCTTCATTCCACCATTTCATTCATTACTCATCATCACCGTCTCCTTTAGCCTAACCGGCATAACCGTGGGACGTAAAACTCAAAGATTTCATTTCATTTCATTTTTCGTATGTGTGTGTTTTCTCGAAGTTGTCTAGTATCCTATCACTTTCTTCATTCCACTAATTTTTCCATCAACATCCATTCGGGGTGGGCCAAAGTTGCCTAAAGGTCTTAAAAATAAATTCAAATAAGCTCACGAGGCAAGGAAAAATAGTTTACAAGATAATATATCTCTGCTGTTAGTTGTCTGAGGCTTCTCGACCCTGTTTTTTTTTTTTTTTTTTCATTCTGAAACGTAATTTGTTTCACCAGTTTCAATACACGAATATACAGTAAATTGCTCATAGGTACGTCCAAGATGAAGACACTAATGTCAAATAATGTTTACACGACAAGCAAAGTTCGATGTAAAGGTGTCACCATCCCCGACACTATCGTAGCCAGGGGCGCCGGAACCGGGGGGGCAAGGGGGGCAGTTGCCCCTCCTGAAATTTTCAGAGGGGGCAAGATACTCGTTTTGCCCCCTCACTTTCAGACTGTAAAAACATCACACAACACTGATTATATGAAGTAAATTTTGCTTTTTATAGTAATGTGAAAAAAATTCTCTATTCCAGATTGATCTTTCTATTTGAAACAAGGGACCGGGCGCTTTTTCTGCCCCTATGTTAGACAAAAAGAGTTAGGAAAAATAATTGAAAATTCTCTTTATTTCCATTGGTGTACACTCTCAAAACACTGTAAATTCTTTTAGAATTGTTGTTTAAGTAATCGTAAGTCTGGAATAGGAAACGAGTCGTCGAGCGAGATTTTAAAGTTTCAAAAATATAACAGTTTAAATGAGTAACAGGACATTTAGGGCCTAATACATTTTCCATAAAGTTAAATTAATGTACTTACAAACAATATGCAGAGTGCAGTAAGTTTTATAGTGAGGGGGAAAAATGTATAAGGTAGGGTTGAAAATTCAGAGCATATGAAAAATGCGAACTCTATTGTCGTCCCGTTCGTTTAATCCTTTCACTACCATTTTTTTTCGGAGTGAGAAACATTAATATATGGGCTATTTTAAGTTGTTTTCAAACGTATAAATATAAGACATTTTCCACCGTTTCGTTTCTCGACGTGGGAAGGGTGGGACATTATGTATCCCTCTGATATTTTTACGTGTGATCTATATGTCCCAGTGGTATTGACATGAATGATCATCTTGTATTTTCAATTATGAAATGTATATTGTCACAAAAACAATTGGGTCGAATTTATGATTACAAATATTTTACATTTCGGCATCCTTTTCCAAATTACAGTACATGCAACCACTGCTTTATCACTAGCACATTGTTCCTCACTTTCATCTGTTCTATTATCACTTTCATTGTTCACGTTCACTTCCATTACTGTCTATTTGATAATGTTAATAAGAATTCTGTGAACCATTAGCAGGTCTCTCTTTACCAGTGGAACATCGATTCATAGCAATAAAATGTGGTAAATTACCAGGGGTCCTCTGAGAATGTATCTTGGAACACACATGTCCCAGTGGCAGTGAAAGGTTTAAGATATGAGTGCAGAAACATAACACCTGTTTCAGCTCTCCTTTCAGACCAAGTTTGTAAACAAGAATAAGGAAGACAGTCACTGCTTATAATAACTATTAGTGTTAGATATCTAGCTCGCAGTGGTCAAGCAATCAGTGGACATTTGCATAGTACGGGTAATTTGATGTCACTCCTGGATGAAAGAAAAATGGATGTGCCTGTTCTCAGCCAATGGATTAATCGACAGGATAACTGGCTTAGTGCTGATTGAAAGAATGAAATTTTAAAGATTATGGGACATGCAATATAGAGAGACTTGGTAGCAGAAGTTAAAGAGTCTCCATTTTATGCAATCATAGCCGACTCCACGACTGATATTTCAAAGAAAGAACAGTTGTCTCTGTGTGCGCTGTATTGACTCTGATTCATCAAACCCAACAAAATATTGATGGAAATGATTTCCCCACATGGCACAAAATCGGAAACAGAATTCACGATCAAAGATATTCTAACGAAACCTAACCTGAATGCAGAAACACGCGAACAGTGTCATGATGGTGCAGCTATTATGTCAGGACGATTGAATGATGTGCAGAAGATAACTTCGACTCAACATCCGAAAGTTGTATACATTCATTGCAACAATCATGCATTAGGTCTTCCATTGCAGGAAGTAGCACGAAAATGCGAATCTTTGTGTGACGTGCGTGCTATAGTGAAAGACGTTTGAAACATCAACCTGGATTCTGCAAAACGATAGACAGAATACGCACGCCGACATTGTTCTTGAACCCTGTAAAACTATCAACGAAAGTAACCCTAAACATCTGCTGCCTCCTTGTCCTACTCACTGGTGTGTTAGGCGAGCGAGTAGGACAGATTTCAATCTACTACAAACGAGTTCAAATCACGTTGGAAAAGAACCATCAGTAATACAAGTTGTCCAAATGATGATCAAAAAGTAATTCTAAAAGGGCATTTGAAAAGAATGAACAAATTCGGAATGATATTGTTTCTGATAGTCAGAATACGTGCTTTTGTACCTTGCGGACAACTGGCGAAAGTGCTTCAAAATTCTGAAGCTTCTGCTTCTGGAGCTAAAAGAGCAGCAGCGATTCTATCTAAAGGACACTCTGAGAAACCTACGAATAAACAGTGCATTTGAAAACATCTATAAGGAAGCAAAGGAAAATGCAGACAGACTACACTTAAAATTGCCCACTTCATCAAGATCAAACAACACCAATTACGTTGGAGGAGACTGATAATCCTTCTATAGCACCTACCCTAGAACCTGTATCAGATCTTCCAAAAATGTACTTCGAAATCATTGACTATTTGTTGAATGAAGTGCAGCGTCGTTTCAATTAGCCATGCCTCAAACAACTCATAAAACTCTAGAAGATACTTTGTGAAGAAGCTATATGTGCTGGTGGGCCTCTCTCAAGAGATTATTTGAAGCAGGAATTGGGAGTTCACTCGTCGGATTTTAACCTGGATAGATTATGAGCTCAGCTCAGGCTGCATCCGCCTACTTTGATGATGACTGAGTCGCTGACGATCATCAGAATATTAAAAACTATTAGTGCTAAAACCCAAACTGTTCACAGCCTTTTCGACCAAGTTGGTTGTCTAGGGACTTTCGTTCTCACTATGCCAGCTTCTTGAGCATTTGCGAAAGATCATTCAGCTATGTGCGTCATATTTGAGGACGTCCATGACGCAGGAAAGATTGGCTCATCTGCTGTTGCTGCATATGTGTGGCGACCAGACTTAAACACCACTGCAAGAGAATTCATATCAAAGACAAGCGAAAGAAAAGATACTATTAGTCAATTTTGAAAAGAAATAAATGTAGAATTACGTAAGTGAAAATATTATGCGTATTATAACCAATTATTTAAATTACAAAATAGCACTTAAAGTTCAATATAAACTTGAATTATTTCTTATTAATTGTGTCGTACTTTATTAGTGTGAAGTGAAGTGAATATAATGAAATTAGGAAGAGAGGTGAATGTAATAACAAACTGGATATACTGAAGTAAGTATAGTAAAAAAATACAATAACTCTGGATAATTAGTGTAATTGAATTTTCTATATACATTTTATGAAGTCTTTAGTAAAAATTCCATTTTTCCACTTCTGGTACGAAGTCAAGTAGGTAGAAAAAAATATATTTTCTTATTTTTTACTTAATTATGTAGCCTGTTTTATAATGTACAAGTTACTTTCTACAACAAAGTGCTACAAAGTTTGTAGTTCTAAATAGCAATGTCTAATATTACAGTGTAGGCCTACTGCAACACCAGAACTGGGTTTTTAAATATATAATTTTAATTTCCTCGTTTCCAAGTGATTTAAGTAGCTTTAAGACTCTTTAATAGTGTCCGTGTGACCACGTCCAATACAGTTTGTGAGCAGTACAAATTTTACAATTTTATATGTTTTTAATTCTGATTTCAGTGGTTGAAAATTTCTGCACCAGACCAAAATCCAGCACAAAACTGACACGGGATTAATTAATCTAAAGGTGTAAACTAAGATGCCTCTAATAGATAGAAATTTTACTCTCACGAAACTGTTTACAGCTTCATTATATTATTATTATTATTATTATTATTATTATTATTATTATTATTATTATTATTATTATTATTATTATTATTATTATTAACCAATCAAATCAAATTACTGTTACATTACAAACATATATTCGTATTATCTGACCCATGTTACATTCCCGTGTCTATTTTCAAGACAGCAGTTTGCCCCCCCAGCTGAAAAATACTTCCGACGCCACTGATCGTAGCCCACTTGCTTTATAGTGTCTATATATATATATATATATATATATATATATATATATATAGAGAGAGAGAGAGAGAGAGAGAGAGAGAGATGGAAAGATATATAGATAAATAGAGAGATAGATATGTGTGTACACTTTGATTTCATATATTCCAGCCTTTAGGTTTCCATACCAATCCAAAAACTACTTTCCATTTTAGCATATTTAGATTTGTTGCAATTATTCTTTTTTTTTTAAAAAAAAAAAAAGCTCGGAACCAAATAATTTTATTGAGTAATGGAAAGTATTTGATTGAAATTTTATATGTTACTGCACAGTAAGCTCTACTTAAAGTGCCACAGTATTGGAAGCTGAATGGCACATCGGACCAAAGAATGCTTAGGGTCAGTCTTCACCTCCATGGTACAAATCTGTTCCTATAACCGCGGAGTGTGTGCCACTATATGGTGGTTGCCCCGTTTGTGTAACAAACTCATAACATTACACCTAGATTAGCTAGTGGTCTAGAAAAGTAGTTGATTTTTGGGTGGTCATTTTGGATTAAAGTTCTTATATTGTCGTGATCTATTCGTAATCATACAACGTACATCTTGTAGCGATTTAGAGGTTAAAATACTCCGAAAGAAGAAAAAAAAAATGTTTGCTCATACAAATTAAGTGGCGGCGGAATGAGATATGCATGGAAATAGTTTGATTAACACTATCTATGTTTAGTCCTCTTTTTATTGTAACTAGTAACAGAAATATATATATATATATAACAACAAGAAGATAAATAGGTAATACTCATGAAAAATGTTCTTTGGCTGTAATTCTATTTTCACTTAGATTTTAACAATTTCAATTTTAAATTTCCACAAAACTAAATATAGAATGTCTCTCATAGGTTCGTTCGATTTAATAGTTAATTTCACTTCGAAAGTTCCTTTAAATAAGTTGAGTCAACAGCCATTAAAGCTTATTGAAGCTAACAAACTAACACATGTTGGCTCGAGTTTAACAAGAAAATTCTTAAATAGCAAAATTACCTCAGTTGAGCTACTAGCACAAAAGAAACATATATGAATACACCAGACATATATAATAAGCACATTAAATATTAATAGACACTAGTTATAGACATGAGGACTAAGAAATGTAATTTAAATATATATAACATGGCACGAAAGAAGCAAGAAATCACGTAAATTCTTTTCTCTCCTAATATCCGAAATTGCCAAACGCATCGCCTGAAAAGTTATTTCTATTAAGAATCAAACCTGATTTACAAAATAGCATGCTTTAGAGTAATTTCGTTGCCGAGAAATCATGAAAATTCATGATTGTAGAGGAGAGTCGTTGCCACCACGTTCTTCACTTAGTTCAGAAACCACAATGGCGGTCATTCCTTCTACATCAAGGAAGAAGGTTTATAATTCAGAGAATCGCCACTAGAGGCGCTCACATTACAGGTGAGCGTAAATGTCCTCATTCTATAACCTATCAAGTTTCTAATATTAATTTACAATATTTTCATTTATGTGTCGATTACGTTACATAAAAATTCCCTGTCCCCGCCAAAATATATATGTATAAATACATATATATTTTAGACTACAGAAGTTAATCGGCACATAAAGGATAATAGACTATGACCATTGCAAAAATAAAAAAAATATAATACATACAGTAATTCCAGCGACGACCACTTACAACTTATGGACACAACTCTTATGGATGAAATACCGCGGTATTATGATAAGATGATACACTCTTTCACATCTCACTACACTAAGACACTATACACTTCACTGCCAGATATCTGGAAAATACAAAAATGAAAAACACACAAAATAACTGTACAGAATATTATTGTTACATTTTAAAATTTTTTTTTTCTATTACATTTTACGTTTGGCTTACTGAATTATAAGGCTTAACGTGATTAACATTTCTCTTAATGATACGCTTAGGATTTGCAACCTCTTGCAACCACAATGTATTTAAATTAGGTTTGCTCAAAACTTTAAAGGGACCTTCGAATAAAGGACTTAACTTAGGAGTAAAATGTTTAATAATTGAGGCCTTTTGGAACTTCTTTACCAAAACTAACTGGTCTCTATGATAATTTGGCAAGTTTCTGGTTTTAGAGTAACATTTCTGCTTTCTTTTCCAAGATCGATCAATGTTTTCGACAAGTTTCGCCATTTTCTCTTCTTTATCAGGAGTTCCGTCTAGTTCTTCCAAGTTTAATTCCCATAGAACATCCAAGGGTGAGGACAACTTACGACCAAGATAGACCTCCGCCGGCTCAAATCCAGTCGATTCTGAGACACACATGTTGAGCGTATACTGTATTTTCTTGATGTATTGGGCCCAATCTGATTGATGCTCATTAACATACGTTCTCAGAATGTTCTTAATCGATCGAATCTGTCTCTCCGCCTGGTTGCTGCTAGGTGAGTAGGGAGCCGTAGTAATGTCCTGAATACCAAGGCTAAAAAGATGTTGCTTCATGTAGAAACTTGTGAAGATCTGCGCACGATCGTGGACGACTTTATTAGGAATTCCCAGAAGAAAGTAAAGGTTTTCCAGCTTACTGCAAATAACCTTGGAGTTTAAAGATCTTAGTGGTTCAATCATCACAAACCTGGATGCAGCGTCACAAACAATGAATAGATGCCTAAACGGTCCTGAATTTGGGAACGGCCCGGCGGTATCAAAATACCAGCAGTGGTTAGGTCTGGTTGTTTTCCGGGAGTAATAAACACCCTGTTTCTTCCTGTTACCATCCTTGCACGTCTGACATCGCAAGCATCCTTGGACGTACTTCCTAACGTCGAGGAATAAGTTCTTCCAACTGCATCTTTGGGCAATCTTGGCTGCTGTCCGTGAAAAGCCGGTGTGACATCCGCCCACTTCATCCTCGTGAAAGAATTTCATGATGCTGTATTTCATGGCTTCAGGCACTAAAATCCTCCATCCTTGATTTTTCCTTCCTTTAGTTTTGACAAAAAGAATACCATCATTTATTTTGTATTTGTCAGCAAGCTGACCCTGCTTAACCTGCTCTATAATTCCTTTTATTTCTTGGTCTTCACTTTGTAACTCCTTAAGAGGACGACTGAACACAGGTGCATTCCAGAAATTAGCCAAAGATAAATTTACTGTTTGTCCTTTAAAATCTTGAATTTCGTTATATTGATCGTCAAAATTATGAAATTCCACCCCATTGTTAACTCTAGACCAGAAATCTGCCAAAAAGTTCTGAGACGTTCTTAAATGAATAATTTTAAATTGAAATCGCGATATTTTTTCAATTAACGTTCCATACTTCCTCATTCTTTTGTGATTACGCAATAGCCATGTTAAGGAAGAGTTGTCAGAAAATATAGTACAAGGCTTAATCAAATACATTTCAAATTTCTGGAGCGCCAAACAGAGAGATTTAAGTTCCAATTCAAAGATGTTCTTAGACCAATCGGACTCAGGAACAGCCTTAGAAAACAAAGCTACAGGTCTTAGAAGTTTTTCCTCATCATACTGCGAAAGAATTGCAGAAAATCTTTTAAATGAACTGTCGCAATGAATAACAAAAGGTTTATCCATATCAGGCACACGCAAAATTACATGATCTACAAAAGCCTGTTTTACTCGTTGTAAGGCTTCCTGTTCTTGTGGTCCCCAATGAAATTTATTTTTTACAGAACGTAATTTATGCAAAGGAGCCATAATTTCGGCATAATCCGGTATGTATTTCTTATAATAATTTAAGTAACCACAAATGCGATTAACGCCTCTCCTGTTTTTAGGCTGAGGTAGATTTTGCACAGCTTCTACACGGTCGGGATCCATTCTAGAAAAGCCACCTTCAAATTCATATCCTAAAAACTTTATCTTTGTTTGAAATAATGATAATTTCTTTTTCGAAACAGTTATACCCCATTTACGCAATCTTTCTAACACTTCCTCTAATATTTGCTTGTGCGTTTCAACATCTTTGGTGTGTATAAGAAAATCGTCACAAAATACTTCTAAGTTTTTACCTATCATATCACCAAAGATCTTGTGCATAAAGCTAGTTAAAACAAACGTACTACATCTAAACCCCATTGGGAGTTTACGATGAACAAGCAAGCGAGTGGGCGTGCAAATGGTAGTATATTTCTTGCTTTCTTCAGAGATGTTCATCTGAAAGAAACTTTTCCGAATATCTAACCGAGAAAACAGAGTATCTTGGCCTAAATTGGCTATAGTAGCCTCTACATGTGGGCTAGGAAAACTGGTTACCCTAACTTTCTTATTAATTTCTGAGAAGGCCACAACTAAACGTTTAGATTTATCGTTATTCGTCACCAAAAAACATGGAGACGAATAAGGAGAATAGGGAACCTCTTCTAAAACGCCCTCTTTTATTAGCTCATCAATATGGGATTCCAGTTCTTTTAATTTACTTCCTGTAACTTGGTACGGTTGTAATCTAACAGGTGTGGGATCTTCCATTTCTATCTCATAAGTAAAATCTTTAATTTCGCCTAAAGAATTCGAGATAACATCTGAATAGGAATTACATAAATTTTGAACATATTCTACCAATTCAGGATACCTCTCTTTTAAACTATCTGAAATTTCAATATTATCTACCTCATTATTTTCATTCTCGACCAATTCGTAATTTTTATTGGTGTCCTTATATAATTCCCTGGAATTGAAAACATTATTAAAACAACATAATTGATTAGGAATAGTGCTACCTGCGGTTTGTCCTTGGACTGGCTCCTCCTCCCTCCTTCCTTCCTTCCTAGGATCCTCATTCAAACTCCGTATGGTGCTACTAGGATAGTTCCTTTTCCTTTGAACAGGCGCCTTGGGTTTGGAATAGGTGGATTTTGGTTGACTAAACACAGATTTAAACTCACTGGAAGAAATATCTGAACGTACAACGTTAGCAGGCACTAAATCTTCCCTCCAGTGTAAAGGCACTGTTAGGTTTAACGTGGTGATAATAAGTTTCTTTTGGGATATGTCTATAATAACCTTATTGTCCAAAATGAACTGATTTCCCAATAGAAGATCGAAATGGGTAGAGTTTGTTACGTAAAACCACAAGTGAAAGTCTGTATCACTAATTTTGATGGTAATTTTGACCTTTTGATGGAGCGTTACAACAGTCTCACCTATTCCCACAGTGGTGAAGTTGGTGGGTATAATATTTACTTGTACCCTATTACGTATAAGGTTCAGAAATTTTCTACTTATCAAATTTACACAAGACGCTGAGTCCAAAATACAAGAATTTGAAACACCATCCACTGTTACTGGAATAAATAGCACTTGTTTGTCCCTTTCTAGATGATTTAACAAAGTTCGAGGTAAGAATTTTCCTTGAGATGTAACTTTGGGTAAGGAAGGACAGGAGTTCTGAAAATGTCCAGTTTGTTTGCATCTAAAGCACTTAATATTCCTTTCCATATGGGATTTTTGAGGTGAAGAGTTTTTATCCGAAACATCCATTGGTTTAGAAAAGTTCAAAATACCTTGAGCGAATTTTACATTCCCCTTTAATTTACTATAATCATTATTATACCTGATAAAGTGGTCGCAAGATTGAGCAATGGTCATAAGCTCGGGTACAGTAGTAGGTATCTGACTTGTGAAATATCTTGCATAAATATGCGGAGGTACTAAATTTGTTACTATGTCGCAAAACACATGATCGTCATAGTGAAGACCCAAAACATTAGCAATACTTAGTTTTTCTTGTAAGAAGGTATACATATTTTCGTGCTCTAACATAATTCTGTAAAAATACTGACTCACAAATTGTGTTCTACTAATTGTAGATACGAATCTTGCAAGCAAACTAGAACAAATCTGTCCCCAATTATTAGATATACTCAAGAAGGAATATAAGGTGCGGTTAAACTCACCACGAGTTTGTTCTAAACTCGCAACTAAAATTACCTCTATAGTCATTTCTTGACGCCTAATTATTTCGTCTAGACGAACCAAAAATATGAAAGAAGAATGACTTTCAGATCCGTCAACCACCGGTAAAGAATGAATTTGTTTCTGCAATGCAACATAGGCACTCTGGGATACATGCTTTCGAAAGTCACATGCTAAGGCGGGTCTAGCCATAGTGAAACCTAAGTTATCATTACCTAAAATAGGCCTACCAGTTTCAAGATTATTACTCAAATGATTTTGAAATATATTAGTACTCTTAATATCAGCATAAGGCTGTTTTACGTGAGTTTCTTCAGTGTCACCCCTAATTACCTCTGTGCCACGAGGCATATTAACAGTTACATGTGAATCTAAATTTTGACTTCTTTCAATGTTAGACCTAAGAAAATGCGGGTTAGATTCAGATAAGATACAACCATGAAACTGAGTTTCGGGGTAATGAATATTTCTTACATGTGATTCCTCGATTGAACCCACTTTTCTTATGCTAATTCTCTGCCCTTGCAAAATATTAGAAGTTTGAGCATGAGCACCCATTTGCATTCGAGAAAAGGTAGACATTATTTTGTGCGGTTTGAATTGATTAGCTCGTAATAAATGCGGCGCAAAATCGCACCCTGTAGTTTGAATTTCATTATAAGATGAAGAACTCCCTTCTGAATAATTACCTACACACTGATTTAAACAATTTAATGGTTCACACGCACCTCTTACTGGCACATGTTCCGTAATTGGAAATGTGGTTTGAATTCCTACATTACAAGTACCCTCCATTTCATTTCTATGGCGGCCTTCATCTTTACCTGCACTCAATTCAGATCCTTCTACTGTACTTTCATAATCAGACATGTTCTCACTATCAGAAAATTCTATAAGTAAATTCTCTCGTCGTGCCATGTTACCCTTTTCACAATAATTACTAATTTCTTTTTTATTTCCATGCACGCACAATGTGTAGCCCTTTTTACCAAAGCTAACACAAGGCGATTGTGGTTTCTGAACTTAAAATATAATTTGTATGTAGCGATTTAGAGGTTAAAATACTCCGAAAGAAGAAAAAAAAAATGTTTGCTCATACAAATTAAGTGGCGGCGGAATGAGATATGCATGGAAATAGTTTGATTAACACTATCTATGTTTAGTCCTCTTTTTATTGTAACTAGTAACAGAAAAATATATATATATATAACAACAAGAAGATAAATAGGTAATACTCATGAAAAATGTTCTTTGGCTGTAATTCTATTTTCACTTAGATTTTAACAATTTCAATTTTAAATTTCCACAAAACTAAATATAGAATGTCTCTCATAGGTTCGTTCGATTTAATAGTTAATTTCACTTCGAAAGTTCCTTTAAATAAGTTGAGTCAACAGCCATTAAAGCTTATTGAAGCTAACAAACTAACACATGTTGGCTCGAGTTTAACAAGAAAATTCTTAAATAGCAAAATTACCTCAGTTGAGCTACTAGCACAAAAGAAACATATATGAATACACCAGACATATATAATAAGCACATTAAATATTAATAGACACTAGTTATAGACATGAGGACTAAGAAATGTAATTTAAATATATATAACATGGCACGAAAGAAGCAAGAAATCACGTAAATTCTTTTCTCTCCTAATATCCGAAATTGCCAAACGCATCGCCTGAAAAGTTATTTCTATTAAGAATCAAACCTGATTTACAAAATAGCATGCTTTAGAGTAATTTCGTTGCCGAGAAATCATGAAAATTCATGATTGTAGAGGAGAGTCGTTGCCACCACGTTCTTCACTTAGTTCAGAAACCACAATGGCGGTCATTCCTTCTACATCAAGGAAGAAGGTTTATAATTCAGAGAATCGCCACTAGAGGCGCTCACATTACAGGTGAGCGTAAAAGTCCTCATTCTATAACCTATCAAGTTTCTAATATTAATTTACAATATTTTCATTTATGTGTCGATTACGTTACAATCTTCATACCAAGCCGAGCGGTCTGCGGGGATAGACCATCGGCTTGAAGGCCCCGGGTTGAGTCCCGGAAGGGTCATGTGTATGGATTTTAACAGCATTTGTTTTTTCGTATTGTGTCAGGGGGCGAAATCGTACGGGATAAAAGGATTTCAGTCTGAAAAAATTGGAGAGAATATCCTCCCCAAGATACTTTCATGGGAGTAAGAAATTAGTAAAAATATAGGATATACATTTTATAGCAGGTTTAAAATTATGGGTATCCTATTTCTTTTCTCTTAATTATGTTCTTCAATGTTCGAATTTTGATCATTCTCATGATATTTTCTGCTTTCAACGGAGTTCCATGAATATTATACCAAATGTTCTTTTCACTCTGTAAGAAAACATTTCTGAAGATAATTTAGGTCCTAATGAATATTATTCACTAGGAAAGAGAAGTATTCCCCTCCTCTCAACATGGAAGCAGAGGGCAATTTCGCAGAGGTCAGATCAAACATTTCCGCGTAACAAAACGAAGGTCCCCCTGTAAAACTCTTCACTTAAAGTGTTATTGTTAGTATCATAAATTTGCTGAAAGCAAACAATTTGAAGGGTTCGTCGATAATATCTTCGCTTTTTTTGTCCTTCGACCGCCTTCCAAACAAAGAGGTGAATTTTACAACATGACTGCTGTATAATAAGCGAGCGATTGGTAAAATGGTAAAAGTGTTTTCTTATGTGTATGTGTGTGTGTGTGTGTGTGTGTGAGAGAGAGAGAGAGAAGACAAAATTTTAGTTGCAAGATGACATACTTCAATTGCCGTTTTCGGTTCATATAGCAAAAAGAATACCGCCACCAGAGAATAAAGACAAGTGTAGTGTGTTCTGTTTTCTTCCGCCATCTCAGCCAGAACTTTCAACTACAGCCTGTAATGAGTGTAGACCTTATCCAGTTTTCAAATTGAATAGATGGTCGTGGTAGTTCGGTTTCTTGACCTTGTAAAAATCTTCCCTGTCTTTGATTTTGTTTGTCATCATTCCAGCCAGAAATGAAAAAAATGAGAATTCCTCAGTTTACAGCAAGGGGAATTGGGGACAAGACATTAAGGATGATATTCCTGGAAGCTCATGTATCACGATTGTTTCATTCAATAGACAGAGGACACTTTTCTATGAAGGCTTTCAACATGTTTTCACACAAACATGTCTTCTCCTTTTGCAATCTATATGACTACTGGCAATTTCAATCTTGGCCATTTCCGCCAGCGTTTTCATTTTCGAGAACCGAGACGAGACGAGACATTTCAAGAGACGTCCCGTCTCGTCTCGTGTCTCGTCTCGTTTTCGAGACGGGCCAAGTAGTCTGTCTTGTCTCGTGTCTCGTCTAAAAGGTTCTGTCTCGTCTCGTGTCTCGTCTCGTTTACGATACGAGACGAGACGAGACACGAGAAATGTCTCGTCTCGTGGCAACACAACCTACAATAGCATTTCTTATGAAAGCGTTTCACCGTTTAAATATACACATTTTTTTTAACCATATCCAGACGTATTTATAGTTTTGTTTTGACATTATGTACGATAAAATATTACAAGCTGATGGCAGATATTTTAAAATGTAGCTTTAATATTATTTTTCAGTTTCGGAAAACTCAAAACAAACAAGAAAGAAAGAAAGAAAGAAAGAAATAATAATAATAATAATAATAATAATATAAATAATAATAATAATAATAATAATAAAACGAATTGTAAATTATCAAAACTGAAGTTACCATTTTCGTACTCAAAAGGGACTTTTGTCACTTGCTATTGAATGTTATTTTGTGTTCAGCCTTACAGACGATAGCTTGCAATGCAATACTTTTTGAGGATAAAATTTAGATTTGTGGGATTTCGGCATCTAAGGCCATATAGCCCGTCACGTTTGAAAGATGACGTCCCTCCGCGAGCACACAATCCGGGGAAAGGGAAGGATGGAAGCATTGGGGAAGGAAGGAAGCGGTCTGGGACCTATAAGTTAGGTACCACCCCGGCATTTGTCTGGTGTGAATGAGGAAAACCTCATTCAGGGTGGATGGCCTGAAAATACTTTTTAGTACTTCTTCGACCATGTGCCCCCACCGGTAATTGAACCCGGGAATGCTCGCGCCGAAGGCGAGAGCATTAGGAACTACGCTACGCGGGGCCGATGCTGTATTTTTAGGTGATGTGATATTGCCACATTTGGTTCCATTACAAAATAGGCATCTCTGGCAAGTTAAAATGGGGGGGGGGGGTACTAAAATGCTACTAGACCCAACTGAATTTACGTCAAAATTATGAGTAAATGGTAATCTACAAAATTTTGACTCCCTGAAAGAAGTCTTGCAATGACATTCTTGATTTCATTACACATTTCGAATACAGTATTTCTTTTTCCTTCTTCTCCTGTGTTCTTAATGAAGTGGTGTATATTGTCGATCTTTTCACACTTAATTTTGTTATATGTTTTTGAACTTGTCCCTTAGCATCCAATTCCTTTGCTACCATCATTTACTTCCTTTTCCGTTTTAATGCCTAAGATATAAAATTTATTGTTGTTATCATCCGGTTCCTCAGTGTGTTCTTTCCGTCTTTGTCAAGCTACAATTCTTTCATTAAAAGTGCATTTCTATCTTTAGTTTCTGTATTGTCATCGTAGTTTTCCCTTGCTACCTTCCATTTCCAAGAAATTTATCTTCATATACATTATTATAATTTCTCTATCCCTTTTAATTCTTCTTCTCATTTTTACTTCTATTGCAGATTCCTCTATCTTTGTAGATTTCCTTTTTTAATTCGCAGTTGAACTTTCTATACATTTTTTCCCTTCTCTGGTATTCTTTCGTCATGAAATCCAATTGTTGCTGGTTAAGAGTCCCTATCACGGCGAAATGAAAATACAATTAATTTTACAGTAATTATGTGATATCTTCGAATAGGTAAAAGATAATCGAAGTGTAGAACAAGAGCGCTTAGGCTAAGGGTGCCCATGTTGTAGTTTCCAGAAAGGGGGGGGGGGGGGGCAAGTATAAGTGACATTTCAAATTTTGCAGTAACTATTCTAAAAAATCCATTGGGTTTTTTTCGGGGGCGCGGTGGCTCAGTGGCAGAGCGTTCACCTCCGGTTCTTGGGGTCCCTGGTTCGATTCCAGCTCGCGCCGTGTGGACTTTGTGGTGGACAAACACCGTGCTCGTAGGTTTTCTCGTGGTTCTCCCGTTTCCTCCCACTTTCTTCATTCCACCATCTCACTCATTATCACCGTCTCCTTTAGCCTAACCGGCATAACCATGGGACGTAAAACTTAAAGATTTCATTTTTTAATTTTTTCTATTGGGTTTTCGATCTTCCGAAGTACAATTTCCTGTAGAGTGGAGCGAGCGCCCTTCCTTGCTCCTCCTGATGGGTGCCTTTGCCCTAGCCAATATTACAGTATTTTACATGAGATACCGTTATCACGACTCAATTATCTGCTTTCGATTTCCAGCTATTTAGAAAATCGGCATTTTTTCGCGTTTCTAAATGGCTGCGGGGGTGCGAGGGTTCAGTGGTAGAGTGTTCACCTCCGGTGCTTGCGGTTCCTGGTTCGATCCCAGCTCGCGCCGTGTGAACTTTGTGGTGGACCAACACCGTTCTTGTGAGTTTTCTCAGGGTTCTCCGGTTTCCTTTCACTTTCTTCATTCCACCATTTCATTCATTTCTCATCATCACCGTCTCCTTTAGCCTAACCGGCATAACCGTGGAGGGCTCAGTGGAAGAGTGTTCACCTCGGGTGCTTGCGGTTCCTGGTTCGATCCCAGCTCGCGCCGTGTGAACTTTGTAGTGGACCAACACCGCGCTTGTGGGTTTTCTCAGGGTTCTCCGGTTTCCTTTCACTGTCTTCATTCCACCATTTCATTAATTTCTCATCATCACCGTCTCCTTTAGCCTAACCGGCATAACCGTGGGACGTAAAACTCAAAAATTTCATTTCATTTCATTTCTAAATGGCTGCACACGGACTGCTACTAGGAGACTTGTGATAGCGGTACCTCATGTAAAATAATATTGTCTACAGCACGCTTGTTCCACATTTCGATTATCTTTTATTTATTTGAAGATATCACATAATGACTGTAAAATTAGCGGTATTTTAATTTCGTAGTGGTAAGGCCTCTTAAGTAGCGTAATGACAAAGGTGTATGACTGAATCCGAGACTACTTTGACTAACTAAGAAATGTAGCTTTATTTCCTTGAAAGTGGCTAACATGTCAACCTAATTTTTAATAACATATATAAATTCGTTTGTTTTGCCTCTCTGTACTTGTTCCATATAGATCAGCATTGGTCAATTTCTTCTCCTGCTCCTCAACAAAATATTGGGGGAGACACGTCCCCCTTGTCTCCCCACCAGTGCCGCCCGTGCATTACAATGCATACTGTCTGGCTAAAGCATATACATTCACTGTTAAGAATAAGTTTATCATTTGTATTCAGTGCTGTAGTCCTAAAATTTTCAGAGTACACGCTGTTCTGTGATCTTCTATGATTGCCCTAAAAGACATAAAAGGCATTTTTGATGAACAATGTACAACGCATGTATTAATTAATTTTATTAAAATGTAAAGAATATAGCCTACTTCTGTTTTATAGTCTAAAAGCACTTCATACTATTTTCTTGATGACATTCTTTACTTAAATCACTTCGTTAAAAACATAAATGGGCGTAAGTATGGAGAAGGAATCTCCTCACTCCGAGTAGGGACAGTAAAAATCGCGCACGACGTGCCAGAAAAAAAAATCCAAATTAAATTTTATAAAATCATTAAGACGTTTTTTATTTCAATTAATAGGATCTGTATTGCTCGGTTACTTATTAGCATTAGCATGACCTTGAAAATATTCATACCTTAGTTTGAATGTATCTAACAAGTTTGGTTCTCTTCAGCAGAGAACACGGTCTTAAGCAATTGAAATATTACAGGCATCGACCTTCAGAACCGCTAGGATATCCTCTCAGAACAAAACTGTTTCTCTTTGCGTCGATCTATTCTCTAATCCTAAAATAACAATTTTGTGTTTTGGGCTGGTGATATAGTCACTTTATCATTGGAATCATGGCTTTGATTAAATAAATAAATAAAAACCAAATAAAAGTAGAAAGTACTATACGCTCTGAAGCACAAGGTATACTCCAATGACTAAGATTAAGCAGAGAGGATATACGGCGTGTACCCTCGACTGCAGCCCTGCTTGTATTACATTATTTTATTCAAAGACGAAATGTCAACTCATCGACCAGAGCATCACTAGAATTGGTTACGGCGAGTTATAGATCTGAAGTCACTTAAAATTAGAATAAATAAATAAATAGTTGGCCTACTGCAAATTACCGTATTCTTACGGTCAAGACAATACATCTGTGTCTGTGTGGGAAACGCTGTGTCTGGTTTCATGTGGATTATCTTATTTGCTACTTGCAGTCACGTTGTGGAGTGCGTGTTGCAATATGTGGCAACGCCAGACTGAATCAACATGCAACAGCGAAGGCGCGGGAGGGGGGAGCATAAATACACAAGATAATAGCCCAGGCAAGTAACCTTCAGTATGTCAGTTCTCATCGGGAAATTCCCGAAGTATTCATGACGGGTGGAAAGCTAGTAATGCAGCACAAAAAATAATTGCTAGGATCTGAGCTATTTCCTTCGATCACATTTGAGGCTAATAATGGTCACAATATTAATTCACACACTTCAGACTGAAAAGTATGTAAGAGGCTCGAGGGAAATGAAAGTAGGCCTATGAATAAAATAAAAACATAAAGCTGTATAAATTCAAGCTTTAATCAAATAAATCAAGTAAAAATAGATTTGAAATAACAAATGAGAACATGGTGGCCCAGTGTTAGATCGTTCACCTCTAGTGCGAGGAATCAACCGGCTTAACTTCAGGTCATGTGCCTTTCAGGTGGATGGACTACATCATGTCTGTGGATATTCTAGAGGTCCTCCACTTTCTCCCACATTCTCATTCTATCAATTCTTTCAACCATTCTGTTTAATTAGCCATAGGGTAAATGTGCCAGTCTTCGACCACCTAACTCATTTTCTAATGGTCCTTAATCGTTTTTCACTCAGTGGAACAACTTAGGAGGATGCAAGTAGCTCACATGTGTTCCTAAAACTATATTTTATCTATACTTTATCCAAAACTGAGATACCTTATACCATTTATGTAATATTAGTCAGAGAAACACCAATAACTGATTTCTTTCAGTGTTCGACCATTTTTCGTTAATGTTCGACCGCCTACTGTTTAGTCAGCGACCACTACTCGGTTAATGTGCTTTTAATTACAGTATGAAGGCTAAAGCATAACTTTACCAAACTAATAGCATCTGTAGATGTTACATCATTAGTTTTTCAGGTATCACTTCGCATTTTCGCACAATAGTCGCTGAGATTAAGTAATTTTGTGATAGTTTTGTCAAGAAAGGGACCACCAAATTCATTTAAGGTTCAATCCAATGCAGCACCAAACATGCTTCGTGTTCTCTGGGTTGAAGGGGTATAAACCCCATCTTCTAAATTCGTTTTTAATTACTAATTGTGTTGCTACCTTGTATATTACTCTTTTAATTAGTGGTGCAGAAATAACACGTGTAACATTTTACTCAGTTTCCATGTAGTACTCTCGAAAACGATTTGAACACTGATACGTCGCAGGGTTGAAGAATATGTGTGCTGTTTGGTGGAAGGCAGTAGAGTACTATAGCATGACTGGAACAAAATTCGTTGACTTCCATTGCCAAGTGAGTCTTGTGGCCGTCGGTTAGCAGAAGGACTGGTTTCTTAATAGAGGGATCATTCACCAATTTTAGGAAACCGTTTGCTATCCATTCGTAGTGTTTCACTTCGCATCCAGCCGCTATCTGACCTGACCTGCCTCTGAAAATCTCTGAACTGCACTGCTGACGTCCTTTGGAAGATGTCTTACATACAGATATACGACCATCGGGGATATAATTTCTCTTGCTGCGGAAAAAGTGCAAAGCAGTGTTAATGTTTCTTTCTCGTTGCCCTTCACCTCGTACATATTTTTCCACGCTTTGGACCTCAACGCCTTTCCTGATTTGTGACACAGTTGAAAGCTGGATTCATCAGGATTAAATATTCGCTCAGAATCATTTAGAATAACACATTGTCCCGTTTCTTTCAAGTATTTCTCAAGGTCCTAAAACCACAAGCGAATGTTTCCCTCGGTGGGTGTCTCCTCAAGTAAGTGTAGTACCAGGTTTCACCGGCTCGATTGTCTTTGAACGGCGTTTTGCGTTTTTCTGAATCGACAATTTTTTAACACTGTTCAGAAGTTCGTATTTCTTCTGTACAAAGCCCTTTTGCTCATATTAAGGAGCCAGTTTGCTAATCCCTCTTCTTCTCTCTGTGTTAGGTATGGTTCTGGATCTATTTTTCGCTTTTTGGGATTGTGACCATGAAATTTACCCATCAGCGTTACCCGAGGAATTCCATAGATTCCCGATGCCCGATGCCTTTCGTATGGAGCGCTTTTTTATTTTTTTATTTTTATTTATTATTATTATTATTATTATTATTATTATTATTATTATTATTATTATTATTATTATTATTATTATTATTATTATTATTATTTGCAACAAGCCTCCAGAGCTTTTTGTAGATCCTCGTTTGAATAAGCTGGCAGTTTAAGCTTAAGCCTACTCACTCATTATCTCTGAAGAAACAAAAATTCTTAAGGACATGCAAGGAAAACATGTAATCCAGACGTAAGCTGATAGTTGCTATTCCGCTAACAATATTTGAATGCATTCCACGACGAAGCGAGAATAGTGTAGTTCAGTATTAAACGAATTAGACCAAATATAATAAATTTATTATTCAAATGAAGTGTCATACCCTAACAGTGCCGTTAATTTTCCATGAACATGTTGGGAAACTACATGAATATTCAGTTATTTGAATTTTTTTTTGGCCTTTAGGCATCTACGGTTCCGACCGGGATAAGGTGAGGGAGAGGATGTTGGAAGTTAGACGGCCAGGGCCTATTTTGAAGATACTATCCCAGCATTTGCCTGGTGTGACTGAGGAAAAACCCGAAAAAACTCAGTCAAGATGGTCGACCGCTGGGATCGAACCGAGGACCTTCCGAATGCTAAGCCAACGCTTTACTATTTTTTCAAAGCTCGTCTCAGCCGAGACATTAAGCCTGAATGCTCCTCGAGCCAATTGGAGATAATCCAATCCTGACAAGGACACGAACACAGAAGTATCGAGGACAATTAAAAATACCCTTGCTCATGAGAGGGATTCGAACCATCAGTGGATTGCCTCTTCACCATTACCACTGAGCCACGGCCATTCGGTTAATATTCATGTATTAACGGTAAGACTCAGCAGATGATTATACAAATGTAAATTGATCACTGAATTAGTGTTTGAATCAAGAAATTCTGCGAGAAAATACATACGCAAAGCATGGCCGGACACTGATAAAGAAACAGCTAATCTTCGACCAGTACAAATGTATTACGAAAAGTAGTGGTCGAACACTAGTAAATGTTTTCGTATTCCATTATAATTTCACAATTGATAACTAGGTACTCATTTCATGCAGATGAATCGAAAGTTAGTCGTTATTGATATTTCTACAATTTTTCAGTGCTCGACCACCCTGTGGTCGAACACTAGTTAACAAAGAATATTTCATAAGTCATTATCCGACCACTACATTTTATTGATTTATTCTTCATACTTTACAGTTATCATTAAAATTTAATTACTAAAATGTGCTCTACAGTTCCATGTAACAGAATAATATGTGCATTTCTTACCTGGTGAGATAAAACTATGGAAAAGCACGAAAAACAGGGCGCTGTCGTTCCCATTTGCAACAGATTAAAGTTGTCGAAAATTCAGTGCGTCTTCCGTAGGCATACATTTGATTGGCTATTACCGAATGCATGTGCAATACATTTTGACAGTATCTTTGTGATTGGTTCAGAATAAGCTGCAATTCAATTATAACGGAAAAGCATGCTTTTTTATCGGAAAATAAGCCTAATATATGGTTTTAAAGTGAAAAGTGGTCGGCAACTAGGGGGTGGTCGAAGACTGGCACAACCACCCTACGTTTCCTCTAGCCTAAAGAATATAACTACGGGGCATTAAATTAAGAATTTCATTCAATTTCGTTTGAAGCAACAACTGGTAAACTTTAAATTAACACCAGTAGATAAAATTCAAAAACAATGACGTCATTTCATGTTTTGACATGGGGGCTAGAATGTCCACCGTCATAAGGGTTTCAGTGTTTTATTACTATATTAGTATACAATTTATTGAAACAATGTGTCTTTCTTCCCTCTCGAAATTACGCCCCTGTTCCAAAAAATAAAAGAAGCCTCAGACAACGTTCGTCAATGAAAGAAAAACTCTTACAAAACAACACCAGAGTTGTCCGACAAACCACAAACCACGAGTCATCTGTTTGTAGTCCAAAATAATCTACAAGTTAGACTATTCAGGTTATTTGATTAGAATGTGCCAAATCTCCGAAGGCCGATACAAACTTCTCAAAAGTTATGAACATAGCCAAAAATGTATCATTTTTTACTTGAATATTTACAGGAATTAAATATTTAGTTTAATCAGTATTTTATGCTTTATAAGCTAAATAAATAAATAAATAAATAAAACTTCTGATGCTACAACCCTTATGCGGCCCTCGCCTTCGGTGCGAGTGGTCCTGGGTTCTATTCCCGTTGGGGGTACTCGGTCGAAAAAGTGTAAAGAGTTTTTTTTTCAGGATAACTATCCTGAATGAGGTTTTCTTCGGTTTTCCTCATCCACACCAGGCAAATGCCGAGATGGTACCAAACTTATAGGTGCCATGTCGCTTTCTTCCTTCCCCAATCCTTTCTTCCTTCCCTTTCTCCGGATAGCGTACTCGCCGAGGGACTTCATCCCTCATACGTGACGGGATAAATATCCATAGATGCCACAAGCCCTGAAATGTAAATTCTAAATCTCTAAATCCCTTATGAGGCCTTGGCCTATCAGTCGGCTTGTAGTACTTATGGCTTTGTTGTAATTGGTCCCTCTCGACAGCAGCTAGCTTTCTAGCCTGGACTTCATTTCCTCAAGTGGCTCCCCATTTGTCCTCGTGGCACTGGATGGATACACAACACAACACCATGTGGTGAGCACAAACAGTCACCCACCTTCTCTCTGAACAGACTGGAAACTACTAGACTTTTCCGATATCACGAAAATTGAGTTTCCATTGCGACTACGGTGCAACTTCCTCTTTGCTAGACTGAAGATGTCATAACAGGAGGAACTGGGAGTTAGGTTGGCAACTGGTCGGTATTTTACTGCCAGATCGGGATTTTTGTCAAACTCGACAATGTATTTCATTGTTTAAAATACAAGTATTCTTCATCTGTTTTGAAAATTATGAGCGAGTGAGGGTAATTTCATTTTTCATAGTTGGCAACCCTGACTGAAAGATGCCTGAAAAAAACTTACTGATATGATATTATCCTTCATAATACTACCATAGCGCTTTGAAGAGAAAGTGTGAACACTCAGTTAGTTAGAGTGGTTCACCACAGAGAGGCGCTGTCGTAGTTTTACGATTCGACTTCGTATGAAACGTTACGGAAATAAATGTAAATCTCATACATTTTTCTTTTTTTTTAACAATTCGTTAATTCACCTACAGAAACGTAGCGTGTAGTTAATTCATTTCAGTATTAAATTGTATACTTAATACATGTGTAGCAGTAATTTGTAGATAAACATAAAATTTAAAAAAAATAACTGAAAAAGAACTTCTGCACTCACAAATTTCCAAACTCTCAAATTTGATATAATATTTTTCCATCTATTAATAAAGTCATTGTATATTTTATACATGGCATTGAGCCAAAACCCAAGTTAAATTTTAAAATATAATGAAACTTGTATAAACCGGAACTTCAATAAAGTGGAAATCTGTCATTAACGGAAACTTTTCAAATACCCGATATGTCTTTATATTGCTCTTCAAATTTGTATAAAACGGAAATCTGTCCAAAACGGACGAAAATGGCGGACCCATTGCTTTCCGTGCTTTATGCACTATATACTATAAGGAGTTTCATTATAAATAGGAAATATAGGCCTACCTATAACTATACTGCAAGATTTCTTCGTTGAGCCCTGGGTCAGTAATTAGACACTAGCAATTTTTGAAAACTCTAGTGATGATTTTGCGATTTTTGACGACGCCAACTCCTTCCGAATTTCCTTTGAGCGAAAAGAGAAACGGCATTTGATATAATGTAAAATCAATTTGGGAATTAGTTCCATGGAATGAATGTTCCTTCCTACATCCCAGCACAATGGCCTCAACTTTGATGTCATTCAAACTGTCCAAAGTATCATAAAAAATATGTCACCTTACATGTTTTAATTAGATGCAATGTTAGCGGTCACTACTTTTCTGCCTGTAATAACACGCTAAACACTTCTTGAGTTGGGTACATTAGAAATGAATCTCCAGTCTTTTAATTTAGAGAAGACAGCGCCGTTATTTTCTTTTGAAGATATTCTTCGTAATTTGCTTATACAGCATGTATAGACCTATTTAGTGAATTTTGACTCTTTACTATGTAACCTGACAAATGATAGGCGAGACCTTCTTTTGCAGTAGTGCATTTTGGAAGTGGTGGAGAATTACTTATCCAGTCACATGCATCTGTACCCTTTTCAACCAAAATCAACTTGAAAGTGATATTTTGTAACGCCTTTTTCTTTAGTTATTTGTTTGTTCTTCAGTGATTTTTTGCCAATTTTCTCATTTGATTAACAAAAGTCGTGAGAGAAATATTATTTGAGGTTCGCAGTTGGAACTTGAAGAAAGCACGTTTTTTACAGGAACATAGTACAGGTACAAAGATTGCAACATATGCAAATGAAGAAAGTCAAGGGTAGAAGGGCAATCATCACATGACAATGATCTTATAATTCCGAAATGTCATTCCAGTGGATCCTGATTAAATGTTGATGTTAATATGTAGGAAAACTATTATTCCACAAATATTCGGCTATTTCCAATGTACTTTGAATGGTGACACGAAGATATTCAAGTGTTCTTTCAGATGCGAAAGTATTCTTTGTGTTGTTGATTAAATACATGTTCTGCAGAGTTTTATGGTGTGAGCAATTTTAAAAGAGTCCAGAGGAAAGATCTTAGTGTTCAAAGCATCGGCAAAGTTATTCATGTCAGGGAGGAAACTAAGCTCTGGTGAAATCTGAAAACGATCGCAGCGCCACCCTAGCCTTGGGGACAACAGAGGGTTGACAGTTTATATGGACTAGAGCGGGAGAATCCACACTTTCTCTTCAAAGCGCTATGATACTACATAGGAGAATCCATCCTTCCCAAGGTTCTATGTTATATCTGCGTAAGTTCTTGTCACGTTATCATCCACGAATGCAATATGTCCTTTCTAATGTTCTTAGTGACCTGTCTCTCTCTCCTCAGGTTATTTTGTTTTCTCGATTGAAAGGTGTTGTTCCAGTGGCGTATTTACGATTTTGTTTCGGGGGAGGGTTTTGCTAACTTTCGGGGTGGGGGGCTTTGCCTGAAACTGTGAAAATTCTGCAAGATATTTCATATACTTTAGTATGGTAAGTAAGATTTCGGGAGGGGCTAAGCTGGGAAGTCCCCCCTGAATACGCCACTGTGTTGTTCTTTCATTGTATATATATATATATATATATATATATATATATATATATATATATATATATATATATATATATATATATTACTAAGTATTCTGTCGTTTGCAGGTCCTGGGACGAAGGAGTTTATTTTCATTTTATTTTTTAAATGTTTATTTGTTTCCTTTTTTGAGATTTTAGGTTTAGATCATGGTGGAAAGACTACAGTGATGCAATACAGTGCTACATTCTTGTCGCTCTGGCGCATAAGGTCTTCTTGGTCGCAGAAGTGGCCAACGAAAGGCAGATGAAGTTTTAACAAGCGCTTGCTCGCTGGTATCTGACACTAACTTCTCTTGTATTTGTAGTGATCTTCAACGGAGTGAAAATTTTAGTACAAACAGTAATTATATAAACGTAATATAATCAATGCTCGAGCTAAGTGAATTCAAAGGAAGATATTTACAATAGCAAAAGAAACAGCAATATCAGTTCATATTAAACAACTTTGAAGCTTGAACAAACTAATATTGCTCACTACATTTTTCTCTTTCTTCTTTCTTTCTTTCTTTTTCTTTTCTTTTCTTTTTTTTTTTAACATATGAAGTAATACACTCGAGTATGTATAGCCTCCTCAGTCCCGAGATGATATTTTTCGTGGTCTTTTACATTTCTCTTTGATTTAGTAATAGTTTAGGGGTAAGTAAGGATATTGTTTTATAATAAAATGTTTACCTCCCCCCCACCCCCCGAAATTTGATGTCCAGCCAGCTGGACTTCGGGGCTTTATCCTACTTTTTTGTATATGTTAAAATTCAATAAAACAATTAAAACTTTTGTAATAGCAACATTGTTAGTACAGATAATACATGTTTATTAGTGCTGTATACTCACAACAATGAGTGAACAATGTAAATGACAAATTACTCTTTAGAAATACCGAATAGTTTGTATTAGCTATCCATCCATCCATCCATCCACCTATGTATTAGCTCCTTCGTAAATTACGAAATCTAAAACTAAACCATCTGGACTGGCTAACACAAAGTTTTTTCAGACCTACAGGATTAAGTTTTCCTTTCACATATTGGCAAAGATTAGTTTTCCCTCAAACGTGATCGTCTGTCCGTTAATGGACAAATTTCCTGAAAGCGGAAGATGCAAACATTTGTTTTTAAATGCGTCTAATATTGGTTGTACTTTCCACAGTTTATTTCTTTGCATGTCTTCGTCTGTTTACTGTAGTTATTCGGCAAGAAAGATCAGAGTCCGAAGTATTTGCATCTTGTTCAGAATCTTTCCAATCTGGATCTGCGTCTGAATCATCGGAAAGTCCAAGATCAATGTTGCTTTCACCCAATTCTTGTAATATTTCTTCATTCGTTAAATGTAACCTCCCTGAAAATATAGAATATAATAATATGGTAATCGATGACATGTTACTTAGGTTTAGGTAAATACATGCAACACATATTTAATATAGGTATTTTATCTAATAGTTTAATATGATAAGTATTTATTCAATCTTCTCGTTTCTAAACAAAATATATTTAACCGCAATTCCTTATGATGAAATGTACACGAATCATTGCAAGGTTGGATACAAATAATATTTGAGAAAAAATTAGCAATTTTACATTAACAATACTAAAATATGATGTTTGGTCAGGATAAAGTCCCGATGTCCAGCCGGCTGGACTTGAAAATGTGACTTGAATAAAACTATTCAAATGCAAATAATTAAAACATTTTATACTTTCATTATGTTCTCTATTTTATAAACAAAACGTAAGCAAAGTTCTACAATCGAAAAATAATAAATAGTGATACATTACCTCGTTTTCCGTGCGGAGGTTGTTGATTAGCACCACCTTCGTCATCCATGGCCACTCATTCAGTAAGAATGAAGGTTCGAGAATCTACCTATATAATGTTAAACATACGCCACGACAAATTGTTAATTATTTGTATGAAATAGAACGTTACATATACAGCTTTTTATCGTGCTCTAAAAATATATAGAAATAAAGGTACAAAGCACCTCAAACATAGTAATTGAAAGAACATCAGCGCTTCTCTCATTTTGTAGTTAATTTATCTTCGTAGGACCGGGTAATGGAGTTGATAGCGGGCAGGTAGAGTGATTACACATCACTTGACAAAATGTTTACAATAAATTCGGGAATCAGTTACAAGCGCAGTTAATTGTTAAAGATACTGGGATGGTTGATATTTATTGTATCGTTTATCGATTGTACAAAAAAACTGAAATTATTAGTTTAGTGTTCTTCTATGATTATGTCCCGTGGAATAAAGGAGACAAACGATACATGCAAGTGAATAATTATGTAAGAATTTGGTGGAATAAGAATGCGGGAGTACCCCGAGAAACTCACGGACACTATGTTGTCCACCATAAACTCACATGACCGCGTAGCGAACCAGTACCCCTTGCACCATAGGTGAGCGTTTTGCTGCTGAGCCACCGTGATTGCTCGAGAATCTATCATCTATTTCTATATTTACTGCAGTCATTAACTTTGTAACTCTGGAAGGGGCCTCTAAATATATATAATTATTTAAAGTTATGATCAAAATGAACAACATTTCAAAATCTGAGAGTAAAAATGTCCCGACAACGTTGCCCATGACATGGGAGATGGATACTTTATTCTCCTGGTCCAATACATTGTTACTTATCTTTGTAAGCGTTAGTCATTATTACCAACCAGGCACGTGGCCAGGATTTCCTAAAGAAAGGGGAAGGGGGTTCGTGACATTAAATATTGTGGTAATCACACCAAGCGATCGATCAATCTAAACTATTTTACTGGCAACATATACTGGCTTGTTAGCACAATAAAATTAAGATACGTTAGTAAGTATTTTAATAAAAAACTATGAAGAAATATCGAGTAAAAGAATTTTAAAAAAGTTTTGAAAAAGATTTTACAATATTTACATTCCTTTCTTTGTTCATTCAAAAATAACAATTTCCCTTTCATTATGACCTCAACTATTATAAAAAGTTCATATCCAATAATGTCTTCTAAAATATCTTACACTATCTGTGTTCCTTTCTCTCTTCTGAAGAGTTGCCACTGCTTAAAATAGGGTTTAATACTAATATTGGCACTCTCATATATATATAAAAGAGATTCTTGCGTCCAATGAAGGTAGTTTCGAAACGTTACACCTTATTTTTTCTCTGTTTCTATTTTGTTAAATGAATCAGCTTAATATAATTAATGGTTTGCTTATTGTGTAAAATGTCTTGTGTGTAGGCTTAACACAATGTATTCCTCGGACACGAAACAGTGCAAATTTATCGTATAATGTGTGCGAATCGTCCATTCCAGCGAAACTGTTTTTCAGATTTCTGAATTAGGTGATGCATTATCGTAGGTCTAACCGCACGACTTCATTCGTCTGTTGTCCACTAGTTTCAAAGCAAGAATAGTAAGAAATGTTGATTTTCTTTCTCGTGTAAATACATTTCAATCTTTGCTGATGGACGACACATTTAGCTGAACACCCAAGACTCCGCGACACATTTGGTTACATTTAAATGTCCATTGACGCAACTTCTTTGTCGGGTTTTTAAACCCCAATTACTCAGCCCGTAATTAAGGTAGAAAGATGGTTTTGGTACCAGTGTATTTCTGAAGGATGAAGCTTTCTGCCGGTGTGCATTTTATGTATGTGGAGGGTACCACGGTCGAAGGAGGAGGGTGAAGTTGCTTTTTATTTTTCATCAGATTTTGGGGGCATTCTTCCCCTCCTTTTTGGTGCACCGATAAGGATTGGTATTGTATTGCAGCAACGGCTTTCTTTACATTATTGTCACTAGTGTCTGGCCTACACATAAGCGTCATTTTGTCAGCGTAGGGTGATTGCTAGAGTTGGCAGAACCCCCCAAAAATATTTTTTCTTAATTTTTTAATGATTTTTGTTGCTTCTTCTTCTTCTACGAATATGGCGGGAATCTCGTTGGAATCTAATGTCTTGTAAGCTTTCCAACGGTGTATAAATTGTGACTCTATGATAATTAGGGGGGTCACCAGAGTCCCCAACGTGACAGTCTACGATTTTGTTAAAATCCCGGCGGGCATCTAAAGGTTAATTTTTATAATAATAATAATAATAATAATAATAATAATAATAATAATAATAATAATAATAATAATAATAATAATAATAATAATAATAATAATAATAATAATAATAATTGTGTAAGCCTATAGGTTTCTATAAAGTAATGCCTGTATATAGTACTGAGTATTGCTGATGCCGCTGGAGGTGTTGACTGTTACACTATGTCTGAATGTTGATTTTTAACTAATTATTAAGTGCTTCATAATTTTTAAATTTTAAAATTTAGCGAAACACCCTATAGGACTGCGCGACACCGATTGAGAACCTCTGCACCAATAAAAATCATATGCAGATTCGTTGTTATTCTTATGAAGATATTATATAAGTTTTCACGGTCTAGAAATATTGTAGTAAAAAAAAAAACATTGTAGCACTTTGCCTAACAAGGCGGGGCACGGTTTGATTTCAGTTTCCTGTTCTTTCAATTGTATTGCAGTCTACTTTTTTTTTTTATTCCGTCTTTCCTGTCTGCTACTTCGCAGTCACGTTGTGGAACGCGTGTTGCAATATGTGGCATCGCCGGACTAAATCAACACACGCAGCGAGGGGAGAGGGAGATAACAGCCCACGTAAATAAGCTTCAATATGAACAGTTTTTTACGTTCGGGAAATTCCCGAAGTATTCAAGGCAGATGGAAAGTTACTATATGCAGTGGAAAGAAAGAAAAAGAAAGAAAAAGAAAAACAAAAACAAAAAAAGAAAAGATTAAGACATGAGTAGGGTCTGGATGTTTACGTGCTAAAAACTGTAAAATATTTATCTTTTATGTGCTAAAAATGACAAAAATTACCAAAAATTAAAAAAAATATTTAACGAAAAATAAGGAAAAGTATGGGAAAACACCCAACATAAAAAAAATAAATACTGGTACTCACCAATAGCTCCTATTTACCAGATGTCGAAATTCAATGGGCATTACAGTGAATAACCACGGGCGTCTCTGGCGGGGGGAAGAGGGAGACGCGTCCCCCCAATATTTTGAAGTACGAAATATTCAATATTGTATTCTAATTAAATTTATTTACTAACGACAGAATAACATATAAATAATAATAATTATATTTATTCGGAATATAATATTCAGGCTATGTATAACAGAGTTCTTGATATGTCTCAGGGGTCCGTGAAGGTAAGCAGAAAAGTAACAAATGGAATCGAAGATAATAAATAGATAGGGCTGGGTACTACAATTTAAATAACTTTCTTTCATGTCCCCTCCCCAAATTCTACACGCCAGAGAAGACAGTGTGAATAACTAATGTCTTTTCCAAATTGTCAATCGTAAAGCCATGCCTATTGTCACAGAATAATAGGGCGATTCTCTGGCAAGTGGTCCATTGTCAATAAATTTTCAAAATTAATTTGAAACTATGATGTTTATGTTTTTCTATTAAGAAATAATGTAAGTATATACTGAGACATTTAAAATCTTTTTGTATAATATATTTACTAGGTTTTGACCACATAAACTTTTATGTTCTACACCATGCTCAATACTGTTCACATATCCCAATTTTCAAATAATTTTCAAACTAAATTTTAAATCTGTAATTATATGAACAATAGCAAAAAATATGAAGTGGACCTTTGGCAAAAATTTGACAATTTTGTCTGAATTAATGTTTGATTCTAGTAGGCAAAAATCGTAGTTTTCTCATGTCATGTTTCGCTGTCCCGTGCGTAACGGAAAACATGTATTTTTCGTGTTTTCTTTGTAATTGTAGAAGATAAAGTATTGAAACTTTTGCTCCAAAGTAGAATTATTATTAGCCTGTTAGTAGTACTTATTAAATTTGTTTATTATCCTCCGTATGCACTTTGTGAGGTATAGAAATGTTGTCCCGTGCGTAACGTTACGCACAGGACATTTATAGATTTATCCAAGGAAGTGAATAAAATCAAGTTATTAACATTTCAATTCGTGTTTATTTTTATTGAGGTTAAACAATGAAGAATAAACTTTTATATTAACTCAAAGGAACATGAATTTGCTGAGAGAAACTAAATCAAATATAACATAACTACCAAAAACGTTTACGTTAAGTTACATAGAAACATTTACCACGAGGCTTAAAAGTAATTATCATGATAAATCGCACTTTTTTCTTTTCATTAGAAAGGCAGGTATCTAAGTTGGTTTGACAGTCTTGTAGGGGCAAATGGATTCGCAACTTTTTACTATATTCTTTCACTCTTTATCAGAAAATTAGGTGCTTGAAGTATATTTAAAACTTGATCAAATGAGACATAAGATCTGCTATTTTCATCAAAACAAAACTTTGTACAACTGTTGTCTATGCATTTCAGATTTGTTACTCTAATGTCCCCATCTTCTTCTACATCACTTTCAGACACACACACATACCGATATTTAATCCTATTTCTGGAAGAATCACAATCAAATTTCACTAGGAGAAATACACGTGCTCTAATATTGTCCATTCTGAGTCCGACAGTTGAAGGATTGGAATATCATTATAATATCGTTTTCAAAGTTGTATTCTGAAGTAATGTCGGTCTCATCACTTGGTGAATATATCATTCTGTACACTGGCAATCTTTTCGTTTTCCTTGAACCAATCTAACTTGAATTACCTTGTTCTTCTTCACATTTTAGAGTGTTTTCCTCTTCTAAATGGCCAACAACGAAACAATGCGGATTGCGTTTTTTTTTTTTTCAAAAGGAACATGAGAGGAAAAGAGTTAATCTTTTAACTTGCCTATAACGGTGCATTCTCACTTTATTTTTCAGTCTCACCTTGTTGCTATGTTGAAGTCTAAATTTTCTATCCCTTTCAGCGCCACTCATTGCTTTTGTTGATCGATTCAGTTCATCACTGATAATATTACTTGGAACAGAGTTACTTCCATGTGAATCCATATTACTTATATAAAAAACTCACACTAAAGCAAATCTTCACTGTGAAGTAACAAACAATCATAACAAATAATCCAAAACCAATTGTTTCCTTTCAATTCACTTTCCCGCATTTCACCTGATAATGGCAGCGTTCAAACGACTCAACGTTTGGTGGATAGCACAGAGGATCGAGCAGCTCAACAGTTGTACAACATTATGTGGTTTGAACGCTACCAATCAACACTCAGACAAATACCCTAAATACATAGTAATAACACTAAGCGAGTTGCCTAGCAAAGTTCGTCTTTGATACTTTGGAATGTAATTTATTTCACTTAAATTAAATTATGGATGCAAATTTTTTGTGATTGTTAATGTCCAAATGTTAATCTTAAAATATCAATCTCTTTAGTAAGGATATTGCATAATAACAGCCTTAGAACAACCAGACAATTGCATGGTTACTTTTCTGTCCCGTGCGTAACGGCGAGTCAAAAAAGAAAACATAGTGTGAAGCTAATTAAATTCTATTTTCCAATTTAAAAATTATAATGCACAGTAAGGAGAATGAATGTAGAACATAAGTGATGGCATATAAAATTAAAATGCTGTCATAAATCGCAGAAAATGTCCAATGAAATTGAAATTGTCACATGAGCTTCTTTGTCTGAGTCCTGTGCGTAACGCTTGATTTTGGCTTATAACTCAAATTTGCAATTGTTTTGTGTGTTTCTTTTTTTTAACAATGCACTAATAATTTTTCCCCTAATTCTGACATACTTTTCATTTTATTTGAAAGTACATTTTTGTTTAAAAAAACAGTTTTTGTGTACGAATGTCCCATGCGTAACGCTGAGAATCGCCCTTAAGTGTTATAAAGTGGGACATCTTTGCTTCGATTTCACTGGGGCAACTTTCCCAATTTTGAAGCAAAGATGCCCCAGTCAATCACGTGACATACTCATTTACGCAGAAACACAACAAAGCATATTAGCATTTGTAAAAGACTGAAGTTCTTAAGCAATTATGTTTTATTCATGTACTTCTATTTAACTACCGTCAAGAGCATTACTACGTTTCACTCTCTAAAATTATGGACACTAAAATAAGGGTAACTTAGCTTTGTGAACAGACCTGAACAAAAGCAGCTTCTTTCTCTTCGTGTACCCTTTTACGCGCATGCCAAGTACTGTGACCACGAGTCACCGGCCTTGAGCAATTCGAGCAGGGGCGTCTTCACTCAGTGGGGCATCTTTACCAAAGATACTATATTCACGATACACCTTACGGGACTGCATAACATACCAGTGTGTCGCGACGCATAAGTTGAGAACCTACACTAGTGTATGTATTCGTTACCAGACTCACTATAAATGAAATACCACATTAATTAATTGTAGATTCACAGTTCTTGTGGTTAGTTTGTAATGCGTTAGATCACATTCAGACAAGTGATGATTTCAAATACTTTTCAATGAAAAACTTATCACGAAGTTCTCATCTGTTTGTAAGTACCTCTAAACCCCAACGGATATTCCAGTGCTTATAGGCATTAAAATAGTTGTGCATTTTCATCTCGTAGTTATAATAATAATAATAATAATAATAATAATAATAATAATAATAATAATAATAATAATAATAATAATAATAATAATAATAATTAGAAGAAGAAGAAGAAGAAGAAGAAGAAGAAGAAGAAGAAGACCACGACTACGAAGGATATTAAAAAAAAACGAAATCTAATGTTGGTAAAGTTATATGAAAAATTATTTTTCATGAAACAGTGATAAAATTTGAATAATCTCATCCAATATTTCATTCTAATAAAAGCTTATTAGAAGATATCGAGAAGCAGTTTCTTGCTCTTTCTTCTTCTTTCTTTCTACTATTTCTGCCTTTCTCTCTCCGCATCTTTCACTGCTTCTCTCTGTCTTCAATTTCTACGCACACGCTAATATACCAAATCTTTAAAAGACAGTAGCAAACGTTCCTAGGTAAAAGAAAAATCAAAAATTCAAATTTAGGGCCTACAGAGCACAATAATGCTCTTCCTAAAAATAAGAAAATGAAAAAAAAATAATTGTTTCATTTTATTTTCAAGTAATTTCGATGTAAAAGACAGCACAAAGAAACAATGCTCTTTCAAACAAACAAACAAAAAAAAAAAAGGAATAGAAAAAAGAAGATAAATTAACAACCTATCTTTATTTTCGACACTTTTTTTTTTGTTTTGAACAATAACGCTGCTATTAACAATTCAAATGTCCTGGCCAAATATTTTAGTTGTTCCCTCTTTTTTCTCTATTTTGAAATGTTGTTTTAAAAAGGTTTCAAAATTTTTGGTCTTTAATAGAAATGGTAGCGAACGAAATCTTTTCCCAAGCATTTATAATGTTAAGTAATTTAAGTATAATGAATGTTTTGATATATATAAAAAGAAATATTTTATATATGTCGATATAAATTAGAAATAATAGTTATCAAAAAGGTAAACGGTGTAAAACTTTTAGTTTCCAAAATATCAAAATATAGTTATTTGCTAATAGTAATAATTAATGCGTTATTGGCAATATATTAATACAAAAACAAATCTACATTCTCCCTCAGCACAAGCTGGCAACGTGGCTGCTCACCGTGAAACAGAAAAACGCAAGAAGTACAGCAATTTACTCGACAAATATCATTTTGTCGTTATAGCTATCGAATCAGGTGGTTCCTGGGGTCCCGAAGGCCTTAACTTTATAAAAGAAGTCGGTCACCGCATTCATTTGTCGTCAGGAGGCGCTAGAGCAACCTCTTTTCTACTGCAACGCATCAGTATGGCAGTACAAAGAGGGAACGTTGCATCAGTTTTGGGAACGCTACCCTCTGGTAAGGAACTGGAGGAGATCTTTTCTCTGTAATCATCTCGGAGGAAGTTTGAAAGTGCTGTTACTAAGCTTATCACAATAATGTATATTACTTAATAATTATATTTTTGTTAGATCAATTGTAGGTGAAGAAAATATTGATCACAGATGTCTGTAATGGAAGATGTAAATTTCTTGTTGATGTAAGAGTTGTATCTATCTCCGTGATTCAGATTGTATCTAAATTGGTTTCATTTTTCCAATTTCTTGTATCAAAAGAAATTATTTTAAACAGTTGAATAAAGCAAAACAAAATACGAACTATTGAATGATTTATTTCTTTTAAACACAGAGAACTAAGTGTCTGACTATAACGACCTCATCAAACGGAACTGAAATTTTAAACAGGTGGGTTTTCCTTTTTCCTATTAGTTTTTCCTATTGTTAATTCAAAACTAGAAGAGAAGGAATATTTTTACTTGGTCTTTCGTTGAAGTTTAGGGCATCCCTTTCCAGTATGAAGACTATACAAGACGTGGACCTACATTTTAAAGTGAAATCGCAACCACTGTTCAATGTTTTCCCACCATGGATCACGTGTACCAGAAGAATATATGTATACTTCCAAAAATATATTCAATTTAAACCCTTATTAGACTTCCAACCGGAAAAGTTTCGGATCTTATAGAATATCTACGTCCGTCTGTCTGTGGACAAGTATTACAGATAAAACGATAAAAGATATCAAGAAGTAGTTCTTTGCAGTCGATTCAGCGTTCCAAGAACAGGTACTATCATCTCCTCTCTTAACTCTCTATTCAAATCAGAAGTGGTTCAAATTAGCCATTTCTGGTTTTAATATTTACCGTCATAAAACAAAGATGGTAAGAGATAGCGTCAATCTGTTTTTGCAATCCATTCAGGGTCTTAACAAAACATATTATTACAACCCGTGACACTCTACCAAAATCGTGGGGGGCGCGGTGGCTCAGTGGGGTTACCATAGCCGAGTGGTCTGGGTGAGTTGCTGTTAAACTGTGCTAGCGGTAGGACGTGTTGTCCGGTGCAGTGTTTGTTCGCAGTTTGACGTGCTTAGCTTTACCACTACGTGTGGTTTATTTGTGTAAGTGACTATATATTGTAAAATATTACGATGTCTCAGCTCGTTAGAAAAAATACCATCAAATGTGTATTTGACAAGGAAAAACGTAATAATCGCCCGTCACCCATCGCTATTCATAAATGGATTGAAAGTTTATTTAAAGAGGACTGCCATGACATTATTGCGCTCCAACTTCACTCTGATGAATATGCTGTGTTTGTGACTTTTAATACTGATGCCATTTTTGAAAAAGTGTTAAGTAAGCTCGAACCTACGGTACCATTTAAACATAGTGACGGTAGTACCTCTTTTGTCCAACTTGTCAACGCAATGGAAAATATTACCAGGGTAAGAGTCTTTAATTTACCTATTCAACTAGATAATAATGTTATTGTGCAAATTCTGACTGAATATGGAACAGTGAAAAATATAACCAATGAGACATGGTCTCAAAATTATCCCCTTGCAGTGTCCAATGGAATACGAACTGTGAACATTGTCCTTAAAAAACCTATTCCTTCACGTTTACTCTTTAACGGCTTTCGTGGCTTCATATCATATGAAGGCCAGCCTGTAATGTGTTTTTTCTGTCGATCATTAACTCACCGACTTAGTGACTGTGATAAGAGAAGAAGACAAGAACTGAATGGCCCCCATACGTCTCAAACGTCTGACATTCGATTTACCGAGTTTTTCCCCCCACTCCGCCCCGCATCTAGCGCACCGCCACTGCCTTTACAAATGTCATCTCTCGGCACTATTCCAAAAAAACCTTCTGAACAACATGTGCAATTACAACCAAACAGTTCAGCATCAATACCTGACACCTCTACTACGATTGCTGCTCATACGGATGACAACTCTGATTCCCCATCTGGCCTTATCAACAATGCAGCTGAAGAAACACATACACCTAGTGTTAATGTTAATGACCTTGCAAGTGTAGATAATATCGATACTCCGTCTTGTCTCCCTGGTAAACAGCCTGTTGGTACTGAGAGCTCCCTCCAAGCTGTGAAACAAAAAACTGATATGGAATTCATTGCACCTACTTCAGATACAGAAGGTAGTGACCTTGACCTGGAAAGTGAAACAACAGACATTCCTGATACAAGGGAATTACGTTCACGAAAGAAACGAGGCTCACGTGGTTCCTATTCACAACCTGTGAATGTCATAACAACTCGAAAGAAGAAAAGGCGTGGTGCTTCAATAACTGAATGTTTACGTCACGACGATACTGCCTCAGGTGTGCTCACTGACCTTCAAGATTTGTAAACACTTTTTTTTCGCTTTTTTGTTGTCAGTGTGACTATATTGACGTTCTCGTCTTCTGTTTATAGTAATACGTCGATATGTTCCAATCTTGCATTTGCTTTTTTGTTTTCTTACTTATAACACTGTACATTACACGTATTGTTTCACTCAATGTAAACCGTATGCAAAATAGTGTTAAAAAAGAATTGTTTAAAAAATTTGTTTATGATTATGACGCAGATTTTATATGTCTTCAGGAAATAATCTCCGATGAACACTGTTCCATCTCTGGTTATAAGAGTCATGTTAATATTGGTGTACATGGTTTTGGAACTGCTATATTAGTGAAAGAAGGAATACAAATTGATTCCCTTAAAATGTTGGTGGATGGCAGAGGGATAGCGTTGTATTGGAAAAACACTGTAATTGTCAATATATATGGGAATTCGGGGCATCAAGGAAAGACGGGTAGAGAGATCTTATATTCTGAAGATTTGTTGTATTTGCTTTCTGAACCTTTTAATAACATTATGCTCATGGGCGATTTTAATTGTGTACTTCGAGCTAATGATTGTGTCGGGACACCATCATATAGTCCTGCACTGCAATTTTTTGTTTCTCAATATAGGCTGGTTGATACTGCTATCTACTGTAAAAAGGACCATATCTTTACTTACGTGCGCAGTAATGCGGCGTCCAGAATTGACCGTTGCTATTGTAATCCAGACTTGGTTAAATTGATTATTAAATATGATGTCTGTTTAGCCCCGTTTACTGATCATTTAGGTCTAGTTCTAGAATTTAATATTGGTTCGCCGTACTGTGTCTGGGGACGATCCTACTGGAAAATGTCCCCCCTTGGTCTAAATGATCCTTATTTTCTTAACCAGTTTCATCGGCACTGGTCAGACTGGCTTCACCACCGCCACAGGTATACCACACGCCTCAAATGGTGGGAGCAATATGTGAAACCCAAAATCAAATGGCTATATATCGATCACTTTCGAGATAGGAATGCCAATAGTAACCATATGATGCAATTTTATATGAAATGTTTACAATCTGTTAGTGGTTTATCGTCTACTTCCCCAATATCGTACCGAGATATGCAGTATTATAAAGGTAAAATTTTACATTTGCAGAGAGAATGTACTGAAAAATTTCGTTTCTATTGTAAAGATAACACTGTGGTAGAAAACGAGCGTATGACGTTATACCATCTAATTCATACAAAGAAACGTAAAAATCGAGCTTTAATTTCAAAATTAACCTCTAATACTCAGCAAGTACTAACTAATCCGAGTGAAATTAGAGCTCACATTCATAATACATACCAAGAGTTGTATAATGTATCACAGAACACGACTCCTGTTTTGCAATTTACACCTTTGCCAGGTTATACAGTGACATCTGATTATAACGACATGTTAATGCAACCATATACCAAAAATGAGATCCATGATGTAATACTCAGTTTTCAGCGTTATAAAACTCCTGGAATTGATGGATTAGTAGCAGAATTTTATCAAAAGGTGTTTCCTATTATAGCAGATGAGTTTACTACTATTGTCAATGAAATATTGCATCATGGTGTAATTAGTGAATCCTTTGCTACAGGTGTCATTATATTAGTACCAAAGTTACCAAATCCTACTTGTCTTAAACATTATAGAGCGTTAACTATGTTAAATGTTGACTATAAAATAGTAGCAAAATGCTTTTTCAATAGGTTAAAAACAGTGCTCTCAAGCATTCTCCACCCAATGCAAGCAGGATTTCTAGAAGGTAATAAACTTCTTGATGTGTTGATGGATCTTCGCGATGCTGTGGCATATTTTGATTACACCAAATGTAAAGGTGGCCTTCTATCTATAGATTTAAGGACAGCATTTGATTTGGTTAACCATGGGTATTTATATCAAGTAATGGAAAAATTTGGATTTCATCCTGCTGTAATTAATCAAGTGAAAATTTTGTACATGTTTGCGAGGTCTAAAATCCAGGTAAATGGTTATTTAACACCTTTTATAACAATCAATAGATCTATTAGACAGGGGTGTCCGATTTCAATGTCTCTTTTTAATATTTACATTTCACCATTGATTTGTGAATTACATGCTATGCAAATAGGTATTTCCTTTGCTGATCTCCACCTTACAGTGCGTTCCTATGCTGATGATCTTTCTGTTTTAGTACGAGATGAAGCTCAACTTAATCAAGTTCTTCATGTCATACAAAATATTGGACAATCTAGTGGGGCATGCATAAATTTTCAGAAAACAAAATTGCTTGCATTTGGTACTTGGGATTTTCAGATGATTACTTTTCCTATTCTCCATGTTGATAGGATAAAAATTTTAGGTGTCTATTTTTATTGCACGGTCCAACAAATGATTTTAGAAAATTGGGCTCTAGCCCTCCAGAAGGTGAAAGGTTTATGTCAATCGTGGAAATTTCGTGGCTACTGTCTTGAACAAAGAATTTGGATTGTTAATACATATATTACATCTCACCTTTGGTATTTAAGTCCTGTTTTACCGTTGCCAAGTCGAATTGCCCGCTCTATGCAAGCTGCAGTTTATTGGTTTGTTTGGAGAGGTAACATTTTTAAAACACCCATGTATGTACTTACTCAATCTAAAAATGCTGGAGGTCTCAACATGGTGGATATATATTGCAAAAGCACTGTTTTATATTTGATTAATTGGATGTACAAGATACAATTACATACAGCCAGTTTTGCTAAAATCTGGGGTCTCTATTGGGTACAGGCCACGGCAATCACCCCTCCTCTTAATATGTCTATTCTTTCAAACACTGTAAAATATTTGTATGATGTACTCTTGAATTCTAGTTACATGGTTCTAGACTTAGATACTCCCAAACACCAGAATATGAAACTTTTGTACAGCTCATATCAGTGTAAACAAAATGTTACTATTAAACGAAAAGACAACTTTCCTAACTATAATTGGGATATGATCTGGAAAAATATCAATAACACAGTCCTAAATGTCAATCAACGCTCTGTGTGGTATCGAATTGTACATGACGTCATACCAACTAATATAAAGTTACAGAAAATTAAGCTGATGTCTAACGGAACATGTTCGCATTGTAGTAGAGACGATACTTTACAACATCGGCTTTCAACTTGTGATTTGGTGCACGACATATGGTTGACGTTCGCACGTATCATGTGTATTCTCGTTCGTTGTGGGATCCAGGATATTTCCCCGCTAATGATTTTATTTCCTGATTTTTCATATTATCCTCATTACAAACAAAATAGTGTAATTTGGTTGTGTGGTGTAACTGTGGAATATTTGATTCAAAGTCAAACGCCAACCCTTGCAGACTATTATTTTCACCTGTTGAAAGAACGATGGAAAATAACTGAAACTATCAAACGAAAACAGTTCTCGAATTATTTAGCTGTTGTTGATGAAAAATTAACAAAGATGTATTCATAATTTTTGTATTACTAATGTTTTCTTTTCTTTTTCTTTTTTTTATGTTTCTGCTGGTTGTAATTTGATTCCTTGTTATTTGTTAATAATACAGTATATGTTATCCTTTTTGGAAAAAAATTGTTATGTATTCCAATGTATAATACTTTTTTGCATCTAAATAAATAAATATATATATAAAAAAAAAAAAAAAAAAAAAAAAAAAAGTGGTAGAGCGTTCACCTCTGGTGCTTGGGGTCCCGGGTTCGATCCCAGCCCCCGCCAAGTGAACTTTGTGGTGGACAAACACCGTGCTCGTGGGTTTTCTCGGGGTTCTCCCGTTTCCTCCCACTTTCTTCATTCCACCGTTTCACTCATCTCTCATCATCACCGTCTCCTTTAGCCTAACCGGCATAACCGTGGGACGTAAAACTTAAAGATTTCATTTTTTCTACCAAAATCGTAAGTGGTTGAAACTTGCTACTACATTTAGTTTTAATACTGATATTCATAGAGCAAAAATGGTAAGAGGTATCGAGATGCGGTTTCTTGTAAGCCCAAATAATTTGTCGAACTCAACGAGATCAATTTGTAAATGCATCATTACATACATAAATATGTGTATATCAGCGTTCTTTTAGGCTTGGCTGTTTGCGTAGCAAAGTGAGTAACTAATTTTAATTTTCATCGCAATTTAAGAGCTTGGTGTCGCATTTTTGGTAGAGAAGGAAAAATTATTATTATTATTATTATTATTATTATTATTATTATTATTATTATTATTATTATTATTATTATTATTATTATTATTATTATTATTATTATTATTAATAATAATAATAATAATAATAATAATAATAATTTCTAATTCATTCTTTCTACATATCATGAAAATTTTTAGTATCACAAGCCAGTATGATAATGAAAAGCAAAGTAGGAAAAAATAATTATATTTATAAAATTTTGTATCTATGACACATTGCAATAGGTAGTTGGTTTTGAAAGTGTTTATATGAAGCTTTCCAAATTAAGATTTGAATCCGTAATGACTTGAAGAAACGAGGAATTGAAATTACATAGTCTACGAAGAAAACTTCTAGACGATAAAATCAAAATACCACCATTTCACACAAAAGCTTATTTTCTGACTTTAATTGTAGTCTATTGATACTCCGATCCAGTTCGTTTTTCTATTTCTTAATATGTTTTAAAACAAACATTATTTTTTTTAGTCATTTCAATGCAAAACAGGAGTGTGCAGCAAAACGAGTTATATTTACGCTATAAAACAATATCGAAAGATAACAGGGCAAAAGATGTTCCAGCTGGTAACGTAGTTTCCGAAACGTAAGCTTGATTCTTCAATTCTGAGAGCCCATTGAGCCATCATCTCTAAAGATAATAAAGTGTAGAAGCGGATATAGCATCCGTCGTCAAGTTCAGAGACAGTTTCTAGTAATTAGTCATCTTTACATCAAAGAATTAAAGCAGTAGAGCTAAACCTTGAGAAGAAAAATCCATCGAAGTTTGAGTGGTCAAAAGTAAGTACTAGACAAAGGGGGTCTATATCTCATACAGGAATGACGCCAGAGTTTCCATTAGTGTGTGAAAATAAATTTAGTGTTCTACAGAATGTTGACTGTGAAACTATGAACAACTCAAAGTGTTTGAAACAGAACCGAACCAACAGTAAAAGAAAGACAATGAATAACGCCAAACTTACAGTGAATCCGGCCTTCAGTGCGATAGACAAGAAAATAAATGCAAGAAATAAACCTGGAACAGAACCTCAAGTTTTCGTATATGCGGATAGCAATGGGAGGGGTCTAGCTGAGCAAATGAACCTCAATCTAAAACACAAATTAAAGGCACAAGGAACCATTAAGCCTGGAGCAAAAAGTACAGAGGTATTAAGTGGAATTAACCCTAAAATTACAAGTGGCTTGTAACCAAGGATATGAAGTTAAGAAAATTAGAGGTAAGCTTACTGAGCTAAATTACTGTAAAGTAGTGGTGGTAAATATTCCAAATAGGTATTTGACCTTATGGAAGAATCATGTGTAAATCAAGCTACTAAGGTCACTAACGTGAAGCTGAAATCTTTGTGTAAACACTTCAGAAATGTGAAAATGCTAGATGTAAGTAAATTTGGTAAAGAAATGTTCACAAGGCATGGTTTGCATTTAAATAAAAGGGAAAAAGAATTGTTAACTAATGAAATTTGTGATGTAATTAACAGTTATATGAGTAATAAATCTAGGTCTCAAGCAGCGTTGCCAATACCTTGGGAAGTAACTCAAAATAAGAAGAATGTGGATGAGGGCACTTCTTTTTTAGTTCAAGGGTAAATTTTAACACAGCGAGTAGGCTTACGTATCTTTCATCAAAATGTACAAGGGTTTTCCATTGGGAAACAATTAACGATGGAAATTTTGTTGACGGAAATTCTGAAAGATGTAGATATTATTTGTATAACCGAACACTGGTGTGCACAAAACAATATAGCAACTATAAATTTACCAAATTTCAAGCTAGCAAGTAGTTTCTGTCGAGAAAAGAAAACAAGAGGTTGTAAAACATAATTTAAAATTTAAAGAATGCACTAAGTTTAAACATATAAGCGATAAAAAAATTTGAATGGTGTATTTTGGAGCTTCCAGTGGAAAAAAAATATAGTAATCTGTATATACCGGTATAGGACACCGGATAGTAAAGTTGAAATTTTTGTGCGTAACTTAGAAGTAATACTCTCACATTATAGTTGTACTAAATACAGCCCAGTAGTACTGAGATGTAAATATGGATTTTTTGAAAGATATTGATGTAAAGATAAAAACATTATTGGGTACGTTTAATTCAAAACATTTAATAAATAAACCTACTAGGATAACTCCAATCAGTATATCAGCACTAGATCAGATAATTCTAAACTCTGACCACTTGAGCTCAAGGGCGCAAGTGATTAGTACCGGAGTTTCTGATCATGAAGCTCGGATTGCTGAAATATGTGATAAACGCTTCTCTGTAACTCAAAAGTGTAAGAAATATAGTGTAAGAACTTTCAAAGTTACAAGTATTCAGTAATCAGAATATCAATTATTTCAATTATTTACTTAGTCACGAAACATGGGAAGGTGTACTTTCATTAAACAACGCAAATGATATATATAATGAATTCATAAAAATTTTTGGTTACTATTTTGATATAGCTTTTCCTAAAATGAAACTCGTGTTACAATCCCAGAAGAAGGGACAATGGGTTACTCCTGAAGTACTAAAAGCAAGTGCTACAAACATAAATTTACATAAACTTAGTAAGGTTTTTAAAACAGGTTGTGCAAAGTCCTACTATAAACAATATAGAAAAAGGTACAAGGAACTAATTAGAACGACTAAAAAGAACTACTACCAAGTTAAACTTGCTTAGGCATCGAATAAAACTAAAACTATATGGAACATTATAAATGAAGAACTAAATGGTGGTAAAGAGACACCATATGTGGATACAATAATACATAAAGGGAACAGTGTAACAAACCCAAGGGGAAAAGCAGAAATATTTAATATTTTTTTTTATAAATGTCGCAAAAATTATGGATGATGATAAAGTAAATAAATGTAAACAGAATAGCTACAAAGTAGTTACTGTAAATAATTTTAAACAAAGTTCAAATAAATGTGAAAAACAATCTTTCTACAACCAGTATCAGAAGATGAAATAGCAAATATAATAAAATCTCTCAAAAACAAAAATACAGCTGGAATCTCAGATAATTTATTGAAAAGATATTTCAATCAGGTGAGAAAACCACTTTATCATTTAGCAAATATATCATTTACAAATGGCGAGTATCCAGAAAAGTTAAAAATTGCAAAAGTTAAGCCCTTGTTTAAAAAAGGTGAAAAGCAAAACATAAATAACTACAGACCAATATCTCTCCTACCTGTCGTTGGAAAAGTTTTGGAAAAAATTATGTATAACAGGGTAATTAATTTTTTATTGAAAGAAAATGTTATCTCAACATGGCTTCCTTAATGGTCGATCTGCAAACACGGCAATATTTAATTTCATTGAGAAGGTAAGAAATATTGCAGATAAGAAAGAAAACTGTATAGGAATCTTTCTTGATTTGTCTAAAGCTTTCGATACAGTATAACACAGTTTATTTTTGAACAAACTGGAGAACTGTGGAATACGTGGTAAAGCAAGGGACTGGTTTGGTTCGTACTTAAATAATCGTAGGCAGGTCGTAGAAATAACGCATAAGAATAATAACATTGTAGAAAGCTATTTATCAGATGAATTATATATAAAACACGGAATTCCACAAGGATCTATTCTAGGGCCATTGCTCTTCCTTTTATATATTAATGATTTTGAAAAAAAAAGCATATTTTCGGCAGATGTTACCCTTTTCGCTGACGATATCACTCTACTAGTGAGTGGAAAAAATGACAAATTATTGGAACAGAATGCTAGGCAAACACTAAATGAAGTATCTCTTTGGATGAAGAACAATAATCTTTTTGTTAATATTGAAAAATCCATTGCTATAAATTTTTATAACAAGTTCAGTACACCAATATACCCTAACCTATATCTGAACCAAAATAAAATTAACTATACAACACACTGTTCGTTTTTAGGTCTTACTATAGATCATAACCTGACATGGGAATTTCATATAGAGTCAGTTATTAATAAATAATATAGAATATGTTATGCACTAAGGATTATTAGAAAGAAGGTAAATTTAAAATTAGCTAAAATCTTGCACCATTCGTGTTTTAACTCTATCTTGCAATATGGTATCATGTGCTGGGGAAATTCAAGTCAGAGATTTAATGTTTTCAAAATTCAGAAGAAAGCCATAAGAATACTTTGTGATAAGAAGCCGAATTTTTCTTGTAGACATTTGTTTAAGGAGGTCAATATACTTCCTCTGGATAGTTTATATTTGTATCGTCTCTTTTTGTATTTGAAAGAATACTCATCGGCATTCGTAACAAATAAGGTTGTACATAATCACAATACGCGAAATAAGAATGATTTTCATTTGTGTAATCACCGGTCAGCAATGAAATCAAAAAGGTGTAAGTTATGGTGGTGTTAAGTTGTACAACATGTTACCTATTGATATAAAGTATGAAGAACATATGAAAAGGTTCAGACAAAAGTTAAAATTATTTCTATTAGAAAATTCTTGTTATACGATTGAGGAGTACGTAAATATCATGACAAGGTAATATTACTTTATTTTACTCACGTAAATTTTTTGTACATATGACGCATGTTACACTTACTTGAGGACATTCTTCGTACTTGTAAGTTCATACAAAAGAAATAAATACAATACAAAACTAAGAACCACCTCATAAAGCTAGTTTTCAAAACATTTATCGAAATTTGTATTGTATGTAACTTGAATAAAACTTGAATTTGGTATGTAGACCGAAATAGGTTGTGTTCTTGAGAACCTATTAAAAACAAACAGAAACGTCGGGCTTTCGAGTGGATTCATCATTGAGATTTACCTGTATGCAAGATCGATAGAAGTTAAGACAATGATTGAATGTTTTCTATTGCAAAAGAAGACACTTCGATAATAAATTATGACCATAGAGCATCGCATTTCTAGGAGTTTGTGCAGCAAACTGCGACGCGATACCGCTAATTTTATTTTTAGCTTTTGGTCAAAATGTGTTTCAGATCGCGTTTATAGAATCTTACTCAGAGAATGTTTTGTACTCTTTCCGATTTCCACATTTCTTCCATATCTTATAGGCAAACAGATGTTATTCTATAGTTTCATTTGTAGACTGAAACGAAACTAATGGCTAGTATGATGAGCAAGTTATAATGAGTACAAAATATATCTGTTCACTTTTCCGAGGAGGTAGTGCACAATGAATAAAAATACAATTTCCGCTATTCTTAACGATACCCAATTTGTAACAACCTTTTCTCAACAAATAATTTACATAATTTTTATTACTTTTATTTCTTTTCCATGTGTACCTGGAAGCGAATGGCTTTCTTACAACTACAGTATACCATTATTCTAAGCAAACTACGAGTTTTCAACAATCACCGTTATAATCAGCATCAACGTTTGTTACCACTGAGCATAATCAAATCATTCTTTTAACTACGTAAATGAGTCTTTCAATTTTATGACTTATTACTTAAACAATAATTAATCTATTTAACGAATGAGAGAAGTGGCTGATAAATATCTTATCGTTTGGATGAACAGACTCAGCCATGAAATGCATAAAATAAATTTTAATACAATAGAACTAATATTATACATTCAAATGCTACACGCATCCAAAAATGCGATTAACAAAAATTGAGAAATCCCTAGAATAGTTACATTCATTAAATATACTATTAATTAACGGCAATTAAGTATTAGAACTATAAATACACCTGTTTACATATCCATTTAGAATTTTAAAAGTAAATTCCCTAAACACGAGCATTATCCAAGGATTTTTAAATCAATCGCCATATCAATAAATCAGTAAAAGGTTTCTACCGTATTCGCATTGTCTCCTTATACTCAAACGGCTCAAAATTCAGTCTCCCTTACAAGTAACTGCATATGTAATTCAAATAATTGAAAATAAAATGCTGTTACGAGTTCCAGCAAACTATTTTAACCATTACAGACATCTGTATAGATTGCTGAATGTGAAAACAATCTAGTGTATCAGCAATCCATTATCTGACAACAAGATGGTAGCATACCGCACTGCGCGGTTCCTGTTCCGCATTTCTTGAATGAACACCAACCTAAATGGATCGTTCTCAGTAGACTGATCTCCTTGTTCATGTCATTTTAATCTTTGTGACCAGCTTATGGGGTATAACTAACGATGCCATCTACGCTGAGAAATTACAAAATTTGAAGGATTTGTAACTTAGCATTCAAAATCTTTTTGATGATATTTATCACAAAAATGTTACCAAAGATGTGTGTGTGCTATCACCGTCTCTTAGAATGTATTCCAGATGGTAGGAAACATATCAAAGGCATGTAAGGTATATTGTGATTCTCTTACCTTTCTTCAGCAAGAAATAAGGATTACTTTATTACAAATATAATCTTGCTCTCTCCCACGGGAAATTGTCTTTTCTGCTATTTTATACATGTCGTTATCAAAGGGTTGAGAAAACATTTGTGTCAGACGAAGACGTGAAACGTACAATAGCATTTAATACATTGTACCACAACCTGTTTCTTTTCAGAATTACGCCTTCTAAGTGTCTTGAGCCTACATGGGTCGTTAGTGGTGTTGAATGAATGTCATAAGAGAAGTCATTAATAAAGACCAGCACTACATTTCATGAAATCGCGCCTATTTTATAACGAATAGATGTCTTCAATTCCTATTGTAACCATATGGTTCAGCTCATTGAATATTAATGAAGAAAAATTTTAATTTTTTTAAGTGAATCTCGTATAAAAGCGCTCTCAAGAATTTTTCTCTCAGCAAACAGACGAATATGTATATGTGTGTGTGCGTCGCGTCTGCGACAGAAATCTTGGTGATCGTCTCGTCTCCCCAAATAAGGTACTAAAATTCAGCACAGAGAACAAACCTCGTCTCTAAAAATTCCTGCCTATGGGTTGTCATAGTTATTTTTAGCTTTGACATCACCAGGCTGCATCGAGAGCTTGCCCACGGCGTAGAAACGTGAGGAGACGGGGAGAAAAATTAAGTTAGTCTGACAAGTGTGCCCGGTGAAACAACAACGAGTTACCATGGAAGCTGTGTTGGGGCGAGTAATCACATAATATTTTGTTAAACATAGCACATTAATACGTTAAAAGTACATTAATAATAACAAAAATGTAGTCTAAAGATGAAAACTCGAAATCTAAATCATTTGCACATGATTGTTAACTTTAAAATCATCTTGATAATGAGGACCAGCAGAGCAGCGTAAAGTCCCTAATCTATCAGAAAGAAGACGAAAAGAATGGAGAGGGAATGCAACCCGCAACCTTCAGGGCATCCCCCCTGCAATCACCAAAAATGATTTTCCTTCAGCGCCAAAGTGAGTGAACAGTGACAGTGAAATTGTGGAAATCAGCAATGTAACAAAACTTAACCAGTAAACCGCGACAACCGCGGCTTCCGCGCTTACAGCAGTAATTAATGGACCGAGTATTAAATCTTATTATCATATTCAGTTATCCAAATCAAAGTGCCAAAATGTAAAGTAATATGTGTTTGTACTGTTTTAGTGTTGTTAATTAAAGTGAAAAGTGAAATTTTGCATATCCTTTACCAAAATAATTATCATGGTATAAATTTACATTTGTTAGTTTTAAGAAATAATCTAATTTACTTTTCTTTTCAGCACAAATAACCAGTGCCTATGCAACGTAATAATTTCCACATTATTAAATTGCATCAGCACGGAGAATACAATTGGAATCAGCTTTTGTGTCGATTTCCCAGAACGTTCTGACCCGAAATCTGAACCGTGTTGTCCAGTGGCTATATGTTTGGCTTTGGTAAACGATCCAAACTGGTATTGAAGCCTAAAGGAGACATATAAATCGTAGAGGATCGAATCCCGGACCATTATAAATGCCCAAGCCCTCCTAGGGAACTGCAGGACACGGACCACATACTGTAATATTACATCGTATCGATATGCCCGCCAAGTTTCATTTCTTTGAAATGTCTCAAGAGGAAGTACGAAACTTTTTTATTGAGCAACCCATTGAGTCGCAACAAGGCAACGTAGACACACACATACATGCATACGTTTGGCTTCAACATTCATTTCTGTTATAAATCTTCTGTTTCGTTATTTAAATTGGTCACCTTACCTTCATATTTCTTTAGTTGTTCTTGAAGGTGAGACTCTTTCTCCTTAATACTTTAGAAAAGCTCGAGGAATTGGAAATTTTAATTTTTCCTGAAATGTACACGATTTTACAGGACAAAGTGCCACTCCTCACATGTGTTTCTCAAGCAAAATTGAAAACTGTATTCATGTGGGCAGAGGACGTTTAGCACGCATTTACTTCAAGAGAAGCCCAACCTTGTATTATGTATTGGTTATGTTACCCTTCATTTCATGAGTAATAAATTTCTTAAAATCTTTTACTGGCATTTTTGTATTGGATTAAATAATTAGAATGTACATCATTCTGTTGTTCCGCCTTTTCCGTTGTTTAAAGCAGTGTTACTTTTATTCCGTTTTTAGACTATATGAACCCTCTGAAGCTCCCAATCAACAACATTTCATTGACACTAACCGAAATCCTCTTCTACCCATGAACATAAGGGAACCGGTCAAAACCCCCACACTCGAGAAATGTCAAAACGCCCACACAAACGGTTATAACCCCCACACAAATGGACAAATCTCCCAAATACACGAACGGTCATAACCCCCACACTCAAGACATGTCAAAACGCCCACACGATCGGTCATAACCCCTACACAAATGGACAAATCTCCCAAATACACGAACGGTCATAACCCCCACAGCCAAAACCCCCACACTGGTAGTCGGTCATGACCTCCAACGGTCACAACTCCCACACAAATGGACAAAACAGCCACACATAGCAACGGTCACAATCCCCATATAAATGGACAAAACACCCACACAAATGGACAAAACTCCCACATGCAGAAATTGTCACAACTGCCACACAAATGGACAAAATCCCCACAATCGGACAAATCTCCCACACTCTGAAATGATCCTGGTTGCATGTCTTGCCCTTGTACTTTTTAATAACATTTATTATTCCACTTTAACTGATGTTGCAACTATTCTTCTTGGGCGTCATAAAGAGCCGCAACAAAGACTTGTAATGACGATCATTTCAGAGTGTGGGGGATTTGTCCGATTTTGTGGGAGTTTTGTCCATTTATGTGGGGATTATGACCGTTGCTATGTGTGGCTGTTTTGTCCATTTGTGTGGGAGTTATGACCGATTGTGTGGGCGTTTTGACATTTCTTGAGTGTGGGGGTTTTGACCGTTCGTGCGTTTGGGAGATTTGTCCATTTGTGTGGGGGTTATGATCGTTTGTGTGGGGGTTTTGACATTTCTTGAGTGTGGGGGTTTTGGCTGTGGGGGTTTTGACCTAGACCCGAACATAATAGACCTCCTGCACTTATAGCCCTTCCATTTGTTTTTACTCATTTAAAATTTCAGTCTGTATGCTGAAGTAACATTTTTGACGGAAGGGTTAAAATTACATAAAAACGAAAACCTTCAACTTATGTCTGAGCGAAAGTCTTAAATAAAAACACATATGAAGAATGTTATTGGAAAATAGATTTTCAACATAGTATAAAAACTATTTCGATTTTGAAAAATGATAATATTGTAAGAAAAACTAATTTGCACTACTGTAGAAATAAAAAATACTAATAACATCATTATACATGCTGTATACTTCAAGACTCTGGAATTCACTTAGGTTCATAAAAATGCTTAACCTGCATTTTCTTTAATCCAGATAAGATCATGGTTTTACTACGAATAAAGCGCTTTACAAAGTTTTCTCATTTACAGTTACTTCCAAAAATATTTCATCATTATCGGAAATATAACCTTCATCTTTTAGTTTCTTACAATTTATTTCCTCGATGATGTCACAACTAACATTATCTTTACAGTTCAAAGGTTTTCGGAAGTATTTACTGTCATGACCTACAACAGAACGAATGAAATCCTCATTTCTGTCTTTTAAATTAATCAGTTTGAAAGTTATTTTCTTCTCAAAAGGCCATTCCAAAAGCGAATCATATTCTCCGGAACATATTACAATAGAAATGAATAAAGCATGAAAACTTAAACTCTTTAAAAACTTATATTCAATCCGGTTGACGCATAACATTACTTTCAACTTATACCCATACTGAGAGTTATAAAAGTAATCACTGTATAAAAGATTTCTTTCTTTATGTAATTTTAGCTTCTCAGAAATATTTGAAATTTTCCACAAAAATGTGCAATTACTCCTGGTTCTTGCATCAATAAATTTTATTTCCATTGCTTTAAGCTTCTCTTCTAACTTTACTATTGCAGTGTTTTTAGCTTCAATCTTCTCCTCTAACTTCAAGATCGCAATATCTTTGGTTTCCAGCTGTTTTGAATGTTGTTCTACTATATCTTTCGTAAGTTCCAAATGACGAATATTAGATTCTTGCATGTGGGTACGTAACGCGATAGGGAACCCTTTGTAACTGCAACCAACACTTTCAAAGCTACATTTAGCAAAGAGTTTAATACACTCTTCATCAAGATGTATATCTATATTCTTTCTTTCAACACTTACGCCACAATTCTTTGGACAATTTACAGGGAATCTAAAGCACTTCGAATGATGATGTTCCAAATCCTTGGCCTCCATTTCCCCACTACAATATTCACAAATAACAATTCTTTTGGGACATTCTTCCAACAAATGTTTCTTCATATCTTTACGCGGCATTTCTCGTTCACATTTATTCTCGCAGTAAACAGAAATTAAATCACACACATTAAAATGATCTTGAAGTATATCAGCCACTACTTCACAAACGCAATATTCGCACTTCACAATTCTCTTACTGCAAATATTCTGCATGTGATGTTTCATATAAAATTTTTGAATTATTACAGCACATTTCTCACATCGCATTAAAGCAAATTCACAGATTTGAATGTGTAATTCTAAATTCACTTCTGACGTTTTCTTTCCACAATAATTACAATTACAGTAAGTTTCTTGAGAATGTTTCTTTTTATGTTCAGACATGACGAAACGTTGTGGTTTTATAGTACAGATTGTACATTGTATGTATTCTGTTTTACATTGTTTGACATGATCACTACGTAGTTGCTGGGAGTCAAATACTTGTGAACAGAATTCACATTTAAATATCTCGCCAGTGCAGATGTCATCATTATCGAGAGTCTTACCAAATTGCTGTGGTTGAGCTTCGTCACGTACACAATGTAATTGGTGTTTTTCTAAGTCTCCTTCGATATACTTTTGGCAATTGTTGCAAAGCTTGTACGTGGGCATTGTCGCTAACGACAAGTGTTTTATAAACTTCGAATACAAGTTTTAATTTCATTTGATTTTTTTTTCAACCTTGGAACCTTCTTGCGTTCTAGATGAAAGACTACGGAAACATTTTAGTGGTTGTTTGTAGCATTACAAAACGAAAACTTTCAAGACACGATGCGTAGTCTAGGCAACAAACAGTTGAACTATCAAATTCTCTGATATTTTATTTCTCACCTGCAAGAGAAAGAGAAAAATGTCAATCATATTGCTTGCAGATTCACATAAAAGTTCTTATTTTAAAGATTACGGTAGGAGAAACCTAAAAATGTAGATACAAACCTAAATTTGCCATTTATTTTTGTATTAGGCTCCCAAGTTTAGTTCTACAATTATTTCGCACTAGAGTGAGTGTCTGTTTCTTCACTGGGAATAACTTGAGAACATGATTGGCAACATAAGTTAGAACGCTTATCGTGAGTTCTATTTCCAATGAAGGCACAGAATTTTTCTGTTCTCGTTATGATCTCGTAAAAATATTCATATTAATATCACTTTTGTAGCAAGTTTATAACAGCTTAAACATAACTTATATGGGCGCAGTTGCCATTATTTAAAATGTGATACAGGCCCATTGCCCTATGTTAAATTTTCAAAACGGACGGAAATGAGGGCAATGCCGGCAAAATCAGATAATTTGTTCTGCACTCGATCCAGTTCTTGTAATAGTACTGTAAAAGACCGGTTTAGACACCACTCAAGTATGAATATTGAGCAAATAGGATAGAAACAAATGTGAAAGTGTCATTTATCTTTCATCGATATCAAAATGAACAATGTAAACCCACAATTGTGTTCGATTATAACTTCACGGTCACCTTCCGGTAGAACCGTTTTCTGGACTTAAAATGCCGTCCGAAGAACATGTCGCAACAGTAGTGATGCTCGTGTAAGCAATGAGCTGAAGAAACACGAAAGCAGTAGCTATCTGGTGACGGACTGCGCAATGTCAACACAACACAGGGTGCGAGTGACAGACTGTATAACATTTAGTTAACTCCATGCTTGAGTAGCGTAACGGGTGTCCTCGTCGACAGTTGCATGACATCTGCTTAATATTGAACTAGCTAGTGCCTCGCATTTCTTTGGTGGAATACCAGAAATACCCCTGGCTGTAATGTGTAACAGACCAGTTGCTGACATGTTGAGACACCTCCGAGTGGGCTGTTCTCCAATTCAATATTACAAACCACGTATTCTCCAATTCCAACGCTAATAGATGTTCAAATTGCAAGTATCCAGTCCACACTCTACCATATTTCAGAATAAAACAAAAATTCTATCGAACTATTCATAACTAGACAACGACGCAGTACTAGATTAATCTCTGCTTACAGACGAATCACGATTCTATGCTAACAAGCCAGTCTACTCGTAGTAGGCCTACCTCTTAGCATATTTATCAACACTTTCAACCGCTATATGTAGATGAACATCATAACTTTCCGCCTATGCCAATTGACCTCCCGGGAAGTGAGATGTTACTTCTGAGGACAATGTGTTCTTAACAGGGTTGAAAAAAAAAACGTTTTTGTAAAAAAGCAAAAAGAACGTTTCTATGTTTAAAACATTTTTGTTTAAAACGTTTTTAACGTTTAAAACGAAGTATTTCGTTTAAAAAAAAACATTGAAAATATTTATTTTGTTTAAAACAATAATCTAAATAGGCATATATATTACATTTTTACACACTCACAGGTATTGCTTGCCATCTATATTCAACCGCTAGATCAAATTTCGGGAACTTCCCTAATCTCCATCCGTCCAAATGTTCAATTCCGGAGAAAGAAATCGGGATTTTCCCGATCTCTGTTCACAGAATATGTAGTTTAGTTTCTTTGTGTTACGTTCTACTGGCCGTCTGCATTCTTAATCTTTAAACGTCCATTGATGGAACTGTTGTGTCAGGGATTTAAACCTCAATGACTCAGTCTTTAATTAAGGCAGGAAGATTGTTTTAGTACCAATTTATTCCTGAAGGATCCAGATTTTAGCCGGTGTGCATTTTATGTATGTGGGGAGAGGTACCACGTGGCGGTGGAAGGGGGGTATTTTTTTTTTTTGCAAGAGTTTTTGGGGGCCACTCTCCCTCTTGGAGGATAGATTCATAAAAATTGGTACGTGAAGCAATGAAGTAGGCCATTACATGGTAATATCGTGTATTTGTACTTCTTGCTTATATTTGGGAGCATGGAGTGGGCAAAGTTAACCAATTTTTTGAGTTTCAGTTTTTTGACGTAAATTACATTTATTTTTACAACAAACGTCTATAGCTCACTCCATAAATAAGCTAGAAAGATGATTTGGTAACAAAGTATTTTGAGGCATGTAGCTTTCTGCTAGTATGCATTTTATGTATAGCCTATGTACAGCCGAGAGGGAAAGAATGAAGTTCGTTTTTTAAATTTTTTCATCAAATTTTTTCATCAGATTTTGGGGGTATTCCTCCCCTCTTTGTAGTACATCCATAAAAATTGGAATGTGAAACAATGAAGTAGTCCCCTAAATCACAGTAAACTGTATGTGTACCTGTTGTTTATAGAGGAAGAGGGGGTCAAATTTGGCAAATTTACATTTATTTTCAGGACGGTTCCATATAAGACAAGATGTATTTTACTGAAGTGGTCTAGAAGCATAATTCTTGTTCGTATACATGATATGTGCAGCAAAAATGATTTGTATATGAACGTGGTATTATGGTGGGGGAGGGGAGAGAATGTCTAATTCAATGAATGTTTTTCTCTGTGCATATATATTTTTAAATATTTCCTACATAAAACAAATTCACTACGCAATGGCAGCAATGACTACCATTTCTTATTTTATTGTCACAAGTACAGATGGTGATCAGAAAAATGGAAACACCTGTAGTTGGCAACACGTCAGATGTATGGGTTGGCAGTGGTGTCGTGGCGCCCGCAGCGCCGGACCGCTGGTGGTGGTATGTTAGGTCGACCTCCATACTACGTCAGGCGCAGTGGAACAGCAGTGTCCAGTGGCTGCAGCAGACGGAGGTAGTGTAAAATGAATAACCTCTCACATTTTCAAAGAGGGCAAATTGTTGGTGCGCGGTTATGTGGAGTGAGTGTGACGGCAGTGGCTACTGTGTTAAGTGTGTCGCCTGGGACAGTGTCGAAGGTGATGACGGCCTGCACAACACACGGGAAAACCCCATCGGGGAGGCGGAACAGTGGGCGGAAGAAAATCATGAATGACAGGTCACGCCGGGTATTAAAGCGCATTGTCACGCAGAACCGTCGTGCCACTGCGGAGCAAGTGACGGAGGAACTCAATCAGCACCTCCCCCATCCTGTTTCGACAATCACAGTCCGCCGCGAATTACATGATATGAACTTACGGGGTCGTGTTGCACGGGCCAAACCGCTCATCAGGGACCATAACGCTTTCGCACGCCGTAAATGGTGCCGCGGCCATGCAACTTGGACCGTTGAGGACTGGAAACGTGTGATATGGTCGGGTGAGTCACCCTTCACTCTATTCCCAACCACGGGCCGTGTTTATGTGTGGAGAACGCCCAAAGAAGCTTATGATCTGCAGTGTCTCCGCCCAACTGTGAAACATGGCGGCGGCTCGGTGATGCTGTGGGCCACCATATTGTAATATGCCATTACAGTCTAATGAGATTATGTTTTCAATAGGAGGGTGCCCGAAATTTTTTGGATGGGCTGTACCTGACGTTTAACAAAAAATTTCTGGCTGTTCATATAATTCGTAATATTGTTCGTTATTCTATTTCAAATTAACATGGAAAACTGTAATAAAATTTATTAGGAATTATAGTTTTGGGAATCAATATCTTTATTTATATTTTAAATTAGTTATAAGTCTTGTATATGGATGTGTAAATGGATTATTACAATTCTTACGGTGTCAGTGCTATCCGCAAATATAGATCCACTATTGGACGGAACTTTTCAGATCAAATAACCAATCTAAAATTCGACAGAATTTTCAGGACCACCCTTCACCTCTCTTTTAGATACCTAGGTCCCTCCAAAAACTAGTTTAATCCAGATTTTACCAAATTTTATTCGTTTCAAAGCCCCACCGCCAAAAATGCTTTGTTTTGATTGGATGATAAACCCACGCTATGATATTAGGGCGCAATTATTCCATTCCATGCCGGGAAGTCTCGCTGAAGACGCCAGATTCGGATCTTCTCGATCAAAAATTCGAAAAGGGAGCTAGAAAAGCTGCAAACAAGGTAACATTTGGATTTCATTAACACCTAAAATCACTGGAAGTCTCGAGGAGCCATGAACTATTAAATTTCATACTAAAAACTGAACTAAAAAGCTGAAATAGGAAGTGCAATATAGTGACGCCATGATTTCATCTGCGGATCGCTATGGACAGGATTCATAAGTAGTGTGATTTCTGTTTTTCTTTTCCTAAAACCGGTTCTGAAGATCAGTGTTTCCCCTGATATTTTCACCTTCCAATTTTCCTGCTAATTGAGGGTTACAAGACCTGTCCATATATAGATTTGTTTATGTAGGTAGCGAGTGATTTTTTTTTAACATACATGGCGGTATTTAATTTCGTTGTAGTTAGTGTAGTAATCACAATGCACGTGTAAATTTACAGTCAGGGCTCCTATCTGACTCCCAAATTGGGAATACGGCTTCCAGCGGGATGAGTTGAACATGTAGTTTGTTCCGGGTTCCTGCCCCTTCAGGGCAGGGGTCCTATTGTTAGCTAATACTTCGATATGTCCCCTAGGGGGCATTAATTAAACACTTAAGAATGTGATTTAGTGAATACAAGGGCCAGTTGGCCCTGTTTCTTTCTGTCCCTTTTCCTTTCGAGCCGATTTAAAATGGTAAAATATGAATGTTTTCTGTGTATATTTATCAGTATAACATGTATTAATGATAGTGATGATTGGTGTGTATTGGCATGATGTGTCTTGTAGTTTAAGTAGTATGTGTATATTTGTAATGTAGTATCAGTGGTAGTGGTAGTTAAGTGATGAAAGAGTGTGTGAGATAATTAAATATGGACAGTGTAGTATTTACTATGCGATAAATTTTTATTATTCCGTCATTAAGTGAACTCATACACAATATTTAAAAGTGAACGTAATATAGTATAATAATTCCGTGTACAAGGTTACATTCAGTTGTTCAAGGGTTGATTATATCGTCGCTAGCCCCTAGTGTCAAAAGTCAGTACTAACCGCCATTCGCATTTCGATGTTCTTAGTGATTTAGTTTCCGTGAAATTGACCTTTCTTTTCGAAATAAAACCTAGAAGGTATAATTCACAGCCCATATGGATGTACAGTTAGGTCAAGTGACCCAAAATTAATATATCCTAAAAATTTCAACATTCTGCTTAATCTAGAAATCGAAATATTTAAGTAAATAAACAATACGTAATTTTTTAACAGAAGTCGGGCGATATGATGCTAGTTCTTCGCTTTGAAATTATATTAAATGTTCATTTCTTTCTTTGTGGCTGCAGAATAATTTCATTGTTGTCAGAATTTCATAAACATTAAATATTATCGCGGATAATTCTATTTTCAGTGAACATACGTAGGAGTTTTCTCCTTTCTTAATAAAGCTACCAGGTATTACATAGTATTGTGTGTGTGGTGAAAGAGTCTTGAGTTCGAGTGAGGTTGTCGTGCGGTGATCGGAATGGGAAATGTTTGTAGTGACTATAGATTTTAAAGTATTATGATGAAATGTGTATATAGGCTGGGCGTAGATAGAGGAAACAGGGTGTTTGTAAAATATAGCGTCGTAGTAAATGAAAGGAATGATGATATGAATATAATATGAATATTAATACGAATATGAATATGAAAGTATATGAATATTGTAGTAAATGAATATAGAAGATAGGACACCCATATAGTTAAAAAAATATAGTAGCCCAGTGAATACTTCGCCGCGTGTTGATATATAGATATTGAATAGATACGTGTAGCTACAAGCATCTCGGGTTCTGACCCCTGCACCATAATATCACGCGGACCGGAGGGCGATATATAGTCGGACTATGGTAATACTTTGTAGTGTAATGGGTTATAGTAATAATCAACCATAGTAATACCATCTGATAGAATGGGTAGCATCATATAATCGCTGACTAGACATATTGAATAATAAATTATGAAAAGACAGTAGTAGTTATACAACAGGGCTGTAGTGAATTATATTTTCTGGTCGGTTTTAAAAAATAGAATATCCTGCTCCGTGAGATTTTTTTTCTTCACGTCACCTACTCGGGCTAGCTTATAATGTTCATGGAGGCGACCGCTCTGATAGGGTTACAGAATCAAAACAATTAATTATTGAAATTTATTTTCCCGTACCCGGGCATCGACCCCATTCCCCTTGAATATTTTCGTTTTCTTTTCTTAGTTTTCAAACTAGATAGTGATGGAAATTAATCGATGCCTCAGAATTTAGCGCATTCTGCGAAGGGGAGCTATCGGTGAAGTTAGGCAATAGAAATCACCGATCCAAAATTCAGTTTATTTAATTTTTTTTTATTTTTGGCAAATCACTAATTAGGGATATCTTAGCCATTACTTTTACTCTAGTTTCTTTACTGTCCTTGAACCTTCTTAGTTCTTCTGAGGGGTCGAATGTTTTTTTTTCTTACTTAGAGATTTCAAAATTGGGGACGCAGTTACCTGGTCCCTTCCCCCTCTCCCTTTATCCTGCTGGTCTGGGCCGGATACGGGGATCGGATTTCAATCTTACAAGCAAATTCTTGTGGGATTGGGATCTGATGGACACAGAACTTGCATCCTTGGCAGCAGGACCTCCCTCCTAGTTTACGTATTTAAGTAAACCACCCTCTTTCGGCATATGTGAATATTTTAGCTATGAGTTGTTATATATTTAAATTCGATCACTCTTCTGTGTAGTGAGTAGTACTTTAATCTTTCTCCTTTCGTTGGCGCCGCTTTCTGTCCCTTGTTTCTTCCTTCATTTCTTCAAGTTTTTTTTTTAATTTCAACCTCCCCCCCCCCCCGATTTTGAACTTGTTGCTTACGATTTATTTAACGTACAATTCTGATTACCAGCTGAGACGTTGCAAGACACGATTCATGGATAAAGTAAATAATGATTGGGTCCTCCATCACATTTTGACCTATCGCTGAAATGAATAACGACTTCATATTTGACGACACTTCAATTACGTTCTTTCACCGTCGTCCCTTTAAGTTTTTTTTAATCCACTGGTCACTTTCTCTCTGTTTTGGTTTTCGATTACCTTGTAGTTAACCTGGGCCCAGAAATTGTATTTTGGTTTATCTAGTTATATCTTTAGAAATGCTCTGTGTTATGTGCCTGCCTCACAAAGTTTTTTTTTCATTATTTAAGCACGAATTGATTATATAAAAGTTAAAAATTTATAGACGCGCGGTATCAGATAAAAAATTCAATTCTTTTTCATATGTAATGTCGGAAGTCATTTGTTTTCTTGGACAATGTTGCAACCTTTTCAAAAATTATTGTTGGGGTGATTAATTTAAATGTGTGCGCATTTATAATAAATATATATATATATAGAGAGAGAGAAATGAATACGTCGAAATATATATGTACTTAGTATGTGAATATGATTTTAAAGTAAAGGTATGATATTAAATGTATTATATGAATATGTGTAAGAGCGCTCGTGTCTGTTCCCCTAAACGTGTATTGGTTGCTATAGTTTACCAGTAAGTTTTCCGACGAATTTAAGAATGTAGATTTTGTCAAGAATACCGCCGTGCACTCAAGTAATTTTCCTTTTTTTCTGAATCGATGTAAATGATAACCTCTGTAATTATTTAATGGCATGTATTGAAAAGTAACGGCAGGTCTAAACATAACCCACATCATAACGAATATTATCCCTGAACTACTAACCTAAAACCATTGTGGAAAGTGCACCTTGAATCCTTCTCACCTGCATATGTATCCTATGACTTGACCATTTTTTTTTCTATCCTCAATTTGAACCATCATACTCCGTACACCTGTGGAAGATCGTTTTTTTTAAATCCGAACCATGTATACATATATATGAAAGTGATCTAAAGGAAAGGTCTCATGACGTGTCCCAGTGTTGAATAAATAACTTAAAACTATCCAATTAATAAGTTTGGAAATGGACTGTCTAAGAGGAGAAACATCCTCTGGCGAAAGTGATTTTTTCGAAATCCCTAGATGGGTATAAGTGTCGCAGTGTGCGATTGCAGATATAAACTGTTAAGAGTTTCAAACCAAATATAGTCGATGAACGGTTTTTGTAAACCACTAGAAATAAGTGTCTCCTTTGCGTATGTCACAAATCATAATTTTGCTTTAGCATGCCTAAGATATGATACATGTAATTATTTTTTTTCCTTTCCATTTGTCAATATGATTGAATATATAATTTACTAAAATATAACACTATGTACTCTATTAATATATAACTAAGAACTTGTGCTTCTAATATTTTCTTCATAATTATTTGTTTTGTCTTTTCTTTTCACTATGAATGTAATAAACTATTTGTACCCTTGTAGCTAGTTGATTTTCCTTTAAACATATATACACTGTCCTGAGTGAGTGAGCGTGTGAATGCATGATAGATTTAATTTAAGTAATTTTAATGATATCATTTGTCATATTAACATCTGTAATATATGTGTCATGTTTTAATAGATGTGTTAAGGTAAATAACCTAGGTCATGAAGGACCGCTACTAATGGTTTAAATCGGCTCTAGGAGTGAAACAAAAATAGCAGGATGAGCCTAAATCCGACATCTTTCTTCCAGGAAATTGAGACTCTTATTGATACGATACATAAATTTATATTGAGTTTATAAGTTTGATTTTTTTTCTCTTGGCTAATTCATATGTGTGGTCGATCCTAGAGAACAAATTTCAGATGCTGGATGGTTATCAATCACCGGTTGGAATAACAGTACAAAGAATGATTTCACTTTTCTCGTTTCCAGGTCTAGGTCTGGGCAACCCCACGATCGTGGTGCCTGGAGCTAGGTCTGGGTGGTATGAGGGAACATGTGTCTATTCCGAAGCATTCCAAAATTGATTAGTCGTTAATAACATTTAGAATGATTCATCTTTCAACGACTTTCCCGACCTTTTACTATATTTCCGGAATTATCCAGTAATCTGTTTCTTATTACAATACCCTATTTCCTTTTCTTTCTTCTTTTTCTACCTCCTTCTTTTACCCTTCTACTTTCTTCTCTTTCTTTCCTATTTCTAAATGAAAGAAAACGGAGTCATGATTGAGAGTAGTCGCTATTGGCACGGTCAATAAGTTGTTTAGATGAGTTTTCTTCGGGAGTCCGATATGGGATAATTAACAACAACAAGAAAGTTTATTGAAATTTACTTTATTGGAGAATAATCTGGATTTCAATTAGTAGGTGATGTTTCGTAATCGCCCTCGTTAAAGAGAATTAACTGTAGCGACTCCTCTCCAGTACATTGCAATTTGTTTTTCTTCGTTTACTACTACATATTTTTTTTACGTTTTCTTTCAATTGGCGACCGTGACAGGATCTGTTGCCCTGGAAACGGCGGTTTCTATGGCAACGGACAATAGTTTTCTTTCAATTGGCGACCGTTGACATCGGACAGTTACCATGGAAACAATTGTTTTCCCTGGTAACGGATCTGAAATTATTTATTAAACACTATTTAGGATCGAGTACATATTGACTTGGCCATAAAAGGTGAATAATTAAAAAAGTCACAGTGAGATTAAATAATCATAGTCATTGGCTGTTTTGCTATCTTTGTCTCTCTCTGTAGAAAGGGGGAAATGAAGGAATTTGTCAAAGTGAATTCTAAAATTTGAAAATGCTGGAAGTTGACCCAAGGAGGGAATTAGATAGGAGTCCCTTAATTTATGAACAGTACCTGAATAATAAGTATTGTTAGTTTATAAGTATATAATTGCATGTGTTTATATTGTGTCTTTTTGTATGGAAACTATGGCAACCAATAGAGAGGTTGTATCACACGAGAACGCGGAAGTCTCATGTACACAATGTACATTAGAAAGTAAAGAGAAAAGAGCTCGCGTGTCCCGTAGGCTAGTGAGGTGTCACGAGTGTGGGCTGAAATGGATTCATTTCAGTTGTATCAATTTAGAGGATACTGCTGAAAATGCAGAAAAGGTCCGGGCTGGTGAGATAGTTAAATATTGTAAAGAATGTGAGGGGAAGCTCCACCAGTCGCGTGAACCCATGAGTTTATCCTCTGAGAAAGAGAATGAACATCCCGATTCAGACGGTGAGCGAGGGTATAGTACCCCGAAGAACCCAGGCCAAATATCTCCAGTGGAGATATCTGACCTCGATGATGATGAAAAAGTTGGGGATTCAAGTGGTGATAAAACCAAAGAAGAGCAAAGGAAGACTGTGTCATCTAATAATGACGCTCTCCTCCTTTCATTGCAACAAATGCTACAAAAAATAGATGAGAAAATAGATAATAATAGCCTGGAGATGAGACGCGAAATGAATGAAACTAGCCGGGAAATGAGACGCGAAATAAATAAAAAAATAGATGAGAATAGCCGGGAAATGAGACGCGAAATAAATGAAAAAATAGATGAGAATAGCCGAGAGATGAGACGTGAAATAAATGAAAAATTTGACACCTCGAAACGAGAAACCGAATCTCGATTCAAGGTACTAACCCAGAAAATCGACAACATATGTTCGGACTTTGCTTCCTCAATAACCACATTGAGGGAGCAAACGTCTACTGAAATTGATTTGGTCAGATGCGAGGCTCAGCAGTCCCTAAAGCAACTTCAACAGGAGACTGAGGGTAAATTAGATCACGTAAATTCTGAAATTGAACCAATAGATACCAAATTGCATAAAATCAACAATAAATTAGAAACACAACAGGCCGAAATTGATAGTTTAAAGTCAACCTTGTCAGATTTATCATTGGAAACCAAACTGGAAGAAACTGATCAAAAAATTTCGAAAATTCAGAACGACATAGTAAATATTCAAAAAGAAATAACGAAACCTAGTCGCGGAAAATCAGAGGTAACCTATCCTTTCCCCGGTAGCGATTCCTCAGAAATATTACCTGCTATAACAACTACCTGTAGCGCAGGAAAAGAAAATTTAATGTCAGTTGATGCACGGGATATTGCGACGCACTACCCCATGCATCGGTCAGAACCAAAGTCATGGTTTAATTCCAATAGTGTGCCGAATCAGTCGAGTGTTGTGACGACTACGGTCACTAGCGTGAGTGCTCCCTCCTTACATGGAGGTATACAATCACATAGCGTGTTGCCGGGAAGAGGAGATGGGTGCCATTTTGAGTCGTTGTTCACAGGTGCGATTGGTCCGGGGATGGAGCCCAACATATTTAATACGACCAATAGAATCCCTTTAAATTATATGGGTAATTATAACACCGCTACAACGTCGTCGGTGGTATATCCGGTGACGACTCCGATTGTGCAGGATAATATGTTAATTCCCAGTAACTATTCCCCTGCTTATGTTAGCATGAGTTCCAAGGTTTCACTGAGGGACATCGAACGTTTTCCCACGTTTGATGGGAATATCACTAATGGACAGCCTCGTGTTTTCCTGCGTAGATTGCAGCAGTGCTTAGAAATGTATCGGCTGACCGATAGAGAACGGTTGCAAATAGTTGAGAAACTTTTAATTGCAGCATCAGGCGCGTGGTTTGCTTCTATTAAATATAGAATCCATACGTTTGACGATTTCCTGATCCTTTTTAAGGAAGAATACTGCAATGAACATATAGAGAGGCTTCAGAAACGCAACCTCCAATCTTTAAGATATGATCGAGCCAAGTATGGGTCCCTTTTGGACTATGCTTGGAAGATCATAGAATTGTATTACCAGATCGCAGAAAATCCATCGCAAGCCGAACTAGTAGACATCATAGTGAACGCTCTTCCACCAGATGAGTCGCGGGCTATTGCTTCCCACTTGTGCCAAACGGTGCGAGAAGTTACGTCACGCCTAGCTGCCCTATGTGGGAAAGAAACTGGATGCCCACCAAAGAGGTATTTCGCCCGACAAGCAAAAGTTGTGAAACCCGTGAAAAGCAAGGCAACGGCTAGTTGCCAAACGGACTTTCTGTTTTACACCCAAGCTGGATCTCGTTATCCGAGTGGGAGTGGCTCAGAAAGCAATCAATATAATGGTCGACGGCTGTACCGTAACCGACCGATGTTTAACAATCGCCGGGGTTATCGCCCCTATGACCGCACAATAGGGGAATCGAACCCGAATAGGGACGATAATAGTAGGAACTTTAACGGGGCGTACCGGAGAAGAGAAAACGGTAATGGTCAAGGCAGCAATGTTAATAATAACTGTGCAAGTAGATCTCAGAATTCTGCCCCTTCGCAAATACAAACTAATGGCGGAAATGAATTCTAGCGAATCGAGGGATTGATAGTCGCGAGACCGCTGCCAAATCGACAAACTAATTCCGCAAATACCTGGTGAAATGGGGGAGGATAGTTGCGGGAAAATATACCCCATTATTTTGAAAAATCAGAATGACCACGAATGTAAATCTAATTGGTGGACACCAAATTCATCATTTCGGGACTCGTTACAATTTGTCATAAAATTTGTTATAGATGAGGAACCCTTTGCTTCAAGTGAAGAACGCTATTTTTCTACCTCTCCCAGCCTACGAGGAAGTATCGGCGGCGTTGAACTTGTCGCTACAATAGATAGTGGCTCGGAGCTCTGCCTAATGGACTGGGAGGTGTGGAAAAAATTAAAGCAACGGTTTCCATCCGCGAAATTGAGACCATACACGGGCCTTACACTTGGCGCTTTCGCTGGGAAAGAGAGTTTTTCGTTTCAGGGCGTTCAAAATTTTAATCTAAACATACAGAATCATATATTTGAAATAGCCATTTTCGTCATAAAATATTTGCGAACGGACCTAATACTGGGATGTCCGTTTCTAGACAAATTTCATTGTATCATTGACCGGGAAAAGATAGAGATTAGAATGAAAGATAGTCTAGGAAACACTGTTGTCGTTCCTACAGATCGACCGAACATAATGCTAGTGAAATTACCAGTAGAAGAGATTGCAATCGGTGAATCAGGATGGCCGGTGGTGGATCAACCTATGCTTGACCCCAGTTTAAATTGTCAAGCTGCCTGTGCAGTGACACCTCTCCACAAGGGAGGGGTTAACAGGGGGGATCAGCCACTCCTGGGCACCGAATGCAATGTTTCGGAACAAGATATTGATTCATACATTGCTACTCGGGATGACTTACCATCACCAATTAAATCAGGTCTTCGGAAATTATTAATGAATTACCGTTCTCTTTTCTCTGAGTACCCACGCCGCGTTAACGCGCCTCCCTATAAAATACAGTTGAAGGATGAAGAACCAGTTGTTGGACCATTTTATTCCGTTCCTCAGGCTATACAACCTGAGTTTGAAGCAGAGTTGAATAAGTGGTTACGGTTGGGAATAGCAATAGAACAAATGTCTCCATATCGAAACCCTATTCATGTCGTCCGGAAGGCCTCTGGCGGTGTACGTCCAGTTTTAGATCTGAGGGCTACTAACTCAAAAATTATCTCTCCACAGGTGCAGGTAGAACCTATCAATGAGTTACTACACCGTGTTTCGCAGGCAATGTGGTTTTCGTCGTTTGACGCGTCAAGTGCATATTATGGGATCAGTTTACACCAAGACTCTTACCAATGCACCAGTTTTGTGTACAAGGGAAGACAATATTGCCTTACTGTTCTGCCACAGGGGCTGAAAAGTAGTCCTGCTGTATTTCAATCAGTAATGACAAAATTTTTTAATGACTCGACCCGTTCTTTTGTTATTTTGTACTTAGACGATGTTCTAGTAAAATCAACTACTGAAGAAGAGCATTTGGTTCATTTAGAGAGAACTTTCGAAATCTTTAAACAAGCAAATTTTTCATTAAATTTCAAGAAATGTAAGTTCTTCGCAGGGGAAATCAAATTTTTAGGACATATAATTAGTGGCAGAACAATAAGGGTTGACCCTCGACTCAATGAGCCAATTCGTTGTTTTCCAGTACCGAAATCCAAGAAAGCATTACAGAAGTTTTTAGGGCTTATAGGATGGAGGCGAAAATTCATCCCAAACTTTTCTGGTCTCACTGCTAATCTGTATCAACTCCTGAAAAAGGATCAGAAATTCGTACTGAATAACGAAGCCTTGGAAACTTTCAATAAACTGAGAACTCTTCTTAGTAATCCACCTGCATTAAGTCAGCCAGATTTCTCCTTGCCTTTTCACATCCATAGTGATGCGTGCATGGAAAATTTGGCTGGCCGACTTGCACAATATCCTTCAGATAAAGATAATCCTAACGTCATTGGATATGCCAGTCGACGGGTGAAACCCTATGAGTTGTCTCTTTCAATATCTCAGCTGGAACTCCTGTCAGTCCTGTTCCTTTGTGAACATTTTGAGCAGTATATCATGGGTCGTACTACTTATGTCCATACGGATAACGCGGCAGTCACACATGCATTCACCTAAAAGAACCTTGAGCCACGAACCACCCGCATTCTATTGAAATTGCAGAAATTTGATTTAATTTTCCAACACTGCCCAGGCAAAGAAAATCTTGTAGCCGACACAATTAGCAGATACCCACCTGAGGTATTGCTTGAGCCCGAAACACATTATGTTCATTTTTTAACCAAAACGCAGGATGCTGATATCAATCTACACTTTATTCGAGAAAATCAAATAACAGATGAGTTATGTAAGAACCTGTTAAAGCAATATGAAAACAACCGTATTTTGGACAGAGTAACAATGTACTGTGGGTTAATTTATATTAAACCTTTGCGTATTCAGAAATGGCTCTTAGTGATACCGCAGAGTTGTATACCCCAAATTATCAGTGTTGTCCATTCTACCGGTCACTTTGGAGTTCAGAAGTGTTATCGTTTTTGTCGAGCTATATTTTATTGGAAAAATAAAAAAAACACGATTAAAAACTTTATACGAAATTGCATAGAATGTGCCGAAACAAAGTTTACAAACCGTGCTATAGCTAAGCAGGAATATCATATCCAAGCGACCGTACCCCATGAGACTCTGGGGGTGGACCTTATTGGAAAATTGCCACCCAGTCAGGGATATTATTATATTTTATCTCTAACAGATATCTTTTCTCGTTTCGTTACTTTCCTTCCACTGAAAAAAGGCTCATACTAAGGAAATAATCACAGTATTAGAGAGACGATACTTTCATCTATTGCCGTATCCACAGGAATTCTTATCCGATAAAGGACCACAGTTCCAATCTAAGTTATGGCAGGACTTTTGCAACAAATACAAAATTAAACATAAGAAAACTTCCAGTTATTCGCCGCAGGCTAACGGCGTTACAGAACGTAGCCATAAAGAACTCAATAGGTTTGTTAGATTATGGTGTCATGAAGATCAAACTACTTGGCACAAATACTTAGTTAAAATTCTGGACCTTCTGAACAATTCATATTGTTCCAGTATTGGCTGTACGCCTGTGGAACGCTTTCTTAGTTATTCTGCCGTTGATAGCTATAGGAAAGTGTTCCCATGGCCCAAAGAGTTAGATTCCGTAGATAACCGTTTCCGATACGCTGAAGTAGAGGTAAAATTAAAAAGTCATACTAAACAGTCGTCAAACGCTATAAATCTACAAGAAGGGCAATTAGTGATGTTGAAACTGCATAACTTATCCTCACTTATAAAGCATGAGTCAGCAAAATGGATGAAAGTCTATACCGGCCCGTTTTTAGCAGTTAAATTATTGAAAAATTGCGCTGTATTACACAATCTAAAAGGTGAAAGTATCGGAACTCACAATTTCCAGAATCTTAAGCTTTTCAACTGTACCGAGGACAAAAAACGGGAACTTCTATCTCAATACCCAAAGTGAATGTTACACTGTCTCATTTGAGTGTATGAGAGTATGAGTGAGTAGTTAGTTTATTAATATTAATACATGTTAATTCTATTCAACAAAATTTTGTTATTCAAACAAAAATTTTTTTAACGACGCCGGGGAACTGTAATATGCCATTACAGTCTAATGAGATTATGTTTTCAATAGGAGGGTGCCCGAAATTTTTTGGATGGGCTGTACCTGACGTTTAACAAAAAATTTCTGGCTGTTCATATAATTCGTAATATTGTTCGTTATTCTATTTCAAATTAACATGGAAAACTGTAATAAAATTTATTAGGAATTATAGTTTTGGGAATCAATATCTTTATTTATATTTTAAATTAGTTATAAGTCTTGTATATGGATGTGTAAATGGATTATTACAATTCTTACGGTGTCAGTGCTATCCGCAAATATAGATCCACTATTGGACGGAACTTTTCAGATCAAATAACCAATCTAAAATTCGACAGAATTTTCAGGACCACCCTTCACCTCTCTTTTAGATACCTAGGTCCCTCTAAAAACTAGTTTAATTCAGATTTTACCAAATTTTATTCGTTTCAAAGCCCCACCGCCAAAAATGCTTTGTTTTGATTGGATGATAAACCCACGCTATGATATTAGGGCGCAATTATTCCATTCCATGCCGGGAAGTCTCACTGAAGACGCCAGATTCGGATCTTCTCGATCAAAAATTCGAAAAGGGAGCTAGAAAAGCTGCAAACAAGGTAACATTTGGATTTCATTAACACCTAAAATCACTGGAAGTCTCGAGGAGCCATGAACTATTAAATTTCATACTAAAAACTGAACTAAAAAGCTGAAATAGGAAGTGCAATATAGTGACGCCATGATTTCATCTGCGGATCGCTATGGACAGGATTCATAAGTAGTGTGATTTCTGTTTTTCTTTTTCTAAAACCGGTTCTGAAGATCAGTGTTTCCCCTGATATTTTCACCTTCCAATTTTCCTGCTAATTGAGGGTTACAAGACCTGTCCATATATAGATTTGTTTATGTAGGTAGCGAGTGATTTTTTTTAACATACATGGCGGTATTTAATTTCGTTGTAGTTAGTGTAGTAATCACAATGCACGTGTAATTACAGTCAGGGCTCCTATCTGACTCCCAAATTGGGAGTACGGCTTCCAGCGGGATGAGTTGAACATGTAGTTTGTTCCGGGTTCCTGCCCCTTCAGGGCAGGGGTCCTATTGTTAGCTAATACTTCGATATGTCCCCTAGGGGGCATTAATTAAACACTTAAGAATGTGATTTAGTGAATACACGGGCCAGTTGGCCCTGTTCCTTTTTGTACAAGGTTACATTCAGTTGTTCAAGGGTTGATTATATCGTCGCTAGCCCCTAGTGTCAAAAGTCAGTACTAACCGCCATTCGCATTTCGATGTTCTTAGTGATTTAGTTTCCGTGAAATTGACCTTTCTTTTCGAAATAAAACCTAGAAGGTATAATTCACAGCCCATATGGATGTACAGTTAGGTCAAGTGACCCAAAATTAATATATCCTAAAAATTTCAACATTCTGCTTAGTCTAGAAATCGAAATATTTAAGTAAATAAACAATACGTAATTTTTTAACAGAAGTCGGGCGATATGATGCTAGTTCTTCACTTTGAAATTATATTAAATGTTCATTTCTTTCTTTGTGGCTGCAGAATAATTTCATTGTTGTCAGAATTTCATAAACATTAAATATTATCGCGGATAATTCTATTTTCAGTGAACATACGTAGGATTTTTTTTCCTTTCTTAATAAAGCTACCAGGTATTACATAGTATTGTGTGTGTGGTGAAAGAGTCTTGAGTTCGAGTGAGGTTGTCGTGCGGTGATCGGAATGGGAAATGTTTGTAGTGACTATAGATTTTAAAGTATTATGATGAAATGTGTATATAGGCTGGGCGTAGATAGAGGAAACAGGGTGTTTGTAAAATATAGCGTCGTAGCAAATGAAAGGAATGATGATATGAATATAATATGAATATTAATACGAATATGAATATGAAAGTATATGAATATTGTAGTAAATGAATATAGAAGATAGGACACCCATATAGTTAAAAAAATATAGTAGCCCAGTGAATACTTCGCCGCGTGTTGATATATAGATATTGAATAGATACGTGTAGCTACAAGCATCTCAGGTTCTGACCCCTGCACCATAATATCACGCGGACCGGAGGGCGATATATAGTCGGACTATGGTAATACTTTGTAGTGTAATGGGTTATAGTAATAATCAACCATAGTAATACCATCTGATAGAATGGGTAGCATCATATAATCGCTGACTAGACATATTGAATAATAAATTATGAAAAGACAGTAGTAGTTATACAACAGGGCTGTAGTGAATTATATTTTCTGGTCGGTTTTAAAAAATAGAATATCCTGCTCCGTGAGATTTTTTTTTCTTCACGTCACCTACTCGGGCTAGCTTATAATGTTCATGGAGGCGACAGCTCTGATAGGGTTACAGTATCAAAACAATTAATTATTGAAATTTATTATCCCGAACCGTGCATCGACCCCATTCCCCTTGAATATTTTCGTTTTCTTTTCTTAGTTTTCAAACTAGATAGTGATGGAAATTAATCGATGCCTCAGAATTTAGCGCATTCTGCGAAGGGGAGCTATCGGTGAAGTTTGGCAATAGAAATCACCGATCCAAAATTCAGTTTATTTATTTTTTTTATTTTTGGCAAATCACTAATTAGGGATATCTTAGCTATTACTTTTACTCTAGTTTCTTTACTGTCCTTGAACCTTCTTAGTTCTTCTGAGGGGTCGAATGTTTTTTTTCTTACTTAGAGATTTCAAAATTGGGGACGCAGTTACCTGGTCCCTTCCCCCTCTCCCTTTATCCTGCTGGTCTGGGCCGGATACGGGGATCGGATTTCAATCTTACAAGCAAATTCTTGTGGGATTGGGATGATGTGCCTGCCTCACAAAGTTTTTTTTCATTATTTAAGCACGAATTGATTATATAAAAGTTAAAAATTTATAGACGCGCGGTATCAGATAAAAAATTCAATTCTTTTTCATATGTAATGTCGGAAGTCATTTGTTTTCTTGGACAATGTTGCAACCTTTTCAAAAATTATTGTTGGGGTGATTAATTTAAATGTGTGCGCATTTATAATAAATATATATATATATATATATATATAGAGAGAGAGAGAGAGAAATGAATACGTCGAAATATATATGTACTTAGTATGTGAATATGATTTTAAAGTAAAGGTATGATATTAAATGTATTATATGAATATATGTAAGAGCGCTCGTGTCTGTTCCCCTAAACGTGTATTGGTTGCTATAGTTTACCAGTAAGTTTTCCGACGAATTTAAGAATGTAGATTTTGTCAAGAATACCGCCGTGCACTCAAGTAATTTTCCTTTTTTTCTGAATCGATGTAAATGATAACCTCTGTAATTATTTAATGGCATGTATTGAAAAGTAACGGCAGGTCTAAACATAACCCACATCATAACGAATATTATCCCTGAACTACTAACCTAAAACCATTGTGGAAAGTGCACCTTGAATCCTTCTCACCTGCATATGTATCCTATGACTTGACCAGTTTTTTTTTCTATCCTCAATTTGAACCATCATACTGCGTACACCTGTGGAAGATCGTTTTTTTTTAAATCCGAACCATGTATACATATATACAAAAGTGATCTAAAGGAAAGGTCTCATGACGTGTCCCAGTGTTGAATAAATAACTTAAAACTATCCAATTAATAAGTTTGGAAATGGACTGTCTAAGAGGAGAAACATCCTCTGGCGAAAGTGATTTTTTCGAAATCCCTAGATGGGTATAAGTGTCGCAGTGTGCGATTGCAGATATAAACTGTTAAGAGTTTCAAACCAAATATAGTCGATGAACGGTTTTTGTAAACCACTAGATATATATATATATATAGAGAGAGAGATATATATATAAACACAAACTAAGCTAAATGGAGCGAAATGTTTTGGACACGACGACTAGTGCGTGATTTGTGATTTGAACGCTCAAAATTATTAATATTCTATTGCTCAATGTGAGGTAGAGACTCATATAAGTTCTAATATACCTAAAAGTTTTTTTTCTTTTCTTTCCTCTTTGTCCAATTTTTTTTTAAAAGTGAAATAAGTGTCTCCTTTGCGTATGTCGCAAATCATAATTTTGCTTTAGCATGCCTAAGATATGATACATGTAATTATTTTTTTTTCTTTCCATTTGTCAATATGATTGAATATATAAAAATTTACTAAAATATAACACTATGTACTCTATTAATATATAACTAAGAACTTGTGCTTCTAATATTTTCTTCATAATTATTTGTTTTGTCTTTTCTTTTCACTGTGAATGTAATAAACTATTTGTACCCTTGTAGCTAGTTGATTTTCCTTTAAACATATATACACTGTCCTGAGTGAGTGAGCGTGTGAATGCATGATAGATTTAATTTAAGTAATTTTAATGATATCATTTGTCATATTAACATCTGTAATATATGTGTCATGTTTTAATAGATGTGTTAAGGTAAATAACCTAGGTCATGAAGGACCGCTACTAATGGTTTAAATCGGCTCTAGGAGTGAAACAAAAATAGCAGGATGAGCCTAAATCCGACATCTTTCTTCCAGGAAATTGAGACTCTTATTGATACGATACATAAATTTATATTGAGTTTATAAGTTTGATTTTTTTTCTCTTGGCTAATTCATATGTGTGGTAGATCCTAGAGAACAAATTTCAGATGCTGGATGGTTATCAATCACCGGTTGGAATAACAGTACAAAGAATGGTTTCACTTTTCTCGTTTCCAGGTCTAGGTCTGGGCAACCCCACGATCGTGGTGCCTGGAGCTAGGTCTGGGTGGTATGAGGGAACATGTGTCTATTCCGAAGCATTCCAAAATTGATTAGTCGTTAATAACATTTAGAATGATTCATCTTTCAACGACTTTCCCGACCTTTTACTATATTTCCGGAATTATCCAGTAATCTGTTTCTTATTACAATACCCTATTTCCTTTTCTTTCTTCTTTTTCTACCTCCTTTTTTTACCCTTCTACTTTCTTCTCTTTCTTTCCTATTTCTAAATGAAAGAAAACGGAGTCATGATTGAGAGTAGTCGCTATTGGCACGGTCAATAAGTTGTTTAGATGAGTTTTCTTCGGGAGTCCGATATGGGATAATTAACAATAACAAGAAAGTTTATTGAAATTTACTTTATTGGAGAATAATCTGGATTTCAATTAGTAGGTGATGTTTCGTAATCGCCCTCGTTAAAGAGAATTAACTGTAGCGACTCCTCTCCAGTACATTGCAATTTGTTTTTCTTCGTTTACTACTACATATTTTTTTACGTTTTCTTTCAATATCATGGTTTTCGTTGGGTCCTGTGGTCACACTTAGCGGACGAATCACTGCCAATGATTATGTCGCAATTTTAGGATACCACTTGCATCCTATGGTCCGAATGTTGTTCCCGGACAATGACGCCATCTTCCAGGATGATAATGCACCCATTCACACAGCTTGTGTTGTTGCAGCGTGGTTTGAGGAACATCGGGATGAAGTTCAACACTTCCCCTGGCCCGCCCAATCCCCAGACCTCAACATAATTGAACATCTGTGGTCCGTTTTGGAAACACGACTCCGGCGACGATTTCCACCTCCATCCTTTCTCACAGAACTGGCCGATGCCTTGCACGAGGAATTGTTTAAAATCCCACTTGCTACCATTCACGATTTCTATGCCTCCATCCCACGTCGCATCAAGGCTGTTCTGAAGGCGAAAGGTGGCCCGACACCATATTAATTTGGTAAGTTGCAATTTCGTTCAGGTGTTTCCATTTTTCTGATCACCATCTGTATGTGGCCTACACATTAGCAACATTTTGTCAGCGTAGGATGACTGCAAGGGTTACCAGGGCTCCGCAAGTGAATATTTTCATTCTTTTATTGATTTTTATGTCTGTTCTTTTTCTACGAATACGACTGGAATTTCACGAATGTTATCTCGTTGGAATCTGTGGTCTATAAGATTTCCAACGGTGTATAAATCATGACTCTGTGATAATTAGAGGGGTCACCAGAGCCCCGAGCGTGAAAGTCTACCATTTTGTTAAAATCCCTGGCGGGCATCTAAAGGTTAATTGTATTGTTATGCCGTAGACACTAATCATTGTTAGCTATCCATGTTGAAGATAGAGATGTATCTTGAAAACTGTTTAGTTAAAATATGTCATTTGCTCCTTATAGGCTAGTCACTGCTCTTTTCTATGAGTTGTATTATATTTGTCAGAGCATTTCTTCTAGCTTATGATGTAAGAACTGTTCATTATTATGAAAATGATAGTGACCAAACAATACTCAAGTTTTGAATTTGTGAATTTGGATCTTAGAATAGTGTTTAGTGTGTTTAACTTCAATTGTTCTTGGAAATTAAGAAATGTTCAAATACTTCACTTGAATTTCTGTTGGTGTAGTTATACGCACATTGATGTGCAGAATTTCGTTCAGTAGTTGCTGTTATAATAAGAATATAACTCTGCTTGTAATTTACTTCATGCACAAATCCTGCGGGGGATGGGTTGTTTGTTAGAAAATTAAATTAGCTTTTTCAATCTGATATTTTAGTTCTTTTAAACATGTACAACCACCACCGAAAAAAGAAACACGTTTAAAACAATTTGTTTAAAACGTTTAAAACAAACTGAATAAAACAACATCCCTCGTCTTAAACATGTTTTAAACATTTGTTTTAAACATTTTGTTTTAAACATATGAACCCTGGAGAGAAGTCATTAAAAGGACTAGTATTAAATTCCGGGAATCGCGCGTATCAACGAACAGATGTTTTCAGTTCCTAGATCGTGTGGAGTTTGTCGCCAAGTTATTTTTCTTGGAAATGTGCTAAGGGGAAATGTGAAACATTCTCATTGTAACAAAACAAAGTCAAATCATTGAGTTCAAACGAGGCGAGGTAAGCCAGTAGTGCCCCCCCTTATGTCCATGACGCACCCCCCAATTGTCTATCCGTAGGTGTTCTTCCATGAAAAAAAATGCTTTTCGATTAATTTTTTCATCCCCTCAAACATATTTATATAGATTTTTACCCCCTCCAAATATTTCAATGACGCAGTTTGCGTCATAGCCCCCTTGTGAGCACCCCTGGGTAAGCACACACATATATGCATATGTTTGGCTTGATCTTCATTTCTAATTATATATTCTTCTGTTTCGTTATTTAAATTGGCCATCTCACCTACAGATTTAACAGATTCGTACTGATTCCTTTCGTTGATCTTGAAAGGGAGACTCTTCATTCTTAATTTTAAAAAAGCTCGAGAAATTGGAAACATTAATTTCTCGTGAAATGCACACGAATTTACAGGACAAAGTACCATTCTTCACATGTACACCTTGTCTCAAAAAGGTTGAGCGCATTCTTTATTGGTGTTTTGAGGCAAAAATTTTCTAAGTCCAGCTTCGGGTATCTTCGGGAAAAAGTAAGCCAGGTTCGAACCTCCAAGCCAGCCTTTGCAATCGGGAAAAAGTTTGCAGATGTGTTTTTCTTCTTTTAAATATAATAAGACTTGTTACCAAGTGTTTAAAAAAGCAACATTGATTGAAATACTTAATGATACAATATTTCGAAACTTTTTTTTTTTAATGTTAGCACATGCTTGTTTGTCATTTAGCTCTCCATACGTAATGGAACATTTAAATACGTTAAGGAATCTTTCCATATGTAAAAGAATGCTCAAAGTTAAGGAACAGAACATAATTATCGCCTGAGTACTAAAATAAAAGTCAAAGTAGAACAGAAACAGCGTTTGTAATGGATATGAATGTCAAAATTATCTTGAGATCCGTTATACATCGCTAGAAGGTTGTGTTAGCTCATTGGTAAGCTGTCGGATTTCAAATCATAAGGTTGAGGGTTCGAATTCCGTCTAGGCTAATCCTTTTTTTAAAATTATATTTTCCGCAATGCATGAAAAATTATATAAAATAATTACATTAGAATACATAAGTTGTGTATATATAACATAATCATTGCAGAACATAGTAATTATTATGTTTAAAATATAACATCTGGGATAATTTTCACAGTAGGTCGGTATTATATATGAGGATGTAAATACAAGTTAAGAAAATCATTTAATAGCAATAAATAAGTTATGTAGTGTATTTATTTGCATCTATTTGTCATACAGATGTAACTTCTCAATATTCTCATTACAGCATGTCATTTACATTCGTGAAATACAATATATTCCTACGGATATAGAAAGTGTATAAACAGAGTATCCAAAGTCGTATCCTGCTTCAAGACACATAACTTTTCCCTATCCCCTTAACGTCACGGGAAGAAACACAAATTCTCTTTAGAACGGAATGTCGTTACTTAGAGTCTCATTCGAATACGTTGAATATGCTTTTGTATATTCATCTCTCTCTCTCTTTCGCTTTGTTTATGTGTGTGTGTGTGTGTGTGTGTGTGTTGCGGAATATCCCAAGTTGAATACAACATTTGCCAAGTATATGAGCATCATCGTCATCGAATACCAGAAATTGAAAATCGTGTTTCTTCAGATTGGGTTTGTGTGTTCATGTTAGCTCACTGGTAGAGTACGGACTTGCCAATAAAGAGGTCTTGAGTTCAAAACCTACAGCTAATTATCATTCTTTTGTTGGTAGGATTGCACAGAAATCGGATACAAGGAGTGGTTTACTTCTAGAAATATTTTCAGAAGCGTTTAGGTAGCCCTGAAAAGGGCTGTTTTCGGGAGTTAAGGCGGGGACATTAATATTGTGTCCAAGACCCTTCTGAATTTATTACACGCTCCATTCTTCTGGGCATGGAATCTATTACATGGGTGACAAATCTATCTCCTTCCCCTACCTCCAGCCATGCTTCGGAAACAAGATGCCACAGGTCATCCTGAGTTCTTGGTGGATCTGCCTCAGGCCAACTTTCCCTTAGAGTACGCTTCACTTCTGCCCACATATTTTCCATGAGATTGAGGTCTGCTCCACGAGCGGCCAGTCGATTAAATCAATCTCAGGGTGCCCTGCGAACCATTCCTGAATCACACGGGAAGTATGTATTGGCGACTGGTATAGCTGGAACTGAATTACACCATGAGGCTGAAATACTCGTACAGATAGCACCATGATATTATTGATAATGTCTAAGTACTGAGCATTGTCCAGATGTCCTTCAATTCTATGAAGCTGTCCTGCTCCGCGACTGGAAATCCAACCCCAACATAAAATAGATACATGGCCACTGCGATTGCAAGCAGCCACATATCCATGGTCATATCGGGTGCCTCTCGGACGATACACAAAACTGCGTCCCTCCTTTGATGTGAATATGGATTCATCTGAGAAAACTACGTTTTCCCAATTGAGACCCACATTCGCCTGTGCAAACGCGAGACGGTAAATTTTGTGGTCGCCGGAGAGTTTTTCCTTCACGGCAGCAACACGGCCACGTAACCCAGCATGACGAAGCCTTCGCAGAGCTGTATGCTTACTACCAGGAAAGAGAGGAACCTCCCTTAGCTGTCTAGACGTCCTTAGTGGGTCTAACCGGGCTTCGTTTACTAATCTCGCATCTTGGGCTTCGGTTGACACATGCGGACGACCAGGAGATCGTAAATTATCAGTCTGACCTGTAGCACCATATTTCCGAATCCATCGCCTTCCTGTAGAGGCCGGGACACCTACTCGCCTGCTAGCTGCAGTTGCAGAATAACCTTCCAACTCCCATAAAGTAATTACTGCTGTACGTCTATCCATAGTTACCAATGTTCTGAGCTGTGAGAAGGAAGCAATAGGTAAAAGCTAGTACCTGACGTGTGATTGGTTACTTGCACGACACGCCTATTGTGGGGAACAGCGTTGCCAGATCTAGCATAATGATGCTAGATCTAGCATAATTTGCATGTCTCTAGCATCTAGCATCTTGCTTTTAGCATCCTGCCCAAATCTAGCACAATTTCAGCAAGTTTGTCAAAAAGCCGTAAAACCTGGAGATGAGAAAGAAGTTGGTCGTGGGAAGAAAAAGAACGGCAGAAATGTATCCTCTTCCATTGATTCATACAGTCGGTAAACCATACAGGCAGTCTTATTTTTCGAAGTAAGTTCGAAACGTCTTTGGGCTTTTTTGTGGCTCCACCCAGGGTTTTCTAATCCTTTAACTCCGACGCATGGGCGGAGCTATGGGGGCCATTCTCCCCCCAACTTTTTGACAACTTCACCATCTTTATTTCTGACTTCATGATCATATTTATTCCTGAAATGACAGCTCCGAGACCGACCAAAAATCTGCCCCCCCCAGCAGACGATTCCCAACTCCGCTTATGCTGCGAAGTAATTTTCTTTCAAAATATGTAAACAAAAACTTTGCATTCATTTATACGACATATACGCCATTGAATCTGGCAACGACTGCATTAATTTAGTTGAGTTAAAATTTTGGTGCGTGAAGTATTGACTTCTATCCATGCATTCTTGCTCTCTGTGTATTTTAAGTTACGTTATCGTATCTCAACTTCGTTTTTTTAAACTCCTGAATTAGTAATTATGAGGATCTAGCATAATTTGACCGAATCTGGCATAAGTTCGATCAGGTTTTGGAATAATTCCGAGCTGTGAGTCTGGCAACGCTGGTGGGGAACGACTTGGTCAACGACTCGCGAAAGAAATCTGAAAATGGTGCGCCGTAATAATAATATTAAAAACAGTTTTTATAAAGGAATATTAATACATACGAAAAGCTGTTTAAAGAATGAATTGTTATACTGACTTTACACGTATAAAAACATATACCATATACCAAACAGATTGAGCGATATGATGATAGCTGTTTTGAGACAAACACTTTCGAAGTCCAACTTCGGGTATCTTCGGAAAACAGTAAACTAAAGCTGCTGGTTCGAACCTCCAAAGCCAACCTTAGTAATCCGGAAACGATGTACAGATATGTTTTTCCTTCTGTTAAATATAATAAGACATGTTGAAATGGTATTAAGTGTAGAAAAAAGTAACATTGAAATACTTAATGATACAATATTTCGAGACTATGTATTCACACTCTCGTTTCGTCATTGTGATTTCCATACGGAAAAGAGCATTTACGTATGAGCTCAGTTATATTTCAGAAGCAGCTTCCGAAAAGCGGTCATATTAGCTCAGTGGTACACCACCGAGCGCTTAAATCGTGAGTTCGATACCCGTTCAGGTGAAATTCTTTTATGATATTCTACTTTCCTTAATGCATGAAAATTATGTAAAATAGTTACATTACAATTCATCAGTTGTATATATCAGTTGAATATATATATTCATATCATCAGTTGTATATATCAGTTGAATATATATATTCATATCATTTCACGACATAAGTAATTCTTATCTTTAAAATATAACATCTGAGGTATTGACAGAACGTCGGTGTGTTATGTGTGAATATTGAATACAAATTTAAAAAATCGTGTAATAGCAATAAATAAGTTATGTAATGTATTTATTTGCAGCTACTTTCATCGCAGATAACTTCTCAATATTCGCATTACAGCATTTAGGTAGAGCATATCGAAAATCGGATCGTGGTCCAAGGCAAAAAACTAGCTAGCCCCAAACTGTCACGCAAGAAATTCGCGAATCGCAAAAGTAAAGTGAAGAGATTGAGAGCGGCAATTCCTTAATCGCTCTCTCTCAACTCTCTCTTATCTGCATTTATACACATAAAAGTGTATGTATGTATGTTCCAACATAACTCATGTATGCCTAGAGCAGGGTTTCTCAACCTGGGAGTCGCGGCCCCTAGGGGATCGCGAAGATAGGCGGAAGAGATAAATATAGTTAGAATCTAATACCAGAAATTATTTTTAAATATTATTTTTAATTTTGTTCTGATAAGCATACTTTTATTTTTTATACACATTGTAAAGAACAATAAAAAATAAGTCTACTGAACATTTTCAAAGGGTGTAGAATTCGTGTTACTATTCGGTTCAAAGTCTCTTGTCGTCGCGAATTCTGTCGAGAAATTTGAAGCTTAAAATATACAAAACGATAATCATGCCTGTTGTTCTGTATGGTTGCGAAACATGGTCGCTTACTCTGAGGGAAGAACATAGACTGAAAGTATTTGAGAACAAGATCCTTAGACGAATATTCGGACCCAAGAGGAACGGGAATGGGGAATGGCGGAAACTTCATAACGAGGAACTACATAATTTATACGGTTTACCCAACATTGTTAGGGTCGTCAAGTCTAGAAGGCTTAGGTGGGCAGGTCATGTAGCTACAATGGAAGAAAGTAGAAACGCTTTCAAAATCTTGACTGGAAGACCGATCGGAAAACGACCATTAGGAAGACCTAGGTGCAGATGGGAGGACAATATTAAGATGGATCTCGCTGAGATAAGAATACAAAGTAAAAACTGGATCCAATTGGCTAAGGATAGAAGTCAGTGTAGAGCTTTTGTGAACGCGGCATTGAACCTCCGGGTTCCATAGGCCATAGAGTTAGTTAGTTAGTAGAGTTGTTTAAAAATGAATTTAAATCAAAGAGGTATGATATAAAACTAATGAGAGCTGTATATAGAAATACTAGAAAAATACACATGCAACAAAACCTGCACATTGAAATACAATTAAAATTAAAACCTAATGAGATACCTAAGCATGGTGTAATTTCACTAGTGCAGCAATGTCCGGTTCAATCTTCATGACGAATATTATCAAACCATTTTCAACTGATAAGCGATTTCTTATCTTTGTTTTAATGTTTACCATAAAAAAAACACACTTTCGCACAAGTACGATATAGCAAATGGAATTATTACTTTTAAAGCAGCAATCCCCAGACCAGGATATTCTTCTCTCCTTATCAGGCAGAACTTGTCCAAGTCTTCGTTACAAAAAAAACAGTTGCAAAGACTTGTCGCATGATCATTCTATTATTTGGTCAAGAAGTTGTGGGCTTAGATCGAATACGTTAATGGCCTCTTCAATGAAGGAGTTTAACATCCATCTTGAATCAGCACCTTCGTCATTGGGAATATAGATATTACAGTTACTGTATCCACTGTCAGTGCCGGGCGCCGAGAAAAGGGGCCACACATTTCGGAGGAAGTGTGTTACTCATGTTAGGAAAGTACATGTGCACATGTGTAAAATAGAAGGAAAAACGTAATAAAATGTGCTGAAAATTAAGGAAAGGTAGGGTTTATTTTGAAAATGTTATTGAGCTTCGTGCCAACCATGGTGGCGCTTCGTAGCTAGTCTGTCGACGTCACTCATATATACGGTGACATCGTACTATACTCTCGCCCCGGGCACTGATTTTCCATGGCACTGTTCACTATAAACAAAAAAATGGATTCTACTATTATAGAAATAGGTATGTTAAAAATCCCACACAAGCTTATTATAAAACAAATTATAAAACGGTCGCTGGCAAGAGAGTGTGATAAAAGGGGATCGTGACAGAATTAGATTGAGAACCACTGGTCTAGAGTAATTTTAACCACGTTTCTTATAGTTTCAAAAAGATTGCTGTCGGGTTACCTATGGTGAATGGGAGGGGGATACATATAAAAGATTGCTAGAAAATGATCGATATTAGATTCATAGTTTTCGGGGTCGCTTAGATTAATAGTGAGACTTTCAATTTCGCTTAACTCCGATTAAGCTCTCATTAGTAGGGATGGGCACGAACGACTTTTCTTTGAAACTCGACTCGACTCGAAACAGACATCTTTGAGGTCTACTCTTGGACTCGGCGCGAAAAATATCTTCCAACTCGACTCGGATTAGAGTCAAGTCGAACCAAAACGAGCCAAATCCTGTGTGTAGTCCTACCTAGACAATACATAGACAATAATTATTCTATCATCAATTATACTACTATTACTACAAATAATAATAATAATAATAATAATAATAATAATAATAATAATAATAATAATAATAATAATAATAATAATAATAATAATAATTATTATTATTATTATTATTATTATTATTATTATTATTATTATTATTATTATTATTATTATTATTATTATTATGACAACACCGTGTACAAACATGAACAATAGATGGTTAGTAAAGGAATACTAAAAGCTAGTTGACTGCCGACGTCGGTAGTCATGAACTCTACAAGGCAAAGACATCGTTCATTACTCTAAGCTGTAAGCGTCGGTGGACTACAGATGGTCAACTATTGACCTCTCGCCAGAAATTGGTGGCCCCGCAGCGACGATCCGTGGTGGCCCAAGTTCCATTTTGAAAACTTTACCACCAGCAGCAGAGACGCGATGAAACGCCAACGAACCACAAAATTACTCTCCCAAAATATGTCAAAATGCTTATATGTGTGATTTGTTTATATTTAGGTGAATCAAAAAAACACAAAACAAATACCCGGGGTGGACGCAAACTATCAATATTACGATTACTAGGCACGTGTTCTCCTGACTTCCCCACGGAAACGATCATAAAAAGCTTGGTTGTTGAAGGATAAATCATTGACGTCTTAATTTAGCCAACCAGAGAAACCCCTACATCTCGAGTTCTAGAAGGTGATACCGCGAACCGTTTCAGATTTATTGCTTCCTGGTGGAGTACTATCCATGAGCAAAATTTGAGCATAATAGCCGACATGCATCTTCGGTGCCTCTTATCTTTAGTACAATTTTAACCAGAGATGGTGTGGGTCAATGAAAATTTGATCCACAACCCACCATGACCCACTATCACCCACCACCCAAATGCCCCATTGGCCCACTCTGACCCATCAACCATCGTGATCCACTCTGACCCACCACCAACTATGAACCACTCTGAACCATTGCGACCAACTCCGACCCACCAAAACCCATCGACATCAACTCTGACCGATGGCCCACGTCCTCCCCTCCATTGACTAAAGAGGTTACACTTGTAATAAAACAAGACTGTGAAATTATCACTTATCGGAGTTTGAATTTCTACCGTCAATGGCTCAAGCACCTCTCTGTTACAATACTGGTGGGTCTGACCTTTACGATATATAATGGCAAAGTGTTTCTCACCTTCCAAATTAAAATGAATTTAAATTTATCATATATAATTATTTCTTTGTTGCCTTACAGACACATTTCAGTAGAAAATAGGGTGAAATTTGAAAGTTTCAAATCAAGGAAAAGTAGACCAACGTAAAAAAAAAAAAAAAAAAAAAAAGAGAGAGAGAGAGAAACTAATTTTCTATTTAATTAAGCATGCCGTACTAATTGAAAATGCCCATGTAATTAAGTTTAGAATACAAATTTTATGGCCGTTTTTCTCTAACTTTATGGCTTGATTGCCTTATGCTCGGAACGCTCCATACATTAAACACCAGCTTCAGCAATTATAAATAGAAAGCAGTGGGTATAAAATTAAAAAAGAACTTTAGTTTGCATTACTCAATTTTTTTCTCAACTAATATCAATCGTTTTCGATTATTTTTACAAATCAACCCACTACCAATTTCCAATATATAGAAAATGCACCCCCGTCCCCCCGCTCATAAAAGATAATTTAAAAAAATGCCAGGACATATTTTCTTTATTTTTAATAAAGAGTTATATGTTGAATTTCAGCTCTCAGTTGAACGGCTTGTAAGATACTAAATTTTTCGCAAAAATTCGGACTTCTACTCCCCCTAAGGATATGTATTATAATGAAAGTGACAAGCGTATGGTAACTTCCCAGTTGGGAATGGAGCCTGATTATATACCAAACGTCAATTCATTTGACTTTGCAATTTGACCGTGATGATTACGCAGACATAGTTACTTTCAATTTTTTATGATACATATCCTTATTTCATATGTTACAGATGATTCAAAAATATTTTTTCAAGCAGTTAGCTCCTCTAGAATCTCACAGGCTGCATCCCAAAATCCAACTCCTACTATCCTATGACAATCCAAAAGTGACTGAACTTTTTTTATTAGGAACAAATGACAAAAGAAAAATGGAGATCTTGAAAGTAAAATGTAGAAAAGCTCGGTGCCCCCAATAACTACATATTTCTCCACCCCTTCATCCCGAACTTAAAAATAAAACTTAATTCGAATATGGTTAATTAGTGAATTTATTACAGTTAAATTCCACTCACTACATGCTACAGCTACAACTATGTAACAAAAAATAACAACTGTGAAACATGTTCTGAATTACTATTAGATTTCTTACGCTATTATTAAACATATTAGAATAGTAAAAGAGGATTGATCGTGAAATAGTATATTTGCTCTTGATTTATAACTTTTTTCATACGGAAAAAATTAAAATATTATTCAAGTTTTAAACTTTGCACTCTGCAAATATGTTGCCCTCTAGGCAATGGGACTAATGTGAAATGTGGATTAATGTGGACTAATGGGAAATGCTGCACTGTTAGCAGCGCTGAAAACTTACGATTCGATTCTAATATCGAATGATTTCGATATCTTTATGTCGCTACGTAACCACCCTGGGTGCTAATGGAAGCTTAATTGGACTTGAATTGAAAGTAGAACTATTCACCTAAGCGACCACGAAACTATAGATTCGATACTAATATCGACCCGTTTCTAGCATTTTTGATATGTATCCCGACAGTACTCTTTTTCCAGACTGTAAGAAATATAGTTAAAATTGCTCTAGATATATCAGAATTATGTTGAAATACACACATAAATCCACTTTTATATTCTGTATAAATAGAGAGTGAGCGAGCGAGCGAGCGAGCGAGAGAGAGCGACTCAAGGCATCACCACCTCCACATTGCAAAAGCATATATCAGGAATTGAATTGAAAATCTATGTAAAGACTTTCTGCTGTGGCATGCTTCATAAAGACAATTCCAGTCTGCTCACGTGACCTTTGGGGTTCATGAATTTTTTTTGCGAGCGTTCCGACTTTGGATTCTCTGTTTATACCTTCTGTTTATGCATCGAATAACTTTTCAAGAACATAAATGACATTCTGTATTATGAATGTTGAGAATTACCCTCTATATGACAAATAGTTGCAAATAAATACACTACATGATTTATTTATTGCTATTGAACGAGTTTCTTAACTTGTATTTACATCCTCATACCGACCTACTGTGAAAATCATCTCAGATGTTATATTTTAAACATAATAATTACTATGTTCTGCAATGATTATGTTATATATACACAACTTATGTATTCTAATGTAATTATTTTATATAATTTTTCATGCATTGCGGAAAATATAATTTTAAAAAAAGGATTAGCCTAGACGGGATTCGAACCCTCAACCTCATGATTTGAAATCCGACAGCTTACCAATGAGCTAACACAACCTTCTAGCGATGGATAATGGATCTCAAGATAATTATGACATTCATTTCCATTACAAACGCCGTTTCTGTTCTACTTTGACTTTTATTTTAGTACTCAGGCGATAATTATGTTCTATTTCTTAACTTTGAGCATTCTTTTACATATGGAAAGATTCCTTAACGTATTTAAATGTTCCATTACGTATGGAGAGCTAAAAGACAAACAAGCATGTGCTGACATTGAAAAAAAAAGTTTCGAAATATTGTATCATTAAGTATTTCAATCAATGTTGCTTTTTTAAACACTTGGTAACAAGTCTTATTATATTTAAAAGAAGAAAAACACATCTGCAAACTTTTTCCCGATTGCAAAGGCTGGCTTGGAGGTTCGAACCTGGCTTACTTTTTCCCGAAGATACCCGAAGCTGGACTTAGAAAATTATTGCCTCAAAACACCAGTAAAGAATGCGCTCAACCTTTTTGAGACAAGGTGTACATTCTCAAGCAAACTTTAAAAGTGTATTCATGTGGGCAGAGGACATTTACCACGCATTTATTACAAGAGAAGCCCTAACTTATATTACGTATTGATTGTGTATGTTACACCTTATTTCATGATCAGTAAGATTGTTACAATTTTTTACTGTCATTATATATTGGATAAAACAGATACAACGTACAGTAAACCTGTGGTTTCGTCTTTTGCGTTGTTTAAGCAGCGTCACTATATCCCATTTTTAGACTATATGAATCCTCTTAGCTCAGTAAATAAAGGAAACAAAAGAGTGTCGAGCTGAAATAAATTAGAAAAAGCTGAAAATTTCAGGATTTTTCAGGATGTGATCTTCTTTGAAATATCAAAAGTCCCCTAAAATCCCGTGTGCGCTTCATTCTGAAAATGGCGGACAAAGATGGCGACCGTCCGGGATGTACATGTCTATCGATTAAAGCTTGTAACTCTGAGACTATTTCAGATATTTCAATTCTGTAAAAGCCCTTTTGTTCCAGAAACTCTGATCTATAACTTTTCTTAATACTTCTTTCTCGTAAAATTTGACACAAAGCCACGATTTTCCATTAAAATATAAAGTGATACATTTTGAAAACCCTGTTCTTGGATTGGTTGTAGAGAATCTCCAAAACCGTTAAGAATTCGAAAACAAGGCTTGAAATAGTTTAGATTGAACATTGAATTAGCTTTGTTTTAAAAAAAGAATCATCCATATTGAACTACAATTAATCAAGAAATTCGACATTTTTGAAAAATATAGTTGAACAGAGTTGCTTTCTCCTGACCCAATTGTGCATACTGCATGCATATGTGTACAGACTGTTAAATAATTCGTGTAATTTTCTAGAGCACTGGTAGAAGATAAAGTTTTCACATATTAATGTGAAATTTGGCATTCTTATTGGAAAATGCCTGAATTCTTTAAATTTTAAAAGGAAATTACAGAAAAGTACTGTTTAGCCCCTCTTTTGGGGGCGTAAACACAAAAGTTTGCTTTTCTTGTGGGAGATTCAATGTTAAATTTTGGAGGCAGTTTTCTCCAATAACTATTGCTAAAGATTTTGGTACAAATGAGTGTTATTTGATACAAAATGCAATGACACTCATCCGCAATGCTAGTGGAGTCGTCTCAAACATTATTTTGGGTAAGGTTCCCCCTTTGGGGGGCAAGGAGCATAAAAAAATGATGGGTGGAGTGTTACTAAAATCCCAATTTTTATTTTAGGAACGCCAGTAAGCGTAAGATTCATCACAAATGCCACAGAACTAATATTCTGATGCTCCTTGCATGTGCCAGTAACTTATATGGGGCTACAGCCCCCCATAGAAAAGTCACATTAAAAATTCAGCGTAATTATTTTTTTGCACGGACATACGGGAAAAAATATTTTGTTTTTGTCAATTAATGTGAAATTTGTTGTTATTGTAATAGAAAGGTAAGGTTTTTAAATCTGGAATGTTATTTTGGTAACGCACCAGCTGAGAGGGGGCACAGAGGGCGTAGCACAAAATGTTGAATGTTTATAAAAAATCCAAATTTTGTTGTGGAAATGCCAGTGAGCATCAGATTAATCAAAACTGTCGCAGAATTAATTTCCGACGATTCTTGCATGTGCCAGTGATTGATATTGGGCTACAGCCCCCTTCCAAAAGTCAGATTAAAAATTCACCATAAATCTTTTTTTTTTTTTTTTTTTTTTTTTGCAGGGACATACGGGAAAAACTATTTTGGTTTTGACAATTAATGTGGCATTTGTTATTGTAGTAAGAAGGTAAGGTTTTAAAATCTGGAATGTTATTTTGGTAACGCACCACCTGAAGGGGGGGGGCACAGGGGGCGTAGAATAAGATGGTGAATCTTTATAAAAGTTCCAAATTTTGTTACGGAAATGCCAGTGAACGTCTTATTAATCACAAATGCCACATAATTTATATTGCAATGCTCCTTGCAGTGACTGATATGGGGCTGTAGCCCCTTTTAAAAAATCACATAGAAATGACCATAAATATCCTTAGTAAGAACATACGGGAATACTTTTCTTTGGTAAGTTAATGTGAAATTTGGTGTAATTGTAGTAAAAAAGATATGCCTTCTGAAATCTGGAATGTTAGTTTGGTAACGCACTGCCTTAGGCGGGGCGGGGGAATACAGGGGCGTAGCTAGCATAAGCATTTGGATGTTTATAAAAATTTCAAATTTTATTCTGGAAATGCCGGCGAACGTTAGATTAATTACAAATGTCGCAGAATTAATTTTCGACGCTCCTTGCATGTGTTAGTGATTGATATAGGGCTACAATCCCTTGAAAAATCACAAAAAAGTTACCATTATTCCTTTAGCAGGGACACAGTGGAAGGAACTTTTTTTTTTTTTATTCGTCACGTAATGTGAAATTTGGCTTTATTCTAGTAAAAATGTACACGTTTTTCAATTGTGTAAGTTTTTTTTTTTTTTTTTTTTTTTTTTTTGGTGACAGGGGTCAAGGGTACGGAGGGTAATTTTGTGTTTCTGGAGAGTACAGGGAGTGGGGCATTGAAATTCCAAGTTTTATTTCGGGTGTGCCGATGAGCGTAAAATTAATCTTATGAGGCACACAATTAAACATCCAATGCTCTTTCCATGTAGTAGTGAGTGATATGGGGCTACAACCCCCTTTGAAAATGCGATAGAAATTCATGATGAATGTGCTTACGCACGGACCTGCTGACAGAAGCTAAATATTTTTCATAATTAATGTGAAGTTTGGCATTACTGTCGAAAAATGTTTGTTTAGAAAAAAAAAAGCTGAAGCTACAATAGGATATTACTCATGTATGGATCTGTTTTAAGGAGGTGAACTCAAAATTTCATTAATTTAATTGGAGTTTTAATGTGAAATGTGGGAAACAGCTTTCTCTAGTTATTGTTTTGGTTGGAAAACACAACAGCATTCCTCTCCTTGTTCCTCCCCTTGCACCTATGATCGTACATGCGCTCTAAATTTATTATAGTTTCTCCTTCTCATTGGGGAACAAAGCCGGCAAGGAAAGTTCAAACTTTTCTTTATTCGCTATGAGCGTCAAAATAATCGGAAATATCATAAAATTAATGTCCAGAAGCTACTTCCCTGTGCCAGTGTCCATTTTGGGGCTTCAATTCCCCCCTCCCCAGTCCCAAAATCACTTTTAAAAACCACACCACCTTCTCTTATTATCTTCCATGCTCCTTTTGGCCTATTCAGATGAAGGATTTTTTGATTCCTTCAATGCTCTTCTTTGGCCCATTCAGAATGCAGGCTAAGAGACGTGTGTTTAAGAAGCATTGAAACAATCAACTTCCATGTCCTTATCATACGTTGGCGTACTACTCTAAATTGATTTCAATCAATGTCAACAACCCTTTGTTTTGTGAAACACCCTCTAATTCTTGGCTTAACTTCTTGTTCATCTGCACTGACAACAGTTTCAGATCTTTTCTTATCGCAATACACCAACGATTTACGACTTACCTGTTGAGAGTTCAATAGGAGTTCATGTTTGTAATCAACACCTGGGTTAGATTAGATCGATTTCTTCGGAAATGCAATATTACATAGATGTGAATCTAGGGGTAGACTGGATTAATCGTTTGTGAATTGCTTGTCGTTTTCACTGCATTTTAAGAGTACATTCATACTATGGTGTTTTTCGATCATGCAATCTTTAACTCAGGATCATCATGCTAATATAATTGAATGATATATCTTATCAGAAAAATCAGCAAAAATAACAAGATCCCGTATAGTTAAAGAACTCAGACTAAAAGTGCGTGACGTGCAAATTGACCGTTTGTAAAAACAGTTCAGCAGTAATTGTTTTCACACTGTCCATCTTGCATCTAGAAAAGTGCAAGATTTCCAAGTGTATCTACAGAAGAAACAAAAAGACTTGTGTTGTTATCTGTTACTAGTTCACCGTTGACAAAAGCTGATTCCTCATATCAATCACTGGAGCATGCAAGGAGCATCGGAACACCAATTATCTGACATTAGTGATTAATCTGACACTCATTGGCATTTTCAGAATAAAATTTGGATATTTTTCCACCAACCACTATCCACCATCTTAGCCTTTGCCCCAAGTGTCCCCCTATCGTTGTGCATTAATAAACCAACGTTCCAGGTATAAAAAACCTATACCTTTTTACAATGATAGCGCCAAATTTCACATTGCTTGATATATAAAAAATAGCTTTTTCCGGTATGTCGCTGCTAAAGATACCGTGAGTTTTTTTATGTAATTTTTTTGGAGGAGGCAGCCCCATATCAGTCACTGGTACATGCAGGAGCGTGGGAGCGTTAATTCTGTGACTTCTGTGATTAATCTGACCTCACTGGCATTTCCACAACAAAATTTGGAATGAAGATCCACTATTTTATGCTACGCCCTCTGTACCCTCCTTCAGGTGGTGCGTTACCAAAATAACATTCCAGATTTAAAAACCTTACCTTTCTACTACAATAACAACAAATTTCACATTATTTGACAAAAACAAAATATGTTTTCCCCGTGTGTCCCTGCAAAAAATAATTACGCTGAATTTTTAATGTGACTTTTGGATGGGGGCTGTAGCCCATATAAATTACTGGCACATGCAAGGAGCGTCAGAATATTAGTTCTGTGGCATTTCTGATGAATCTTACGCTTACTGGCGTTCCTAAAATAAAAATTGGGGTTTTAGTAATACTCCACTATGCACTACTTTTTATGCCCCTTGCCCCCCAAAGGGGGAGCCTTACCCAAAATAATGTTTGAGACGACTCCACTAGCATTGCGGATGAGTGTCATTGCATTTTGTATCAAATAACAATCATTTGTACCAAAATCCTTAGCTATAGTTATTGCAGAGAACTGCTTTCAAAATTTAACATTGAATCTCCCATAAGAAAAAATATTTTTTGTGTTTACGCCCCCAAAAGAGGGGTCAAACAGTGATTTTTTAAAATTTACTTTTAAAATTTGTAAAATTCAGACATTTTCAATAAGAATGAAAAGTTTCATATTAATAGTATGAAAACTTCATCTTCTGCCAGTGCTCTAGAAAATTACACGAATTATATATATTCAGTAGATTCACCGTTAACATCATTGATATAACCGGTAGTCTATATATTATTACATTCTAAACACACATAAATTTTAAGCTATTGTGCTTCATAGAAACCTCTACCTTGTTATCTCAAAGAATGAAGCATAATAGCAGAAGAAAAGAAAAGCAGATCATGTCTTTAAAAAAAGCATCAACAATGCATTCGTATCGAGTCTTCCGAGAAAGAAGCCACTTCATTCGAATAAGTCTCATATTTATGTATGGTTCGTGAATCTTGGTTCGCGATGTTTTCTTTTCCCAGCTAATTAGGCTCTGACATTTTTGAATAAATATCTTAGTTGTTCTGTGTTGAGCATTTTTATTGTGTGTGTTTTGCGTGTTTATTTGTCCGTGTGTTCTGTGAAAGCTTCAAAGTTTTAAGTTTTACGTCCCACACTTATGCCAGCTAGGCTAAACGAGACAGTGATGATGAGAAATGAATGAAATGGTGGAATGAAGAAAGTGGGAGCAAACGGAAGAATCAAGAGAAAAGCCCGCATACGGTGTTTGTCTACCACAAAGCTTACTTGGCGCGAACTGGCAGCGAACCAAGGACTTCATGCACAAGAGGTGAACTCTTTACCACTGAGCCACCGTGTGTTGTGTGTTTTATGTTGTGACCTAATAAGAATGGCTCTGGTAAGTGCTAGTGTTATCGAGGTGATGGGATAGATATAGATTTTAAAGTCGTTGCCAGTGTTTGGGAACATGTTGATTGCCGTAAGAATTATACTCGACTGCATACTATTAAAAAGGAATTCAATAAAACTTCTCTAGACGAAATTGCCATCCGCAGCACATCGAAAATTTCACCACGCACTACAGCACCACCTATTGATTTTATGAAGGACTGTTTATTTTGTTCAAATGAAGCGTCTTTTAAAACCGAAATTAAAAAGCATCCGCCGGTTCTACCGGAACAAGTGACAAGACAAGAAAAGACAAAATAATAACTTAATTCTGCACCCAGGCAGAGACGAGCTTCTTGCATGTGATGCTATTTTAACCATGACAATCAAGCATATAGTGTGGCAAGATTATATGTCGAAACAAGTCGTAGTAGAATTCTGTTCCTGGTCATCTTCTGAGTGTGCTGCTGCTATTGAGTACCGATGATGTGTGATGCCGATGGTCGAGTGTTCTCGTTCTTGGACAGTGGTCCTGTACCTGTGATCCTGTAACTGGCTGGGTAATGATGTCTTCTGTCGTTGATCTGATTTCCATACATCCGGGGAGAGTGCTAAAGCAGAAAGCACACGGTATTAAGCTCAAAAACCTTTGTGTCTGTTTGGTATAGTTATTGAGTGTGTTGTTACTTGGTGAGAATGTTATACTAATAGTGTGTTTAAGTGATTTCTGGTATGAAATGTTCGGAAGTGCTTGGTTCTGTAGAGTACTTCTTTGTGGAATTATGTAGGTTGATGCAGTTGATGTGAATGTTGCCTTGGTGTGGTGAGGATATTAAGTTGTTTACGGAAGATGTGGTGGGTGACTTTAGTGATGGTTTGATGAAGGATTTTATGTTTCGGTGGATCAGTGACTATGGATAGGATTGATGCTGCACATACAAGAATGCATTCTGTAGCGTTGTCTATGATTTTGACGATCTTGCATCTAGTTCTGTGTCGTGGATGTCTGGATGTGATTCTGGTTCTGTTGATTCTGTTTCTTGTTTTTTTCTTCTGTTTTTCCATTGCCATCTTCTTCGGTTGATGTTGTTTCCTGAGTCTGACAAGGGCTGGAATCTGGAAGTGATGGAAACTCGAAATGATTCAGTATGTTTGGCATAGTCTGTCTGTGTAGGTTGTGGCGAGGCCTTTGGGGACAGTCTCTGTTTCCAGTTCGATGTCCGATCCTCTTGCAGGTGGCGCAGAACCACCGGTTGATGGGTTCATTGCATGATGTGGTATGGTTCTCTCCTCAACGAAAGCAAACTCTGGGACATGTGCAGGTGTGGGTGCGGTGGTCGTAGGCGTAGCAGTTATAACATGGAGTAGGTCTGGGTGTGGAGCGTGAAGCTTCTACTTTGTAGATTTTGTCGTGGATACAGATGCCATCAGCAATGAGTTTGCTAACGGTAGCAAGACTGGTTGAGAAGAGTCGAAGCAGGGGGAATAAACCTGTTGAGTTGTGGATTCTGATTATGTTGCATAAGTTAGCATTTCTCTTGTCGAGGTCTCTTCAATGTCTGCGATGTCCATGTTCAGATAGACGTGTGTAAGTATGTCTTTTTGAGTGCTTAGTCCGTTGCTCTCGAACAGGAGATAACTTGCCGTCAGTTCTGTCGATATCTTTTTGAGTGAAGATGGTGGTTAACCTGATTTTCGGTCCAAAGTCTATTAGTTTGAGATTTTTGGTGAATGCTTCTATGGCCTCCTGGGTTTGGATGATGATATGGAAGCTTCTCCATTGTGAGTTGGTCGGCCAAGAAGATAGCGCTGTTGTTCTGGTAAGGCATCCGTGATATGATTGAAGAAAACATCTGGTTCATAAAAATGGACAGCAAGGTTGGTAAGGACCTAATGACGCGTAATTATGGTAGGGGTTTCTGTGACACTGTTTGAGCAGCCTTTCTCAGGGTGAACGGGGGGATATGAAGAAATCTGTGTTTGTGGGTGTGGTACAGGTATCTTCTCTGTGTTCGTAGGAAGAGAACGTAGTTCTGATTCTGTGTCTTGTATGCTGCTGTCAGTTTTCTTGGTTGTAGTTTTCCTTGTTCGTTTTCGCACCAGATGGCTGAGAACACTGGACACACTGTACACGGTAACACTGTACACTGCACACGAATAGTATGGAACAAGTGAGACTAAAAATGCTTTATATTCGAGCGGAGCATATTAGAGACTGGGGCCTTCATATTTATACTGTGAAATACATGATTTCATACTTTCACGTAGCAGGACATTTGAACTATGCGAAGCCTGCACAGTTTTATCTGCAACAGATGGAAGAACTGGGAAATAAACTGAAGCCAGAAGAACTTGGAAGGTACTGTGTTGTGCGAAGGAGGGGAACTTCAACAGATATGATAACTGAACAAAGTTTGATGAGGGCAATGAAAGTTTCCGGAAGCTTGAGCCATGGACGAGGACTCAGCTCGCTGGGTCTTGTATTTTCCAATTACAATGGAAGTGAGTGAAGCCTTAGAAAGTTTCTATGGAAATCGGTCTTCAATGTCTGAACAGCATATAGAAATTTGAGCTTCCCGTCAAGAGAGAGGTGATCAAGACACCAGAAAATTTTATGATTGGCTTAGGCTTCACAACCCTTTTGAACAGTCCAACCAGAAAGACCTCTTAGTCAACATTCTAACTGGCTTGGTAGCTGATGAGAAAGTTAACTGTGATAGGGCGAAAAAGATAGGGTCAAAATCATTATCTCAAATGACAGGTAAAACCTTTGGTAGCGTAATTCTGAAAAGAAAAGAGAAGGTTGTGCCAAGCAATACAATATATGCAACAAGCAATACAATTAATATTAGGAAGGAAGCTGTTAGCATCAACCCACTTCAGTTATTCAGCCGAATTGCAGCGATGTTGCAATCACATGAAGAGATGCATGATTTTTTAAAAATATGAATCTCTTCATGTGAACTAGCACATCTCTTCATGTAAACTAGCACCTTATCCTACCTTCTTGTTTGATGAAATTTCAATGAGAAAAACCAGAAAATCTGTACTTGTGGACATTGTGGAATCTATACAACCCTGTGTTGAAAGCTCTATCAGAATTCAGTTACGTTGTAGATGGTGGTTTCCTACTTCATACAGTTGTTGGTCCGTTATTAACACACATGTAGATATTTCTGAAAAATACTACGATATATACATAACTGCTTTTCATCGTGTAGAGCTGTAGTTTTTGATTGCTATGCAATAGGTAATAACACCAAAAATGTTGAACGACACAAAAGAGCAATGCCAAAGTTGTCTCTACAATCGCATTTGATGAAAATACGAAAGTAACTACTGAGTAAGCACTCTTTTTATGGAACTGAAAATAAAAGTCGTTTGATTGATTTCCTCAAAACCTACTTTAACTCTGATAATATTACAGTGAACCAAGCTGAGGGAAATACAGATGCTCTGATTGTCAGCACAGTTATAATTCTAAGTAAACAAAACACTTCTGTTGCTGTAGTAGGAACTGAGTGTGACTTATTGGACCTCTTAATTGCTCGAACAATTTCATACCCTACAGCATACTTTGAGGCCGAAAACAAACAAAATTGAACAGAAAAGCTTCCACATTTTCAACATCCAAAGGAAGCTATAGTCACTGAAGGACACCTTTGTTTTTCTTCATGTTATCACAGGGTGTGACCGACATCTGCTTTTTTTCTGCAAAGGAGAGCAGACTGCGTTCAAAATTTTTCAGAAGGAGCAAGAACTATTTAAAGCGGCTACAGTCTTCAAACAACCCAATCTACATCCCCAAACAGTGATTAAAATAAGATAAATTTTTGTTACGCGGTTGTGTGGAGAACACAATCAAATTTCTTTAGACGAACTTCGATATAACATGTGCAACAGAACAGTGACTAGAAAATTTTCCTCAAAATTCAATTTGGCAAATTTACCTCCTACAAGTGCTGCTGCCTCTCAACACAGTCTGTGTGTTTACCTTCAAGTACAGCAATGGTAGAGGAATGATTTGAACCCAACAGATTAAAGGAGACAATTAACAGAATATAAATTGTTTCCAGTGGCAAGAAACTTACCAGTTGTTCCTGACAATCTTCTGAACCTTCTGTATTGCCAGTGCAAGATCACAACGCAGAAACGCTGTGACAGCAAATGTGAATGTAGAAAGGCGGGACTTGCTTGTTCTAAACTTTGTTTCTATTGTCAGGGAAATATTTGTTTAAATATGCCAATTCCAGATGACTATGAAGACTATGAGCTTTTCGTGTATTAAAGAAGAAATATGAAGGTAGATGGAATATATATATATATATATATATATATATATATATATATATATATATATATATATATATATATATATATATATATATCGGGTGTTGCAAAATAAGTGTTACAACTCTTGGGAGGTGACTCCTGCCATTGAGACAAGAAAAAAAGTTCACTTGAACTTTCGGCTATCGGACATAGTTTCGGATCTACAAGGTGCCGAAAACGTGAGAAAATGACTTTCGGACGCCAATAGTTCGGAAACTATCCAACGTAAAGAGGGCGGATAAAAAATTCACTGAAGAAGTCATACCTGTTGTATTGAATTTTACATGTTTCACAATCCTACCATGCACGCGCAAGGGATTCCCCAAAGGAACGTAGGGAGTCCCGGATAATCTGCCAAATGAAAATTGGTCTAAATGGATATGAATTGATGGGGTTTCTACCAGGTAACAATAATTCGTTCGTATTAAGTCGGTATCTGGAACAAATACAAAATGGCGGACACCTTCATGCCCCTTGTGTGTGGTTGCATAATCGCCAGGTACGGATGCTGGCCAACAGTGACGTTCTGAGTATTAAGTGTAGCGAATTTGTACTCAAATGCTCTAGAAAGACATCTGGAGTGTCGGTAGAGCACAACAGATAAAGCAGGGTGATTCACATGTGTGGAAACACTTAACGAAAAATGCCCAGAAATGCATTCAGTAAACATGAGTTCAAAGCGTAAGGATTAGCGTCAAGAACATGAGAGCCATTTCCAATTCACCAATAAGATTCCCTCAAACCTATACAATATGATGCGCAAGGTTGCATACCAATAACAAATGAAATGAAATCCTTAAGTTTTACGTCCCATGTTTATGCCGGTTAGGCTAAAGGAGACGGTAATGATGAGAGATGAATGAAATGAAGAAAGTGGGAGGAAACGGGAGAACCCCGGGAAAACCCACGAGCACGGTGTTTGTCCACCACAAAGTTCACACGGCGCGAGCTGGGATCGAACCAAGGACCCCAAGCACCGGAGGTGAACGCTCTAGCACTGAGCCACCGCGCCTCCATTCCACACCAATAAGAATGGAACAACTGAGGCCAAGTTGAAATTGTGCTAGGGGACTCACTAAGAAACTAGATAAACTAAATGAATGTCACTAGTGGGATCACATGATCGGTATTGAAATGTGGCGAATGTGTGTGTTGATATCGACATGTAGTTAATGAACAAATATCAACATATCCCACTACTGCTGGGACACCATCCCACGTGCGAAAAATAGGAAAATAACTACTCGGGTCTTGAATCTAAGGACGTGAGCTCCCAGTAAGATTGGAAACTGTGACCACGCGAGCGAAAGCGAGCGCTCTAGCCCTAAGGCTTCAAGGGAGCCTCACTTTCTCTGTATTCATTTCTTTGAGGAGTTCCCACTTTGTTTGGCAAGGGCTCTTATACAGCTTCCCGACATGCTTGTGTGTTTCATTTTGTTATTCCTACTGCACAGTTGTAAACAATCAGAGCTTTAAGTCGTTTCTTCCTATTTCTCATGTCGTTTTATTTTCCATATGTATGGTATTCCAGCAGTAGTGTTACATGTGCCTAATTGGTTCATTTTCGTCTTTGTCTTGGCATGTGCACTGTTGTGTAAGATACAAATTTCTGGAAGTATTTCCCTATATTTCGAGTACGTCATATGTCCCATAAGACGTGGGACATGATAAAAGTTTGTTATTTTTACGCTCTATCAGAATTTGAACCATAGAGTCTTTTCATATGTGTCGACTCTGGGACAATCCCAAACAAAGAGGGACATTGATACAATCGTGTTCTAGTTACGTTCTACCAAAAAGTGCACCAGATGTAACAGCAGAACGTACAACGTTATTTTCCTAGTTTTTGCACGTTGGACCGTGTCCCAGCAGTAGTGGGACATGTTGACATTTGTACATTAGCTACATGTTGATATCAATACACACATTCGCCACATTTCAATATCGAACATGCGATCCCACTAGTGACATTCCTTTAGTTTGCCCAGTTTCTTTGTGAGTCCCCTTGCACAATTTCAACTTAGCCTCAGTTGTTGCATCCTTATCGATATGCAACCGTGCAGATCATATTGCATCGAGTTTATTTAATATTATTGGTGAACTGGCAATGGCTCTCATGTTCTTGATGCTATTCCTTACATTTCCGACGCTTTGAACTCACGTTTACTTAGTATGAGTGCATTTCTGGACATTTTTCGTTAAGTTTTTCCACACATGTGAATCACCCTGCTTTATCTGTTGCGCACTACCGACACTCCAGATGTCTTTCTAGAGCATTTGAGTACAAATTCGCTACACTTAATACTCAGAACGTCACTGTTGGCCAGAATCCGTACCTGGCGATTATGCAACTACACACAACGGGCATGAAGGTGTCCGCCATTTTGTATTTGTTCCAGATATCAACTTAATACAAACGAATTATTGTTACCTGGTAGAAACCCCATCAATTCATATCCATTTAGACCAATTTTCATTTGGCAGATTATCCGGGACTCCCTACGTTCCTTTGGGGAATCCCTTGCGCGTGCATGATAGGATTGTGAAACATGTAAAATTCAATACAACAGGTATGACTTCTTCAGTGAATTCTTTATCCGCCCTCTTTACGTTGGATAGTTTCCGAACTATTGGCGTCCGAAAGTCATTTTCCCACGTTTTCGGCACCTTGTAGATCCGAAACTATGTCCGATAGCCGAAAGTTCAAGCGAACTTTTTTTTCTTGTCTCAATGGCAGGAGTCACCTCCCAAGAGTTGTAACACTTATTTTGCAACACCCGATATATATATACAGGGTGTTTCAGATAAAACGTTCAGGGCTTATAAATCCAAAACGGCTGAGAATAAAAAGATAAAACAAAAATTGAGGTAGGAGAATATCATAGGGTACATCACACGGTGTTGTTGCGGTGACCCCCAGGGCCCTCCTTCAAGGAGGACCAGGGGCCAACTTCAAATTTTCAAATGGGAACATGTATTGAATCATACCTCATTCAATAGTCCTTAAAAAACGAAACAACTTTTGTAGGAAACAATTTTCCATTTGAGTCACCGTTTTCAAAATGACCGCAAAAGTGAGTCCTGTATCAGATATGACGTCCAGTGCTTATAGGCCTAAATCAGAAACGGTTGAGAATAGAGAGATGAGGCAATAACTGAGATAGGAAAGGATGATAAAGCATATCAAGTGGTGTTGTTGTGGTGACCCTCAGGGAACTGTGTGAAGAGGCCCAGGTGCCAAGTTCAAACTGATACAGGACTTTTTGCGGCAATCTTAAAAACGGGGGCCCAAATCGAAAATTGTTTCCTACAAAAGTTGTTTTGTTTTTCAAGTACTATTGAATGACGTATGATTCAATAGAAGTTCCCATTCAAAAATCTGAAGTTGGCCCCTAAGCCCCCTTGAAGGAGGGTCTTGGGGGTCACCAAAACAACACCATGTGATGTTCCCTATGACATTTTGCTATCTCAATTTTTATTTTCTGCCGTTTCGGATTTTTAAGCACTCGACGCTTTATCTCAAACACCCTGTATATATATATATATATATATATATATATATATATATATATATATATATATATATATATATATAATAACTTTTTACTCCATTTTTGACGATTTATAATGAAGAATCTGCTGTACAATTGAGTTCAAATGATATGTAAAAAACGGATATCAATGGTGGTTCGTTGGTATGCAACCAATGCTTACTGTAAGTTGGATTATATATATGTACCAAATTTCTCAAAAGTAAATCCCCACGTTCAGCGGCTTTGCATATCCAGGCTCCTAACTATGAAAACAATTACGATCACTCAAACCCCAATCATTTCACAGATTCAACCTGTTATATATAATTTATTAGAACGTAAAATTGAACATAATTTATACGAAAAAGACTATTATGCATTGCAAGACCTGTAGCTGCCAAATATTCACCACAAACTTATAGTCGTATCGACATAAACAAAAAGAAGTGTGGAGCAGGAAACTACTTTATCCAAAAGTCAAAAGAGACTCACTGAAGACATACGAACTGGTCGAGCGGTTTGGGTCACTAGTCTATCAATTAGAAGTTTATGTGTTCAAACCCTGAAGGGAGTATTCGTTTTTATTTAAAGTGTGTTTCTATTTTCATCAGAGGACTGAGAACATTTCTTTAAATAAATCTTTGGCAACTACTTTTCTCTCAAATTCCATTAGAAGGGAACATTATATGAATTGCAAACCTAAAATCCACAGCTGAGAACAAAATATTTTGTTCAATATTTCATTATTATCCTTTGATTTGTAATGAAAAACTAATTATAAACATTGACGATTTCAGAAGATTCTCCCCCGGTAATGGTCAATATACGAATGAGAGAAAACTGATAAAACATTATTACTCCACTTTGAGCATGATCGAAGATAACTTATGGCCACGAAGGGGGAAATTTATGTCGACAGAGTCTCAAATTCTCCCACAGGTCATGCCCTGAAATCATCAGTTTGAAAGGTTTCCTTAAAAAATAGAATATTACATTTATTTCTCGTTCTACGTTTTGAAATGGAAAAATCATAATTTTAAAGTGAATTATAATACGATAAGCATAAAGATTTATAGAACTAATGAAGTAAATATTCTTGTGTAAGTTATCGATTTCTAATCAGATTAGAACTCGAATATTCGTTTGCATCGCACTTTAAAGTAAATCCTCTCTATATATAATTCTTACTGGAAAGTATGTTTAACTCCAATTATTTAATCAATATTTTAATAATATATTTTTATTGTAATACCTTTACTATTCAATGTTGTATACACTTCATTTCCCAAAGCCAAACCTCGCAAATGTATAGTGGACTAGTGAATATTATCAAATAAATTATCATTTTGTTTACGTAAGTATTCCATCGCCTCATTTGAAACTTCGTACTTTAAATAATAATAATAATAATAATAATAATAATAATAATAATAATAATAATAATAATAATAATAATAATAATAATAATAAAATCATAGCCATACCTTTATCAGAATTTCAGGCTTGGTCAATAAATGAATTCAACGTGGTCTCTATTCGAAGTTCTATTTAATCGAATCCGATAGAAATACAAAGAGAAACTTCGAAAACAGGTAAAAGAAAAATGTTACCTTGGTGGGACTGGAACTAACCTTTAAGAGTTCCTTTCAATTTACAGACAAATGCCTTAGGCACTTTGTTTCTTTTCTTTAAGTTAACTGATTCACCGAACGTATCTGAGTAACTTGTCTCTATTTTCTACTCGGTTATATACGTTTTACAATCATTTCCGTTAATCTTGAACAACAGGAACACGAATACGAAAACATCTAAGAGAATTAAAATTCCAAACTCACCCACCGGGAATCGAACCGGGGACCACATACACCTTAGGCACACGTGCTAGCCACTTTTTTTTATTTGCCATTTGCAGAAGAGTTACATGAAGCTAAAACAGCTTAGGACAGATATTCAGTACATAGTATACGTAAATAATTTGAAAAATATTTGTGAGCTACATTTACAGAAAATTGTTTACAAGCAGTTTTAAGAAACATCACATATGCTTATTCATTTTCATACGGATATGTGTCCATAAGATAAAAAATCGTTTGACCAATTAACCATGTGACGCTATTGTTTTTTGTGATTGGAAAAAACTTATAGTCTGGGAACAAAGCATAATTATGATCAAACTTATGTGCAGGTTCTCGGCAAATCACACTTAACAGGCGTTGTAATTTAGCCCAGATAGAAGAAGAGTGAAGACACAACGTCAATCTGTGTTCTAGCGTGTCTTCCTGATTACAGTGTTGACACATATCCGTAGGGAGTACACTAATACGTTTTAACTTAACATGAGTAGGTACGAGCTCATTTACTATCGTATACCAGACACTCACGACCGCTGATGTCAACGTGGTATTATGAATATTGAACCAAATTCTGGACCAATTTTTTTTGGAAATTTCATTTGGATACGCGGAACGATATTATTGCAAAGAGGTGCGTGGAAGTGTGTGGATAGAAAGCGGATATGGGAGTAGTTTGTAGGATCAGAGATAGGAACATAGGACCAACCTTGCACGCAGTGTTGAATATACACCGGGGCCTGTTTGAGTGACATCATATTAGGAGGATTAGGTGCAGGGAGGGAAGAGATCCAACAAGAAATCCATTGGTGGGTGATTTGGTCAGTAACTTGAAATTGTTTATAATTATTACCTAGAAAGAATGCAGTACATTTCGCTCTGACTGATATTAGGTTCAAGCCCCCACGGTCAAGGGGTAGGGTAACAGTGTCACTCTTGACACGAAAATAATGCCCTACCCACAGAAACCAACCAATCAGGGAATTTATTTTACGAACATACAAATCACTAATGGGATATATATGAGCGGAGTACCACAATTTAGCACATAAATAACTATTGATGTACCAAATACGTTGAATTAGGTTTAAGTTCAACGCAATTTGTGATTTAGACTGAGCATTCGTAATTTTTGAATGAGAGGATCCCAAATATGTTCATACTGTAAACTGTCTGAATTAGAAAACGTTATGCCCAGGATTTTCACTTTCGTAACCAGTTCAATGTTGGCAAATGGTAGGGGTATGCCGTCCATAGTCCAAGAATGAAAGGGCAACACTTTCGTTTTTTGTAAATTAAGCAGTTCGCCACTAAGAGCACTAAATTGTTGTAATTGGTCAATAATATAGTGAAATTGTTGTAGAGTGGTACAGCTAATGCTAACATCGTCTGCGAAGGCAGTAACCGATATATTTTGCAGGTCATTCAGATCAGGTTGTATATAGGCAGCTAACTTATATAATAAAGGTTCTAGTGCGAGGCCAAACAAAAACATGGAAATTGGGCAACCCTGACGTACTCCTTTCTGTAATGGAATGGGAGCAGTACAAAAACCATTTATTTGAATCTTAGCCGTGGCTGTGCTGTAAATGTGAGTGAGAAAGTTAAGGAAAACTTCCGGAAAATTATACGCTCTTAGCACAGCAAACAGAAAGGCATGAGATAATCGATCAAATGCATTTTGAAAATCAAGGGATATCAGGCAAGCCGGTTTTCTATTAAACATAAAATAACCTACAACATCCCGAATCTTGGTCAGCGCATAATAAACATTCTTATGTGGGTTGAGAGCAGCCTGAAATGGACTAATTTTGTCTTGTAATATTGATTTGAGGCGTCGCACTAGAACTTTACTAAACAATTTGAGATCGGTGTTGAGCAAGGTGATTGGCCTATATTGTGTGACAGTGTTGGCATCAGAAGACTTAGGAATAAAGATCACATGACCATCATTTTGAAGGAAGTGCGGAGTAGCATAGAGTTCATTATATAATGTTACCATATCCACGCCTATGATATCCCAATACTGTTGATAGAGTGCATACGGCAAACCGTCACTCCCGGGACATGAGGTAGGATTACATTGCTTAAGAGTGTGAAGTATTTCCGCTTCTGTTAGTGCTGCAGTTAATGTCTGATTATCAGCCGCTGATAATTGTGGGAGCAACAAATTTAAATAATCGTGATACCCTTGGGGAGGGTCCGTAGTGGCAGTATATAACGTTGTATAATGGTCAAAGAAAACTTTTTGAATGTCAGGGAGGGTCGTAAGTTTGGTATTATTATGATTCAGGGTGTCAATCACCTTCCCAACACGACGTTTATGTTTCGCCATATAGTGATAAAATGTAATGAGTTCATCGGGCAGACAGTCTCCGTCTGGCAGGGTATGAACATATTTGCGTACATCATTAGCATGAAGTTGTTTTATCCATGCCTTCGTTTTGTGAATTGCAATCATATTTTGCGGAGAGCTGGGCAGGATCCAAAGTTCATGCAGCGCTCGGTAAAGATACGCTAGGGTGTCACGCTGGTCTCGTTTCTTTTCAGCTCCTTGCCATTTGAAAAAACTTCTTATTTTAGGCTCACATATTTGACCCACCAATCATTTAGTGTCGGATAGTAGTGACGTTGGCGGAGCCAGTACGTCCATTTAGTTCTAAACAAACATTTCGTGTCGGCGTCAGTAAGTAATTGAGTATTCAATTTATAAGCTGTTTTTCCATAGGTTGTAGTAACACCTAGCGCAAATTTACATGTCCAGATTACTGCGGCATGATCACTGAACGGAACTAATTTCAAATGAATATCAGTGATGGATGACACTAGATTAGTTGTTGCCAAAACTCGGTCCAACCGACTGCTCATAGTAGAATTTTTCAAAGTGAATTGGAGATCTCGCCGGTGGTGGACCCAGACGTCCTTGAAAGGTATTGATGAAACTAGCTGCTGTAGGGCAGGTGATGGAACAAACTTTCCCGTGGTATCAATTGCTCTAGAGACAGCATTAAAATCGCCTGCAAGTATTATGTTATTCGGAACATTCGGAAATAATGGTAAGATTTCAGTAGAGTAAAACTGTTCCCGTGCTATTCGATTATTAGTGCCAGAATACCAATAAATATTAATGATTGTAATATTGTCACAAGTAATGCTAATACCCCTGCCAGACGGCAAATGAATAACATTTGAGACCTCTATACCTCGTTTACATAATATAGCTGTACCCCGGTGCGCTGGTCCTATATTGACATATGCAATATATTGGGGTAAAAAGTCAAATTCTGCAAACGCCACTTCTTGTAATAAAATAAAGTCAGTGGATGTTTGGTTGATAAAGCTTCGTAAAAGATTGCGATTAGCATCACTTTGAATTCCATTCAAATTTAAGGTAATATATGATCGAACATTTGGTTTACGAACTTCTTGCATTGACCCGGATATAGCGCACAGGAACAGCAGAAACAAAAAGAAAGGAAATGACCTCTCTGGTACGTTTCTTAACAGACGGTACATTTGTAAACAACCTATATAACAGCATATAATAGAAAACAATGTAAATAAAGCTTTCGTATCGCAGGCACTATTACGTAAATCTTACTTTAGAGTCAAAATGACTATCAGACCGGGAAACTATCAACCTTGAAAAAAGAGAGAGAGAAGAGCTGTGCGGTGTGTTGTTGGTCTCGTGTCTGAAACGTGTAAGATCGCAGAACGATATAAACACTTGGAACATGGTTTGTTTACGAATTCACTGGCTAACATTGTTTTCACCATTTGCTGGAGTGAGGGAAGACACTGCACTAGAAGGCCACACGGATAAAGCACTTGTTACGTCATTCCGTTCAGTAAATATTTTTGTTTTCATTTTCTTTGACACTTTTCACTTTGCACTGGCTGTAACGGAGGCTCTAATACAACAGGGGGAGTCACATGTGCTTCTTGGTTAATAGACACTTCAGGCTGTTTACAGTCGGGCGAGAGGTCAGATGACAGGGTCGTTGCAGTAGTGGGAATCATCTTGGTGGTAGCATGAGGGGCACTGCCCTCTTTACTCTGCTTCTCGGATACAGCTGACTGAAGAGATTCACTTTTGAGGGGCAACTGGGAAAAATTCCTCTCATCCTGTAAATTAGGAACCGAAGAGGAGGGGGTGCCCTCTAGGACCATTGGTTGGGCAGTAGAAACCGTTGGCAATTGTAAATCGGGTGAAGAAGGGCAATAACTAGGAGTTGTCGGCATCTTACCACTGAAAAGTTCAGTCATCTTAAATGCAGTGGGAGCTGAAGTAGATATCACCTGGGGTTTAACTTTCCGTGGACAGGCACTTGCGACGTGGTTCGGGGCCAGACAAATAAAGCAGGTAGGCGGTTGACCTTGATGTATGACACTAGCACGACACCCACGAACCACAATTTTAGAGGGAATATGTTTCCCTAAAATCATTTGAACAAGTCTATTGCCATTATAAACTGGAAATGGTAACGTACTGGACCACAGTTCCTCCGTGACATGTATCACTTGTCCATAGGGGCGAAGCACTGCACTAAGTTCATCATTTGTGATTTCCATGGGGAGATCCAATATGCGTACACGGGTATATTGTATACTTGCACTGGACAACTGTACTTGACTGATTGTGCCATTTTCATGCTCAAAATTCATGGTTTCCGGGTGCTGACGAAGAAAGGTGTCCACGTGATCTTGACATTTAAACTTGATGTACAAACTATAATCCTCATTATGAAGTTGAATCGCTGAAATATCCTGAATATGTAATTGCAATTCGGTAGTTAACCAAGCCTGTATCCTGGCTACACTGGGCCTGATAGTACGCGTCATCTTGTCAAATGCAAATCGAACTGTATTTTTACGTAAAGCATTCATTGTAAGTGGTACAAAACTATCGTAGAGTGACACAACAACTAAGATTCACTAAACAAAACTATTCAGAAATCCGTGTTAGGTACACTGACAGACACACTACTGAAATTGTATCAAACACAAAGGCCGTCAAGGCGAACGTATAACCTAGTTACAGCGGAGCTCACACACGAGGTGCACTACACCGCGTCTCACAACGAACTGGCCACTAGACCAGCGGGGAAACAAGTGAAATGCATTTTGTAGTATCTGAAGTTTACACCTATTTCATCCTTCTGTAATAATGTTTACCGTATTCGTTACTTTGAGGAATGATATATGTTATTCATATAGGTTCTATTACATGTTCGTTCATAAATATTATATAAATTATCAGAATTATTCATGATCTTCTATGGAAATTCACTGGTGCATGCCCAGTAGAAACAGAAGAATGCAGTTTACTGATATTAGTCAGAATGCAAATTTCTAACAGGCTATCAGAATTCCTTAATGGAAAGTAGTGGTTCTCAACCTGGGGACGCGCAGCTTCCTCCTGAGTAAGCATGAAGTGGGAGTAAGGGGGCGAATGCTACTGGGAGAAATGAATTTTGAAAGAAATTATTATTATTATTATTATTTGTCATACCGCTAAATCAATTTCTTCACTGCTTTCTCGACACAGCCCAAAACACAAGCGATCTGAATGAGAGTTTGTTCCACTTTTACTCGACTATAATTTCTCCTCGCAGACTAACAGATAGTTGTCTACAGTCTTTAGAGCTAGGCATTTTGACAACTTGTAGAAATTTGCATTGTGATTCGTATTAGCAATGACAGTAAAGTGGATCTTTCTGTTTCTACTGTGCATCATCAGCATCATTGTATCAGAAGTATTCCGCCATTACCAGCGGGTCACTTTCCGCAGCTGAGAAGCTGCCATGCTCCACAATCTTCTGTTAGCCTCTCCACATACGATTTTTCTCTTTTGATATCACCAATAGCCTAATTATGTTTCTATATAGTCTAATTCGTCCATTCCCTCTCTTTCCTGCCACCATACCCTCTAGCACATCCCTCATGATACAGTTCTTTCTTAACCCTTTGGGGATCTTATCGTACAATTTGTACGATATGGGTGTTTTCCGGGATTTAGCGTTATAACTCTCCTATTTGAGCTTTTTCGTCCGTTTTTTTTGTTTTTCAAGTCGAGAGACATTGTAGAAGACATTACATATGGTTTCAGACCGTCCTGCGTCCAGACATAGGAGGTGATGACGTCATAATCTGAAAATGTATTTTTTTCCGTTTTTAAGCCTATGTTCATTATTTTTTGGCGGGCTTATTTTTGAACGTAGAAGATTGAAATTTTGCACAAACATTCAGTCCACCGAGTAGTATTTACCATATTTTTTTGTTCCGATGTCAATGTTAAAACAGGGGGGAACCAGAGGGGGAAAAAGTTGAAAAAAGGGATTTTTAGACCCAAAAATCCCGTTTTTCCTCATTTTCCCGCCTCACATCCATGATGGGGACACGTGAGTCATACCGTCTGAAAAGCAGTTCCATTCTGAAGAGAACGACGGTCCAATTATTATCCTAGGGTAATTAGGGATGTCTCAGGGAATTTTTAAAAAATATACTTCTATATAGGGAAAAATGGGACAAAGTCGGTATTTTTTTTGGCGGGCTTACTTTTGCACCTAAAAGATTGAAATTTTGCACAAACATTCAGTCCACCGAGTAGTATTTACCAGATTTTTTGTTCCGATGTCAGTGTTAAAACAGGGGGGTCCAGAGGGGAAAAATTTGAAAAAATGGATTTTTAGACCCAAAAATCCCGTTTTTCGTCATTTTCCCGCCACACATACATGATGGAGACACGTGAATTATACCGTCTGAAAGGCAGTTCTATTCTGAAGAGATCGACGTTCGAATTATTATTCTAGGGTAATTAGGGCCATCTCAGTGAATTTTTATCCAAATATACTTCTGTATAGGGTAAAAGTGGGGCATGGTCGGGAATTTTTTTCTGGCGGGCCTATTTTTTCATGTAGAAGATTGAAATTTTGCACAAACATTCAGTCCACCGAGTAGTATTTATCAGTATTTGTTTCCGATTTCTGCATAAAAACAGAGGGGGCCAGAGGGGCAAAAGTTGAAAAAAGGGAATTTTAGTCCAAAAAATCCCGTTTTTCGTGATTTTCCCGCCTTACATACATGATAGAGACACGTGAGTCATACCGTCTGAAAGGCAGTTCTGTTCTGAAGAGAATGATGGGCGAAACATGACCCTAGGGTAATTAGGGATGTCTCAGGAAATTTTTTCCCTGAGATCATGGTGTTTTGCGGTAGTTTTGGGCATGGTGGTAATTCCTGATAAAATTTCTCCTGCCCTTACTATTCAAGAAAAAAACTTGAAATTTGGTACACACATTTAGTTTACCAAGTACTATTTATCAGATTTTTTGGAGGTCTGTACGTTCACACAGGGGGGCAGGGGGGCCCAAAGTTGGACAAAATAATTTCCCCATCAAAATTTTTCCTTCGACATCAATTTTCCCTCTCCTGGTATATGGTATGGGCATGGAAGTGATACCATTTGAAAGCCTGCTCTATTCTGAAGAGAATGAGGTTTGAACATCTAGTATAAATAGTGACGATGCAGTAGCTGCTTGACTGAAAGTCTAAAAAATAGCCCAAAAAGCCAGGATCCGGAAAGGGTTAACCAATATTCCAACTAGTTTCTCTTCCTCTTCTTAATAATATTTTTCTCCTTCCATTTCCAACCCTCTCATTCGTTTTCCTCTTGACCTAGCTATTCCTCTCCATTCTTCTCCATCCACATATTTCGAAAGCCTCCAATTGTTTCTCATCATTTCTGCGTAATGTCCATGTTTCTGTCCTATAAATACAGTAAAATACAGTACACGAAGCATTTTATGAGTCTTTTTTTCAACTCTAAGGCCCCACAAAATGGAATTTTCTTCATCCTAAAGGCTTCTTTCGCCATTTCTATCCTTGCTTTTATTTCACGTTCGCATGTCATATCACTAATATTACTACTCAGACATCAAAAACTAGTCACCTGTTTTTTTCCCGCTCATACTTCTATATTTGATACCGATCGCTTCGTTTCAATCACCATGGATTTTGTCTTTCTAACATTTATTTTCATCCCATATTCTTCAGAAGCCTTTCTCAAGTTTTCTACATCTTATTAATTTTCTTTTTAGATTCTGCAACAACAATCATGTCAACCCCAAACCGTATACACCTCATCATTCTATCTCCTACCGAAATTCCATCTTCATTATGAAAAGTCATTTTTGCTATCTTTTCTACATAGCTATTAAATAATGTCGGCGAAATATATAATACCTGTTGAACTCACCCTTGAATTACACTGTCTGTCTACTGTGCATGCGCCAGTGAATTTCTATGGAAGATCATGAATAATTCTGATAATTTATATAATATTTATGAACGAATATGTAATAGAACCTATATGAATAACATATATCATTCCTCAAAGTAACGAATACGGTAAACATTATTACAGAAGGATGAAATAGGTGTAAACTTCAGATACTACAAAATGCATTTCACTTGCTTTCCCCGCTGGTCTAGTGGCTAGCACGTGTGCCTAAGGTGTATGGGGTCCCCGGTTCGATTCCCGGTGGGTGAGTTTGGAATTTTAATTCTCTTAGATGTTTTCGTATTCGTGTTCCTGTCGTTCAAGATTAACGGAAATGATTGTGAAACGTATATAACCGAGTAGAAAATAGAGACAAGTTACTCAGATACGTTCGGTGAATCAGTTAACTTAAAGAAAAGAAACAAAGTGCCTAAGGCATTTGTCTGTAAATTGAAAGGAACTCTTAAAGGTTAGTTCCAGTCTCACCAAGGTAACATTTTTCTTTTACCCGTTTTCGAAGTTTCTCTTTGTATTTCTATCGGATTCGATTAAATAGAACTTCGAATAGAGATCACGTTGAATTCATTTATTGACCAAGCCTGAAATTCTGATAAAGGTATGGCTATGATTTTATTATTATTATTATTATTATTATTATTATTATTATTATTATTATTATTATTATTATTATTATTATTTAAAGTACGAAGTTTCAAATGAGGCGATGGAGTATTTACGTAAACAAAATGATAATTTATTTGATAATATTCACTAGTCCACTATACATTTGCGAGGTTTGGCTTTGGGAAATGTAGTGTCTACATCATTAAACAGTAAAAGTATTACAATAAAAATATATTATTAAAAATATTGATTAAATAATTGGAGTTAAACATACTTTCCAGTAAGAATTATATATAGAGAGGATTTACTTTAAAGTGCGATGCAAACGAATATTCGAGTTTTAATCTGATTAGAAATCGATAACTTACACAAGAATATTTACTTCATTAGTTCTATAAATCTTTATGCTTATCGTATTATAATTCACTTTAAAATTATGATTTTTCCATTTCAAAACGTAGAACGAGAAATAAATGTAATATTCTATTTTTTAAGGAAACCTTTCAAACTGATGATTTCAGGGCATGACCTGTGGGAGAATTTGAGACTCTGTCGACATAAATTTCCCCCTTCGTGGCCATAAGTTATCTTCGATCATGCTCAAAGTGGAGTAATAATGTTTTATCAGTTTTCTCTCATTCGTATATTGACCATTACCGGGGGAGAATCTTCTGAAATCGTCAATGTTTATAATTAGTTTTTCATTACAAATCAAAGGATAATAATGAAATATTGAACAAAATATTTTGTTCTCAGCTGTGGATTTTAGGTTTGCAATTCATATAATGTTCCCTTCTAATGGAATTTGAGAGAAAAGTAGTTGCCAAAGATTTATTTAAAGAAATGTTCTCAGTCCTCTGATGAAAATAGAAACACACTTTAAATAAAAAGGAATACTCCCTTCAGGGTTCGAACATATAAACTTCTACTTGATAGACTAGTGACCCAAACCGCTCGACCAGTTCGTATGTCTTCAGTGAGTCTCTTTTGACTTTTGGGTAAAGTTGTTTCCTGCTCCACACTTCTTTTTGTTTATGTCGATACGACTATAAGTTTGTGGTGAATATTTGGCAGTTGCAGGTCTTGTAATGCATAAAAGTCTTTTTCGTATAAATTATATTCAATTTTACGTCCTAATAACTTATATACAACAGGTTCAATCTGTGAAATGATTGGGGTTGGAGTGATCGTAAATGTTTTCATAGTTAGAAGCCTGGATATGCAAACCTGCTCAACGTGGGGATTTACTTTTGAGAGATTTGGTACAAGTAGTCTCAATGAAAACTGTCCTCTTAGTATCCTTTGAGTATACAACCAAACTTAGCTATGTCGTGTACACCATGGGTTGCATTTACAACGAGCTGCTACTGTTTTCAACGTAATTAAAATTATATTGGTCTTAACAAAATTTACAGTATAGGGCTTTTATTTCTAATATTAAAAGTGTTTTTACAGATTAATCCATTTTCAAGCTACTAGTTTATTTAGGAAAACATGTTGGACAAGTGTAATCTTTGGTAGCCATTTTAATATGAAGTTCACACAGGTTTTACGACAGTTTTACAATTTCAGTTTGGAATCCAAGGTATGTATGCCATAAATCCAGCGCAGTCATAAATCTCGAAACTTAAAGCGATTAATTTTTATGCAACTACTTTTAATTAAAACATCGAATTTCTCGACTAATTGTATTCTGATTTGGATGATTCTTCTTTTAAAAAACAAAGCTAATTCAATGTTCAATCTAAACTATTTCAAGCATTGTTTTCGAATTCTTAACGGTTTTGGAGATTCTCTACAACCAATCCAAGAACAGGGTTTTCAAGATGTATCACTTTATATTTTAATGGAAAATCGTGGGTTTGTGTGGAGTTTTACGAGAAAGAAGTATTAAGGAAAGTTATAGATCAGAACTTCGAGAGCAAAAGTGCTTTTACAGACTTGGAATATCTGAAATAGTCTCAGAGTTGCAAGCTTAAATCGATAGACATGTACATCCCGGACGGTCGCCATCTTTGTCCGCCATTTTGAGAATGAAGCGCACACGGGATTTTAAGGGACCTTTGATATTTCAATTAAGATCACGTGAAAAACAAATCGTGAGAATTTCAGCTTTCTCTAAATTATTTCAGTTCGCGGTAATTTATTTACTGGAGTATCTGAAGTTTCTCATTTAACAATTTGCTGACACTAATCGAAATCCTCTGCTACTCATGAAAATTACATACTTACTGCAGCTATACGCCTTGCATTTGTCTTTGCTCATCTGAAATTTCAGTCTGTGCGACTGACATTTTAGACGAAAGGGTTGAAATTGAATAAAAAAAAGAAAATCTTCAACTTATGTACTGAGCGAAACTCTTAAATGAAAACACAAAAATACAGTATTTCAGTGCAAAATGAATTTGCAACACAGTATGAAATTTATTTTCGTTATGAAACAATGATAATATTGTAAGAAAATTAAGTTAAACTAACTCTGGAAGTAAAAAGTCAATACTGATAGACAATATAAATTATAAAATTACTAGTGCCAACATTATACTGCTGTATACTTAAGGAGCCTGGCATTTACTTAGTTTCATAAAAATATTTAAACCCATTTTGTAAATCCAAATAAGGTGATCCTTTTAATACCTTGAACACGCTTTACAAAATGTTTCAACTCACAGTCACTTCCAAAAATATCTCATCATTATCGGAAATATAACCTTCATCTTTTAGTCTCTTACAACGCATTTCCTTGATTATGACCCAGCTATCATTATCTTCACCATTTAAGGGTTTTCGAAAATATTCACGGTCATTACCAACAACATCATGAATAAGGTCCTTACTTCTGTCTTTTAAATTAATTAATTTAAAAGTTACTTTCTTCTCGAAAGGCCACTGCAAAAGAGCATCATATTCTCCAGAACATATTACAATACAAAGGAATAAAGCATCACAACTTCTCAGTAAAAATCTTATCTGCTTGACGTACAACATTATTTTTAACTTATACCCGTACTGAGAGTCATAAAAGTAGTCACTGTATAAAGGATTATCCATTTTGTGTAGTGTTAGTTTCTCAGAAATATTTGAAATTCTCCACAAAATGTGCAATCACTCCTGGCACTTGCTTCAATCAATTTCATTTCCATTGCTTTAAGCTTCTCCTCTAACTTTACAATTGAAGTGTCTTTGGCTTTAATCTTCTCCTCTAACTTTACGATTGCAATATCTTTGGCTTCAATCTTCTTCTCTAACTTTGAGATCGCAATATCTTTGGCTTCCAGCTGTTTTGAATGTTGCTCTACTACACCTTTCATAAGTTCCGAATGACGAATATTAAAATCAAGCATGTGGTTACGTAACGCATTGGGATACCCTTCATAGCTACAACCAACACTTTCAAAGCTACATTTAGCAAAGAGTTTCATACATTTTTCATCGAGGTGTGTATCTATATTCCCTCTTTCAACATTTACGCCACAATTCTTTGGACAATCTACTGGGAATCTAAAGCACTTCGAATGATGATGTTTCAATTCCTTGGCCTCCATTTGCTCATTACAATATTCACAAATAACCATTCTTTCAGGACATTCCTCCAACAAATGTTTCTTCATATCTTTACGCGGCAATTCTCTTCCACATTTATTTTCGCAGTAAACAGGAATTAAATCACACTCATTAAAATGATCTTGAAGTATATCAGCCACTACTTCACAAACACAATATTCACACTTCAAAATTATTTTATTGCAAACATACTGCATATGATGTTTCATATAAAACTTTTGAACCATTACAGCACATTTCTCACATCGAATTAAAGCAAATTCACAGATTTGGATGTGTAATTGTGAATCAACTTCTGACATTTTCTTTCCACAGTAATTACAGGTACAGTTAGTTTCCTGAGCATGTATCGCTTCATGTTCAGACATGTCTAAACGTTGTGTTTTAAAAGGACATTTTGTACATTGTATGAGTTCTGTTCTACATTGTTTGACATGATCAGTATGCAGTTGCTCAGAGTCAAATTCTTGTAAACAGAATTCACATTTAAATATATTGTCAGTGCAGCCTTTATCGTTATTGTGAGACGTATCAGACTGCTGTGATAAAGGTACACAATATAACAGATGATTTTCTAGGTCTCCTTCGAAACACGTTTGGCAATTGTGGCAAAGAGTGTACGTGGGCATTGTCGAAAATGATGTATATTTTATAAACTTCGAATACAAGTTTTAATTTCACCTAATTTTCTTCTAATCTTGGCATGTTGTGGAGTTCTAGATAAAAGCCTATGGGAGCACTCTAGTAGAAGTTTAGAGCATTACAAAGGGGAAACTTACAAGTCACGATGTGTAGTCTACGCAATTATTGGATTACCAAATGTTCTGATATTCCTTGTTCTCGCCTGAAAAAAAAAAAAAAAAAAAAAAAAAAGAGAAAAAATTAATTATCTTGCTTCTAGATTCACATTATAATTGTTATTTTAAAGATACGTTCGAAGAGATATAAAAATGTACGTATACATCTAAATCTGTCATTCGTCTATATAGCCCTAATAGACTGTCAAGTTTGTTATGCAATTATTTCGACTAGAGTATGTGTTTCGTCAGTGGCAATAACTTGATAACAGAATTTATAACTTAAGTTAGAGCGTTTATCCCGAGTTCCATCCCCAATAAAAGAATATAAGTTTGCTCTTCTCATTATATCCGAAAACTATTTAGCAATAATAACACATCAAAGCTTAAAAATTTTCATAATCAACGGAAATGGGAGAAATGGTATGATTTTGAGAAAAATAAACAATGTGCTGTAGATATTACGCATAATGTATTTATTAGTGCAGTGATACGTTACTCTGCATAAAATATAAATACACTCTATGTAATTTATTTTATATGACTCATATAGATGCTTTGACTCATTTCGTGCGGTATAAAAGGTTAAAATATCTTGATTTTCTTTCATTTTAGTCTTTCCTTACCTTAATAATGGTCTAATGGACATTCTGGTTTGAAAGTAAAACAAATTTCTTAATATATATATATATATATATATATATATATATATATATATATATATATATATATATATATATATATATATATATACAGGCACGGATACAAGGGGCGCTATAGGGGCTATACGCTGGAAGCTGTTATACACTGGATAAAATGGGCTTCAATCCAGTTTTACCCTGTATAAAGCGGCAAACTATGGTTTAGCCCCTCCCTTGATCATATCCTGGATCCGCCACTGTATATATACTGTAAATTATATGGTATGAACAAATGCACAAATAATATATATGTACAGCCTTGTTTAGAACATCTTGCCTACTCATCTGTCTTTTGATGGTCATATTTTGGTAACAATGTATGTGGCTAATTCTAACACTTTGACTACATACATATACATCTTTCTCTCTCTCTCTCTCTCTCTCTCTATATATATATATATATATATATATATATATATATATATATATATATATATATATATATATATATCAAATTGACCAAAATGTATCCATGTTTGTTTGATTTAATTCCAATTGTGCGCAAGAATACAAAGCCTTTTGAAGAGAGGTGGATCTCCAGAAAATTTTGAACACGATTGTACGTACTCTAACCAAATTTATAGGGAAAAGAAAGTCGGTATAGTTATCAAATATGTGCAAATTTAACTTCACTTCAGAGAAGGGAGAGCAAAAGCAGTACATGGTAAAACGAGGATTATCATTGGTTAATGCTAAATCTCTTTCTGCATCTGATAGCCTATAGAAACTATGGACTTGAATTATAATAATAAATATAACGCAGAGAACGTAGCTTCAAATGAGGAACTTGAAAATAGTGTCCAGAATGATTTAACCCTGGAATACACAGGGGTGTGCTGGAGCACCCCCAGACGTTATACTTATCGTCACTGTGGGGCTGTTCTCAGGCATATTGGTTGGTACTTCCGTGTATTCTCATTTTGAAGCGTGACATTCACGGTGGTGGATGTGAAGTAAATTGTCTCGTTTCATAAGAGAATATATTCAAAGAGTGGGGTTCTGCAGCACCCTACCTGTGTGTTTACGGATGTAAAATTCATTTTTGACGAAATTCGTTTCAGATACTTTGCGTGCATGTTTGTTTAATTGCATGATGGCAAAAGTGAGTGCAGGTTCAAGAAAGTTTACAGATTTAGTACTAAACACATTAGAAGAAGGAAATTATGATTCTGAAGGTAATTTCAGTGAGTCCGATGACAATATTGAAGTACAGTCGGAAGTCGGTGATGACATTAGTGCAAGTGACACGAATGACATGGAGGGTAACATCGAAAATGATAAGGGGAGACTCTATATTAGTGAGAAACTCATAGATGAAGTTCTCAACCACCTGTTAGGAGTTTCTAAAAGATCTGGGGATGCAGTTAGCTAGACCCTACATGCTGGAGCAAGGACCCTCAAGAAGAATCTTCCCACTGTTTTGTATACTGGTATCAGAAATATCCTTGGTATTCAAGAAGAACCATCACTTGTAATTGGTTCAACTCCTAGTCTTCCGAAGCAAGCACAATGTCGAATGTGCCCTAGGAATAAGGACAGAAAAACTAAATATGTTTGTATCAGATGCAAAGAGGCTGTTTGTGCTCAGCACAGAAAACAAATCTGTGTTTCGTGCAGTAAACTACTATTGTGTATTCTTGTAAGTGGTAAAGTGAAATAAATATGTTTAAGTTCGTGTATTATAATTTTAGTAGCATTTAATTTATGGGGTGCGCTGGTACCCCACCTATGTATTCACGTAAACTTTTTTTGTCTGTGTATTCCAGGCTTCAGAAAGTATGAAGAAATCTTTCCAGGTTTCGAAATGAAATATTTAGTTTAGTGTTCATAATGATGTCGTGTAAGTTAAAGGAATGTATAATTAATAAAAATGGATGATTATGTTAAGAGTGCAGATCCCTTTGCACCCAAGGTCAATGACGCTATACCTCGAAGTTGTTCTGCTATGTCCTCCTCAAAAGCAATATTTACGTTGACTTTCTCAATGGTTGTGTAGTGATTTCTACAAGACAAGAAATTTCTTATGTCTCTAGTCTCGTCTCGATTTCGAGACAATAAATATATTTTCAAAATTAAGACGAAACAAGCAACATTTGTCGTCTCGTATTCGAGACGAGACGAAACATTTCTCAGTCTCGTGGGCCACACTGGTACACTCAAATCTTCTTTCTCAAACAATCTTTTAGTGTTACACATTCATAGGATCAAGATTATAAATTCATAAAACAATTATGCAAATACTACGAATAGTATTTATCAACTTCAAAAGTACTCAATTCATTTCACAATATACTCCAATAATAAATATGGTGTATATGTTATTATATCACACCATTCATTGCCCTCTCGTCATGCGAAAGATTTTTGATAACTTCTAGGTGACTTTTTTTTTTTTTTTTTTTTTTTTTTTTGAAAAATCAGGACATGAATGTTGTACATAAATTCGAGACGAAACGACACAAGACCAGAAAAAAACTACCCAAGAAAAGAGACGAAACGTTCAAAAATTCTTAAGAATGCAGCTGAGACGTGAGTTTTACAAAAATTTACTTTCAAGACGTCACGAGAAAAGCCTATTTCTCGCCTCGTGGACAACACTAGCTCTGACCTCCAATAATATTCTTGCTTATCAATGAATACTTGATATAAAATGTACACAAATTTAGGAGATACTTGTGTAGATATGATTAGTGTCCCTCTTAAACTCTGAGAACGCACTTAGCTTCGTAACCCCTTTGTGTCATGGAAAATTTTGTAGAATAAGAATGAGAGAAATGAGAAAACGTGAAAAAATACCGCGAGCACAATATTATCCACACTATTACATTGATTGGATGGAGTAAAACACTCCTCTCACGATAGATAAACACTCTACTACTAAGCCACCATTTGCCTCTGTGTCTTTGTTACTCGGGGAGGGAAATATAATTAAACATAAGATCGGGGAAAGAAGTTTAAAAACAAGAAGTTCCGTACCTCTTTTCCTTACAAATAAATTCCTGACTCTATGTATGTATGAATGCGTGATTGGTTTTATTTAACTCAAAAACTACTGAATCGTTTCAATGATATCGTCCGGTCTTAATTAAAATCTCAAAGTCGTTATAGGCTGCACATAGTCACGCCTGGATTCCAGGAATGTGACCGACAGTGTAAATATGGAGGAAGACGTATGAAAAATAAATTATTTGGCCTACTTTCAGTATTTTGGTGTGTTATATTCAAGAATTATGGTAAAACCATTTGATATTACAGTAAAGTAGTTATCAATTATCATGTGAAAGATATAAATACAGTAAGTGCATTAACATACTCAAAATGCTACAAGGTAAATGTATTAGGTAAAAATTGCAGTAGGATATCATATACAAAGGAAAATATCAGGAAAATAAAAAGATTACAAGCTAAATAAAATAAAATAAAAATAACTCGAATTTAATCTAATGCAGAATTACTAGATTTCAAAACTTATTAAAAGTATTTTCTATTTTAACTTTACAAAATACTTAGAATTAAAAAAATGAAATTCAATGATACAGGACAGAAAATTTAAGGTAAGAGGACTATGATTAATACTGTCACTAACTATGTGGAAACTAGTTATTACACAATGGGAATAGGCTAGTGGGTAGCGCTCTTACTCGCAGTTGGTAGATGTGAGGATCGAATCCATGAGATGGCCTTCTTAACTGAGGCTTTCTTTCAAGGCGAATACCGTACTTTAAATACAGGTTTCCCACTATTGTTCAAGACGATTAGGCCTGCTATTGATTACAGTGCAAATTAGCGTCGTATGCTGTAGTTGAAAGCCTGTTGAACAAATAAAGTATAAAAGTGGATGTGTTCCTTATAGTGTCTAAAGTATCATTTTCAACAACTGATTGTAGGATTGGTTTTGTATATTATCAGCCTTAATGAATATTTACCTGGTTTATAAACAAACAAGTAAGACACAAGAAGGGAACATACAAACTACCATCCCTGGTATTAAATCAGAGGACCTACGCACTAGTAGTGAGCTATCTAGTACTAATGCACTCCCTCATATCTTTGTTATAGGAATTGTTTTGGTATTAAGATAAAGAAGAAAGGTGTGTATCTATGTCAAACTCTTGGTTTCTCAACACTCGACACGAACAAAATTTGAAAGTGTCATTTTATACAGTTTATTCTGACTCCCATATATTTTCTATCTGTCCACCCTCTAAGGAGAGAAGCACTCAAAATACATTCCTTTGCTTCACGTCTTCTCAATGTATTATCGAAAGGGTAATTTAGAAGCTTAAAGTTACAAGCTTGACAAAGCGTTCCTTCTGCAGAACATCCTCCTTTTTTAACTTCTCAGAAACAATAATTTGAGAGAAAATACGAAAATATTATATTAACGAGCGCTCAGTCTTTATAAGCTTTGGGAAGTGTGTGGGTGGCGGATTTGATTTCGTGAATTCCACTAGTGTTCTGAAAGTGCCTCCGAAATACGTCCAACATTATAGAGAAAAGTGGGAATCAAGCGACGACTTTTGTATTAGCTGCAGATTGTTTCTAATGTGGGTGGTTGCAGGTTGTTTCTAATGATATCACTAAGGCGCATTATACGTATTGTAAATCAGAGTTATGGACGACATTATATGATCCGAAAACACATGTGCAAAGTGCAAAACACAAACAGGTTTTAATTCCCTTTATTAATAGAAAACAAAAGAAAACATTAGAGTTGAAACCTATAGATACATCATCATCATTATGTTCGCATAAAAGCTGAAGCCAAAATAAGGAATGTTTATATCGGAACATTGCTCGTTGTTATCTGATCACATAGTTGAACTAAGGGTACATTTTTGGATAGCAATAGTTCTATTATAAGACGCATAAGACAAAATGGACTGAAATCATATAGTTTAATTGTAGATGAATCCACTGTTACGAAACTTTTGGCTGTTAGTGTTCGATATTTCAGCCGGAAACTTTTCAGAAGATAGTTTCTGTCTACTGTTCTTGGGATCGTGGGACTCCATCAGAACGGAAACTAAATCCAAAGCATTTAGTTGGTTTAGGGATCAACAACACCTGTGTCATGACAAGTGTCAATAATGGAGTTAATGTAAAAGTCAAGGAAGAACTTCACAACGAATATTATTATTCCATTGGAATTGGCTGTCTGTACCGGGTATGATGTCATCCTACCACGTACTTTAGGTTTCTTGATAAGAGAAACTAATAATTGGTTCGCTCATTCTCGTTCTTGGTAAATACAAAGGAATTTCTAAGACACTAATTTGTGACAGCGACACCCTCAAAATCCTTCAAATGTGCAATACGTGTTGGATGTCAATTAACCAGCAATACTGCGTATTATAAACCAATAAGATGAGTTTAAGTTGCATTTCAGCTTATCTAGGAAAACCTACAAATGCTACATGGCAGAACTGTTGAATTTAATTTTCAATGATCCACAAAATCATTTGTATCTTATGTATTTGCAGCCAATATTGAACAAAATACAAAAAGCAACAAAGATGGAAAAATTGAAAATATTGATCCTATAAGATTAATAAATGACCTCATCATGTTGGCCCAATCAATAAGCAGAAGGATTCTGTTGCCACAACGAAAATTGACCCATTCTTTTCTCCCACTCGAAGGAGACTTATATCCATCCTTCTACTTTGGATTGCAGTTCGCATGAAATGTAAAATACCCTCACTCTCCGTAGAAAGTCCATTTCGAATATTCGTCAGCAGTGCATCCAATTTGCAGTAAAACTGGTAGAGGAACACAAGCGTACGATTTCCCAATAATTACAAGATATTGTAAATGCTGAGAATGTTTTCTGTCACTGAAACTTTAAAAGAAATTAAGCCCCCGTTTCTTGACATCGCAAAAGAACGTGGAGTTCTTTCCTCAAAGTTGGACTTATTAGTTTGTCAATTCTGCAATACCAAAAATGGGAAAATATTATTTCTTCGATAATAGGTTTCTAGGCTGAAGTTGATATATATATATATATATATATATATATATATATATATATATATATATATATATATATATTAATTCAGGCAACCAAAATCTCTTACGAAAACTTGCATCTCTCTCTTTCCATTTACCACTATGAGTTTGCCTTACTCCATCGCTACAGCAGAACGAGTTTTCAGTCAGACGAATATAGTGAAAAACAAAGTAACGGAAAGAAGACAGGAACAGATTGCTATTTTGACACTTCGGTTTGACTTGAAGCGAGTGAATGAATGTTGTTATACATACAAACTTCTCGATAGTACTATCAAAATAACTGGCATTAGTGGAGCCTATCCTTGTTAACGAGAAAAGGAGGACGAGAACATTGGTATGACGTGATATGATATTGATCACACCCTCTGCATGATACAAGACAGTTAAAAAAGTGAGTAGAATCTTGTTTTTATTTATTTTATTGTTGTGCATTAATGTATTCACTTGTAATTTTAAAAGATTGTAGCCATATTTCAGTCACGCACTACAAGAATTTCAACCATTTCTAGCCATTGCTAGTCATTTTTTAAAGTTTTATTTTGCCAGTTTCTGTATGTAACTTTTGGCAACACTGATTACGTCACCCAAATACAAAACTCGTAGCGCGCTATGTCTACAAGCAGTTTCTTTCTTTGCATATTTAATAACCAAATATCGCGGGACATTTTCCACGATTTTTCCGCGTTCGCTTTCAGTAAATTGGTATTTGTATCTGTTCTTTAAGAGGGTTGAAGCTGTGTCATGCTCTGACAATAATCATAATCTCAGTCCACGTCCCTGTCATCGTTCAGGAGGGTCAGCAAGCTGAGTGATAATTCTAGGCCCAATGCGCGAGGAGCCAGCGTCAATTCTATCCTCAGCTGAGAGGTACTTTTTAGAACACTGTCCCACCGGCTCATCGTAGAGGTCTCATTTCTTTGGACATCCAACATGGCGCGTTCTTAGCTTTCGCTTTTACAGTATCATTCCATCCAATACATCAAGACACCAATAAATTTCAATCCGCCGTGACAAGACCCCAGGACAACCAAAATCACATTCAAGAATCATTCAAGGTCAAATTTAATTGCGGTTCATAAAGCAAATCGGAGGCCAAGTAAACAGAAAATAAGGCCAGCTTCACCGAGGTATCATATTGGCAATTAACGTCATTCCCTACGTTAGATTAGTAATATAGCGACTATCCACAACAGGCTTTTTATAGGGAAAATAATGAGTCCCCCAAACTGGAGGATCATCGGCTATTATAGTTTCAAAGAACTGCGAGATGAAGTCAAAACATTCCCGATGTGGGAACCCAGTGTCTCCGGACCAAGTTGTTGTGATTAACACAACAATACACCTTAACAACTCTTACTGAGAAACACTGTCTCGTCACTTAATTTCAACTTCTTTATGTCGAAGAAGCTGGACCAATTGGCGCTACGATGACGATGCCACATCTTGTGTGCACGTATGTAAGTCATTCATTTCCTTCTGACGCAATAATTTATATTACTTATTTCGTGTTTGTTTTGCACACCAGAATATTTAAGGTGGGAAAGTAAAGAAAAAAAGTGGTCTGTGGTGGAGCGCTCACATCTAAGGCGTGAAAGTACCTTCTTCAATCCTAACTCCCGCCAAGTAGTCTTTGTGGTGGACAAACAGTATTCGTGTGTTAATGGGAGATTGACAAATATTGATGGAGGATCTTATAATTTAGTGAAGCATGACTTAGTGAAACGGTGCGGTGCTGATAGATTTTTGGAATCTAACCGAACAGCTCATTGCTGCTCTATTAAATAAAAATACATTAGTAACAATGATATCTTAGTAACGATAAATCTGTCTGGGCAGTTTGAAAAGGTAGTGATGATCTTACATGTCAATGTTTGTTGAGTACGCATTTTTTGCGCGTAACTGGTTCTAAGGTTAATTATTAATCAGGAACTGTAATATTGCGCAATGGATTGAAACATATAAGACTATATTTTCAGAAAACGGTTGAACGGAGTTTTGATAGAGCAGGGTTGAAATTTGGACACCATGCAGGCCAGTCTTGAAATGGAAACAACACACATAGTGCCAATAATTCTGACAGTGGAAAGAGGGTTCTTTCTTTCTTTTTGCGACCGGATCCAATTATGGAAACTTTGGTTAACAACGCAGTGCAGTGTAATTTAGATCAGAAGGAAGTGGAGGCCAGATAATTGAAAATGAATCTGCTTACAGATGATCAGCTTTTCCAATGGCGATTATTTTTTTAATAAAAATCTATATTCCCTTTTGGAGAATATTAAGAGTGATGCAACATCTGCTGGTATGGATCGTGAAATGTACGCATCAGGTAAAAACTGTGCAAACATCGAAACTGTTGAATTTGATGTGACTGGAACAAAAGGTGATGAGAGTCAACAATGTTTCGGGTTCTCCTAGAAACTTCAGTGGAGTGTTAGGAACAATAGTTTCAAATAATAATTGCAATAGTATAGATACGTAAGATTGCGTTGGGAAGTCACATAGGCAGTACAATAGTGAAATAGTGAATGATGTGCCGGTGCACCATCCTGATAAAGGAAAGTCTTACAATCCAACGAAATGCTAACGTCCCATTCTGAAAAAAAAAAAAAAGAAAACAGAAATCTTTTTCTAAAATGAAGCAACCATCTGTTAGTGAAATAAATTCAAGTAATGGGAAAGATAACTTAAAAAAGAAACCAAACCCGATTACATCCAGCAGTGTGAACAAACAATTTGGAAGCAACTGATGTAGATATTAAAGTTTCTGAGAAATTTATGGAGACCAATGGGGGGTCACCCCCTAAACTTCGAGTAACACCCCCCTAAACGTCTGCCTTCCTGAATAGGCAATTTTTCACAATTATTTCATGTTTTGTACGAGAAGTCCTATTTGAATATAGAACTCTCAAACGACTGAAAGAAGAACTTTCTTCAAGGGATTTCTAATGAAGCTTTCCTGTGAAGAATATAAATACATTATATTTCATAATTTGTCAGCTCTGGCAACAAAATGTGTGCTTCTTCCAATCGGTACCGCTTCAGTGGAGAGATCATCTTCAACAATGAATAGAATTTTAACTTCAGAATGGTGCCTGTTCACACGGAACACGTTAATAATTTGATGAAGGTGTCCTTGGAAGGATCTTGTTTACCTGATGTTTGAAGGGAAAATAAAAGTGTTGAGGCTGATTTTGAAAATTTTATAAGTTGAGCACAGGCCCGTATCCAAGAGGATTTAATTGAGCCGGACCCACCCCAAATTTTTGCTGCCCCCCTAAAATTTTCACGGTAGGCTTGCAAATGAACTATAATATGATTGGATCGGGTCATCTCTAACTTCTTTCGTTACCCCCTACATCTTCGGGCTGGCTACCGGCCTGGTTGTGCATACGAGAAATGGTTGAGAAGTCCTATACGAGTGGCATCGGTTCAGTTGCACCATGAGTGAATCATAATGAATGAATCTGCGTTTTAAAGAATATTAAAGAACTTGGAACAGTGATTTTCAATCTTCGTAAGACTGCGCCGCCGTTCACAAGTATGCTTGTAAATATATTTCCAATACTTGTTTTTTTCATTAGAAACACATTTAACTTGACTATTAAACGAACCCGCATAAGGCATGTATAGGTTATAAAGTGGTGATAGAATGTGTGAAAATATGAAGGAGTGCAATGACGGTTCAGAGGAGAGTTTTTCAAAATATGCATACGGTAGTCATCAAGACTATTAATACATTCATGAATATATGAGTCCCATTGGTAAAAATTTACAAAACTACAAAGTACAAAATTGCCTATAAATTTAAACGAATTTAGTTACCTACAATGTTGCGATAAAAGGTACACTCATGTCCAAAATTATTGTCGCATGTCTATAAATACAGGATATTCCTGTATGTTGATGTACATCAATATATATATTCCTGTACATCAACATACATGGAATACATCAACATATATTCCTGTATGTTGATGTAGGAATATAATTTGATAACAAATTCGCCCAGTATTTCTTATAATGTTAGTATGTATATAATTGGCAAAGACATGTATGTGGCAAATTTCATGTCAAAAGAGCAGTAAATAAGAACAATAAAACGAAAATAAAACTTTCTTGTTCATTTAGCAACATTTTGTTTTACTCATTCTAATTTTCGTATTTATAATTCTTTTCCTATGAAATTTACCACAAATATACATTTCCCGATTATACATATAGTATCAGTATTAAAAGTACCCTGCAAAATCATTATCAAATTATATTCTTACAAGAAGACAGTTATAGATATGCGACAATCATTTTGGAGATGACTGTACAATATCTGAAATTAGCAATAAATGTTCTAGTATATCATGTTGTTGTTTTAGCACTTCAGATATCAGATCGAGTTCATCTAACCTAACCTAACCACTGACGAATCTCAGTCGCGAAAAGTTTCCATTTTAGGCAGAGCAAACAAATTTAAGAACGAAAGGAGAAGTGATAAATTTAGAACATCTGACGTTTATTTGTCCATGCATACATTAATCAAGAAAACTATGACGGATTTTAGTTAAACGTTAGTCAAGTGAATTAATTCGTTAATACTATAACTTACCTTGATTGTAATGGGTATTGACACAAAATAAAAATAAATAAATAACAAGGATTTTAGGAATGATCCAAAAAAATGGATCAAAAGATTGCGATCTTAGCCAAGAATTTTAGGAATGATCCAAGAAAACGCATTAAAAGATTGCGATCTTGGCCAAGAATTTTAGGAATGATCCAAGAAAATGGATCAAAAGATTGTGATCTTGGCCAAGAATTTTAGGAATGATCCAAGAAAATGCATCAAAAGATTGCGACCTAGGTCACTAATTAGTTTTTGGATCAGTTGCCACAAAATTTTTGAACGGCTTTTAAATCGAGTTTTCGTGTTTTTTTAATTTTTTGTAATAAGCACATCATATTGAGTTAAGTGATAGTTTTGGTTTGGCAACACTATACGTAGTTCTCCAGACATGGGGCGTACAAGAAAAATTTTGATTGAATGAACTATATTGGATTTTTAAGATTAGGAGCCACAAAATTTTTGAACGACCCCTATTTCAGTTTTCGTATTTTTTATATAGAATAAGTACATTGTATTGACTTAAGTGGTAGTTTGGGTTTGGTTACACTATTTGTAGTTCTCCAGATATGGGGCGTACAAGAAAATGTTTGATTGAATTATATATATTGGATTTTTTGGATCAAGGTCCACAAAATTTTTGAACTGACCCTAAATCGAGATTTTGTATTTTTTTTAAAGAGTACGTACATCATACTAAGTTAAGTGATAGTTTAAATTTGGTTACACTATATGTAGTTCTCCAGATATAAGGCCTACAAAAACTTTTTTGGCTGAAATATATTGGATCTTTTGATACAAAAAACGAAATGAAGGTCAATTCAACATTTTCTACTTTATTGAAATTAGGATTGCAGTGGAAAGGTGTCATTTTTTGTGTTATTGCAGAATTTTAGGATAATACGAGAAAGATAAAAATAATAGTATAAGTTTTCTAAAAGTCAAGCACCCACACCACCCTTAAATTTTCTAAGCACCTCCCTGAGTTTGAAATCCTGGCGGAAACCCTGGTTACAGGAGTCCTTGATTATAGGATCTCGGAAAGTCAAACCGCTGCACTGGAAGTGAAAAGTGTTGTAGGGAGCACGGGCGTCTTTCGTGGGGGTGGGGGCAGGGCAACCGCGTCCCCCCCAAATACTTTAGGTAAAAAATAAATGAATCAATGCTGAAAGTATTTAGATCTGTATGGAAGAAGTGAAAAGAGATTTAGAATTTAGATTTCTGGGCTTTCGGCATCTAACGCCATTTAGCCCGTCACGTTTGAGGGATGACGTGCCTCGGCGAGCACACTATCCGGGGAAAGGGAAGAAAGAAAGGATTGGGAAAGGAAGAAAGCGGCCTGGGATCTATAAGTTAGGTACAACCCCGGTATTTGTCTGGTGGGAATGAGGGAAACCCAGGTAAATCTCATTCAGGTTGGCTGGCCTGAAAAAACGTTTTACACTTTTTCAACCGAGTGACGCCACCCGAAATCGAAACCGGGACCGCTCGCATCGAAGACGAAAGCGTTAGGGACTACGTTAGGTTAATGTGATCAAAATGTCCGCCTGACGTGTGTCACTTTTAAAGAAAGATTTGTCACTTGCATAGTAGTCTTGGCTGCAGACACACAATTATTTTATTGCTTAACCAGCAACAATTGGTTTCCATGACGAAGAAAGACTGGAGAAGGGAAGGAAAGGATGTATAGAAAGTTAATCCGTGAATTAAGAAGGGAAATCTACATGACAGGGAAATATGCAATAGAAATGAAGGTGACAAGAGAAATTTGAATATTATATATGAGAGTAAATTTCATGAGAATACTGTAGAAGGGTAGCAAGAGAAAACTACTATGACAATATAGAAACTAGGCCTAAAGATAAAAATGAGTGTTTAATGAGCGAACTGAGCTTGAGGAAGATGAAAAAAAAAAAAGTTAAGGAGCCATGTGACAGCAAGAATAAGTCGTGCATTTTATACATTAAAACGCAAAATGAAGTAGCCCTAATCGAGGGTGGTTCATTGGATAAGTTCAAAAATATAGATCGAAACGAACAACAAAAAGGTAAGACTTCTTTCAAAGAGTTAAGATTTTGTTAGCTAAAAAATCAAAATGTATGAGGACTATAAAACTACACTGCTGCAAATGCGTTTAAGAACATTGAGCAGGAATGTCAAGGTGAAGAAATTACTTAGAAACCATATTATATGTAAATTTACTTTTTTTTTCTCATGTAGCCTACCAGTGATGGAAGAAAATCATGATGAATTATGTTGGTAAAGGTAGAAAGAACGGATCCCGTTAGTAAAGTAGATTTCAATTTATTCATAATTTTGACGTAAATTTAGTTGGGGTCTACTAGCATTCTAGTCGTCGTCGTCCCCCCCAATTTTAACATGCCAGAGACGCCCATGGTAGGGAGTATCCCCTTAGTTACTGTATGTAGTCAGATGAGAGAATCTGCTGCATCAATATATCTGCTAAAGCAATTGCGCTTTGGTCGTAAGATAGTTTAACCATGATAGGGAATTAGTGTTGTACACCTAAACATAGGCTACTTTGATCATATATTGGTTGATTGGAATGGTAGCATGAAGGCTACCCTTGGAGTCCATGTCGAAGGCGAGTGACGTTAAATATACTTAGGAATTGGTTCCGTCCTAGTGGTAGAGGAACTTTCTTTGAATCCGAATGCGTTTGGGTTCGATCCCCTGTGTGTGTACTTCTTAGCACAATTAGGTGCTGTGAATATTTAAATGTTTCTCAGGGCAACTTTCATGTAGGAAAGTGAGAGAGTGAGTGTTAACCAAATTCCTCATTCCTTGAGTGCAAGGAAATTCAGTCAGAGCCGTGAAGTGAAGGCTGACAACCTAACCCAAAGACAAACCTATCTTATATATTTTAGATAGATCCCTTACGGTAGACTTACTTTGGAGTCTCAGATCCAGGAGTAGTCCAGACTGTGTCCTGTGAGTCAAGGTCCAGTCTTTGAAATGTAAGGAGTCAAGGTCCAGAGTTGAGAGATTACTGCAACCCCTATTTCCACAGGTCTCTTTTGATTAAAGAGATTTGAATAATTAATGAAATTATGATAATTAGAAGTTAGTTTGTTTTCTTGCTTTCTTCATTATTTATTGGGGAAAAGCAAGCAGAAGATTTTTGGATGCATATAGGGATGGAGTGGCGTCCTAACTGTCTAAATTAATCATCCATTTTCTAAGTTAGAATACTTATTACAAATAAATATTTAATCTCCCAATTAATTCCTCAAATTTTTCATTTAATTTCTTTGATATGAACTGATCCTAGGCATAACGAGCATGTAATTATTATTGGACTTATAGATATATATTTATTTAACAGATGGTTGTGAATGCAAAGTTTTCTGTAAATTTAAATTTTATTTTAATTGGAAGAAAAGATAATAGTATATTTGTCGAAAGAACGAAAGAAGAAGATCAATATTTCTTGCGGGAAGGAAAAGTTGATTCAGTAACTTCACCTCAAGTGGGGTCTTAGCCAGTTATATATACAGGGTGACCCAAAAGTAGGTATACAGTACCGTACTGCATTTTATATAATTTCTTATTGTTATCCATCAGATAGACTTAGTTTCTTTATTATTTGTTCTTAATGTGTTTTTAGTTACATCTTAAGCTCGGAAGAGCAGAAACAAATAAACTCATAAACTAGAATGTTATACTTGATCAATGCAGGGGTGTATACCTACTTTTGGGTCACTCTTTATATATATATATATATATATATATATATATATATATATATATATATATATATATATATATATATATATATATATATATATATCAGATATATGGCCTAGAGCTGTATAGAGCTCTGTCAAGAGAGTGCATAAGATTATACAGACAGACAGACAGATCGGATTCTAAGAGCATTACATTCGAAAATAGGATCGAAGGTTCACGATCACGATAACATCATTTTTTCTTCCAAACTACAGTGCGCGACTTTTGTATTGATGAGTTAGTCAATTTTAATATTTTATGGTAAGCATATTGAAGAAAAAAATCTAAACCACGTCACCATGTAAAATTACAAACATTCCAAATTTAATAATTAGTGGCATAGCCAATCTGGTATGATGAAGAGTGCTAACAAATCCAATAACGAAAAACCACACATATACCCTAACAATTATGTGGCGTGGCAGATTGTCCGGTCGGCCAGGAGACTTCCTGAACTCTTGCAACGCGAATATCAATATTTTCTCTCAGTACAAAGACGTGGAGCGAATTGCATGAGAGATAGATAAGAAAGAAGTTAGGTTATTTCAATTTTATTTAGTTTACATAGTACTGAAATAATTACATAGTTACAAACTTGCTAAGAAGCTCTAAATTAAACTTTCCAGCGCTGCAGCCCATGGAAGGCTATGTCAGGGCAACCAGGTGTCTGACATTCAACTGGCTGGTTGATGGGTGGCCAGGCGCTATTACTTCTGGCTTTCTAAATCGGAGATCACTAGCACTTGTTTTATGTTTCTGAACATTTGTCTCATGTTGCTGGATGAGTACCAGAAAATGTGCTTCCACAGAGAATAGAACGACGGACAATTCCCACCGAGGCTGCGTACACCAACAATTCAGATAAACTGGAAATTATTATTATTATTATTATTATTATTATTATTATTATTATTATTATTATTATTATTATTATTATTATTATTATTATTATTAATAATAATAATAATAATAATAATAATAATAATAATAATAATAATAATTGAACATAGAGTAATAAGATCAAATATAGAACCTGTTCCTCGAACGCTGAATCCTTATCAGAAACCATTACTCGCTCTCCTTTACTGTCTTTGTTTTATGATAATAAAGGTTGAAACCAAAAATCGTTAATTTGAACCACTCCATTGTAAAAAAGAAATGAAATCTTTAAGTTTTACGTTTCACGGTTATGCCAGTTAAGCTAAAGGAGACGGTAATGATGAGTAATGAAATGGTGGAACGGATAAAGTGGGAGAAAACAGGAGAACCCCGAGAAAAGCAACGCACACGATGTTTCTTCACCACAAAGTTCACTTGGCGCGAGCTGGGATAGAAGCACCGACCACATGCACCAGAGCTGAACGCTCTATCACTGAGCCACCGCCGCCTTGCAGTGCAGTTTGAATAGAGGATTAAGGGGGCAAAGAGAAGCTATTCGTGGGACTATGAACCAATTGAAAAAAAAAAAAAAAAACTTCGTTTCCAGTTTTAGCTGTATGAAAATCTAAAAACCAGAATTACTAGTAAATTTAACCACTTCCGCTTTCGATACAGCGTTGCGGGCTGTAATGATATAGATAAATATATAAATAGATACATAGGGCCGGATCCAGAATTTTCTGAAGGTGGTGCACCAATAACTACTACTACATTTGAATTAAATATTTTTAAATGCCAAATGCATATGTGGTTTGAATGAGAAATATTGTTTAGTAGGTAAATCCTTTTCCTTCAAACTTTAGAAAATCGACTTAAAGTATAACTTTTGCAAAACTCCGCTTTCTTTTAAGCCCCCAACGGAAAAATGAGGGTAGAAAATTTCAGAAAGTTGCTTTTTTCACCGTTAGTAGCTATTTTCTCATTTTCGATAGCGTATATTAACAACGAAGACTTCCCTTAATCCGGCCCTAGAACATTTCTGTTCCATGGTGATAAATTTCTGGTTTGAACAGAGGGTTAATGATAAAGATGGAATATTCCTGACAACCTGAATCGATCTAAAGAAAACACTTCTCGATATCTTTTACAGTTTTTCGTCTATAGAAATTAGTATTGAAACGGACCGTAGTAGGTCTAGTAAATTTCAACAACTTCTGGTTTTGGCAGAGTGTTATTCTATTGAGACCCTAATTCAACCATAATTGATGAGTCAATTGCAAGAAACCGCAACTCGATATCTTTTAATGTTGTGGCTTTATAGAATAAATATAGAAAGCACAAGTAATAGTAAATTTTAAACACTTCCTGTTTTGGCAGTGTTGTTGATAGTCATGTTATGTTCTCTAAAAACAATGAATCGTTTGTAAGGAGAAAGATTCTTGCTAACCATACCGATTTCTCTTTGTGTTGATAAATGTTTGTTTCAAATAACTCACTTCTGGCCTGAAAAGAGTTTCCACAGAGAAGAAGGCTGAATCGATTGTTAAAACCCGTTTCTTGATAGAGCAACCCACATTATGCTTTATTTTTTGTTTAGTTATGCTTTATTTCTCTCCAAATTATGCTTTTTGTTAATTTCAATCATTGAATTACATTAATCGTGTATAATGTTTAATACTTACTATACGTATATTAAATATTCTAAATATCTTGATTTATTTATTAATATTTTATGCAACCAGTTTCTTTCATATTTAATGAACTTTCTACTTAATGCACTGTAAAGAGATATGCTTTACTTGAGTCAATTTTTTTAATCACTTGTGTGCGCCTTAGAGGTGCATATATACAGAAAGGGAAAGTAAAAGATGCCACCAAAAAGTACAGAAAGTGCTCAAGTTCAAGAGGTACACATAACAATATAATGTAGAGTTCTTGTGTACTATTCATTGTTGGCGGAAAGTTTTCTTCTTTTTTTTCTTTTTTTATTTTCTCCACATCAAAGGATTGCACCGAAAAGTTTACAGAAATAAAAATAAGCTGTTCATTGTTGCATTGTTATGTACTCAATGATTTTCCATTGTAAATATTGGTTTTAAAAGATATTAATACTGATACTGAAACAGACATTTCCAAGAATTGTGATATATATTTTAAATTATGCTTTATGCTTTATTTTCTAAAATTATGCTTTATTATGCTTTTAAAATTAGTTTCTTCTGGACCCTTAGACAACCATAACCATGTTCAAGGTACCAACCATATGGGTAAAATGCCATTATGCTTTTTATGCTTTTGGGTTGCCCTATTGATATGTCTTACCGGTTTTGTTTCATATAATCAGTACTGAAACCGGAAGCAATGGTAAATTTAAACAACATCCGGTTTTAATGGCAGAGTGCTGTGGATTTATGATATGTTGTCTTAAGACGCTGAATCGTTTTTTTTTTTTTAAAAAAAAGAAACATTTCTCGTTATTACTGAGATCGTTTCTGTGGTAATAAACATTGAAACCAGATACTTGTAATTTTAATCACTTCCGGTTTTAATAGATCTGTAAGAGAAGATATACAATTTATTCTTGGCGCGCTTAATCGATTGTAAGAAACCGCACCTTGATAGAATTTACCGATTTTGCTTCATGGAAATCAGTATTAAAACCGGAAATAGTATTAAATTTCTACTACTTCTGATTTCGAGATGGTCTTGTAGATAGATATGATATGTTGTCTTAAGTGCTTACTGACTTGAGTTGATTTTAACGTCCCTTTCAGGAGCAAGCTTATATGAGACGGGACCTACTGATTACCGTGGAATTCGAAACATATAAACTCCCCCGGAAATCGAACTTGGGGCTCCTACGCCAAAGCGGCGTACGCGAACCGCTTAGCTACAAATGAGCTCACTCTTAAGTGACTGAATCGAAGGGAAAAACAGAATGTTTATATTGGCTTTACACGCTAATTAGTTTACTAAAACAGCTTCTCGCTTTCTGTTACTGTTCGAGTTCTATGGCGATAAACGTTAAAACCGAAATAGTAAATCTGAACAACTTCCGGTTTCTGTAGAGTGCTGTGCATAGTCATGGTATGTTGCCTGGAGACGCTGAATGGTAGGCAAAAAACCGCTTCTCGTTATCTGTTACAATTTTAGGCCTACCGCTCACTGGCGACAAAACAGTTGCGCAACTATCTCGTCGCTGTCGCCTGCAGTCAGCAACTTCACGGAGACAAAACAGTTTTGTTGCCATACCCTCGCTCACTGGCGACGGCAACAGAAAAGTTGCCGAGCATTTGATATCACAATTTACATAATCGGCAACCGGAACAGTTCACATAATCGCTGGTTTCGGACATTAAAAAAAAAAAAGAATAAAACTACCGCCCATTCCAATGGTTAAATAAATAAATTTAAATAAACTTTCGAAGGTAGCGTCAACAGGGGCGTTATTTCAGACTTCACTTGAGGGGGACAAGAGCACCACCGACATAAGACTTTCACGTTTTGTACTAGTATATTAGTAGACAATTGATTAAAGTATATGTATTCCTCAAACTGTTGTGGAGCAATTGCACCTCCTGCCCCCCCTAAATGACGTCCCTGAACGTCAATGAGTGACAAAAGTAACAGCATTGTGTATGCTAATATGAACGGGAACAATTATTCGAATCAAAGGATAACAAGAATAACGAAAATATAAAACGACTGGAAATAACTAACAGAACGAAACTAACAAAAGCGGCAATCCGACAACACTGTACAGTAACTGCACTCTCAATGTTCTACGTATAGCCATAAAATAAAAATTGGCTTTCTTCGTTCTTCCCGCGTATTCTTCACGTTTTAAAATCGGCCATTTTTATACAGTACAGTTTTTTTTCTTTTTTATATTTGAAATGGAAAGAAACTTGAAAATGATAATTTTATCTGTATTTTTTTCTAGTTGTGGGAAATTAATGAAAGTAGTAGTGTGTAGTATGACAGCGATATGTCATTATCGAAAAATGTACCTACCTGTGTTGTTTTTTCTTGGCTGGAATGCTCATTCTAGTTTCTTATAACAGCGAAACACACTTCCTTCCATAATTTCTTCTTTATATATATATATTTCTTCTTTAACACTGAGCGTTTCTCTATATCCTCAATTAATTTTTCATAGTCTTTATCACTAAAGACATGCTAGTCACTAATCAAAGAATGTATTAGTTTCCATTGCGAACACTTCTTTTCACGCGCTACACACGGAACGAACTGTTACGTGAAAAAAAAAAGTACAAAACATTTATTTTTTACCTTTCTATTTGGAGGTACCTCGGCAACTTTTCTGTCGCCGTTGCCTCAGTGAGCGGACTCCCATAAGACTCAATGCATTTTTAGATGTTGCGAAACTGTTCCGTCGCCGAGCTGTTGCCCTGCTTGGCGACACCTCGGCAACTTTTCTGTCGCTGTCGCCTCAGTGAGCGGACTCCCATAAGACTCAATGCATTTAGCCAGAGCAACAAGATAGTTGCCCGACAAAATGTTGCCAGTGAGCGGTAGGCCTTAATCTACCCTAGTAGCAGATACAACTTGCAAACCGCTTGCTGTCGGCCAAGCTTGCACCAAGCTTGACTGGAAAACGTGCAAGCATGTAGTAGCTGTATTCTAGTAACGAACTTACATGGAAGCAACCTTGCACTCAGTGTTCCATTCAAGCTTGACGCAAGCGTTTTACAAATCAAGTCAATAACTAGTGAACGGCCAGTGATGCTATTGCGCTCTGCGAAAGGTCTGCAGCATCGCTTGCAAGTATAACAAAAGGCAGATCGTATAAAAGCATGCGTTTCAAGTGCAAGTGTAATTAGACCAAAAGCCAAGCACCCGCCGACTAGCCGAAAGCTTTCTTGCTACTAGAGTATAGACAAAAACCCTGAAACCGACTAATTTTTACAACTGCCGGTTTGAATTGATAGTTAACAGAGGATATGGTATGTATTTCTTGGAACGCTAAATCGATTAAAAAAAAAAAGTTTTCGATCTCTCTTACCGTTTTGAATCTGATACCGGTATCTTTCAACGGACGGATGGATGAACGAAGAAACCTGTTCTACTGTATAAGACTTCCGACAAGTGTTTATAGCATAGTTTGAAATTCTAACAAATTTCCTCTTAGTTACACAAATTGGAGATTTTTTTTTTTTTTTTTTTTTTTTTTGTATGTGGCCCGTATCTTCTTAGGGAAGACGATGTTAACAACGCCTTTCATTTAAAGCTGCCCAATCAATACCTGATCGTTCGATCTCAAAATCTTTATAAGCACCATTATAAAGATAATTATATTTTCTCACCTGTTAACGTCTTTACAATCTCATCACACTTCATCAGGTATCGCACAGTTATCACACGTCATCAACTATTACGTTATCATCCTAATGCTTCGAGAACTTCGTCCGCCAACCTTCCGCAATACTCAACAAACATTAGTAGTTACTTGTAGCCAAGTTGTGGAATGTATGTTGCAATATGTGGCAGCGCCGGACTCAATCAGCACATATCAGCGAAGGGAAATTAGCTTTAGTCTGAAGATTCTCATATTCGGGAAATTCCCGAAGTATTCAATGTGAATGGAAAGTTACTACAGGATGGAGTGCAAAAGAATTGATAATTCCAGATATCAGCATTTGAACTATTTCCTTCCATTATAACTGAGGCCAATGTTACAACATTGATTCACACAGGCTCGAGAGAAATGAAAGAAAAAAAGACATAGAACTGTGTAAAATGATTTTTAATCAACCTTTAATTATATAAATCCAGTAAAAATAGATAAAACTAAAGAAAATAGATTTGAAACAACAAATTAGAGCATGGTAACTGTGGTAGAGTGCTCACCTCTGGTGCGAGGAATCAATGGATTTATTCCAGGTCACAAGGCTTTCAGGTGGGCTACATCGTGTCTGGGGCTGCGGTGGCTCAGTGGTAGAGCACTTACCTCTGTTGCGTGGGGTACTTGGTTCGATTCCAGCTCGCGCCAAATGGACTTTGTGGTGAACAAACACCATGTGGGTGGGTTTCCTTGGGGTTCTCGCGTTTCCCCCACCATTTCATTCATTTCTCCTCATCACCGTCTCCTTTAGTCTACCCGTTAAGCGTGGGACGTAAAATTAAACATTTCATTACATCGTGTGTCTGGATTTCTACGAAGTACTCCGGTTTTCTCCCCCATTCTCATTCTACCAACGCTTTCAAAACATTCTCTTTCATTCACCATCCGCCTTCTCTAGTATAAAAGGCATCACTATGGGACGTTAAACTAGGAAGATCATTCTATTTCATTTGAAACAGCAAATGATAATCTATAAATTCACACCACTAGATAAAATTCCAAAACTGTGACATAAGGGTTTCGCCTTTGCTATTACTACTAGTAGTAGTAGTCTACTACAATTTATCGAAAAGCCTGTGTTTCTCAAACCGAATGGGGGCAATTGCCCCCTACCCTCCTGAAGTGACACCCATGATCCAAGAAATAAGAAGTTTCAGACAACGTTCGTCAACGTAATATCAGGAATTAAGAAGAACTAAGACCAGAATCAGTGTTACCAGGGCTCACGATTAAAAAGCAGCGAAGATGTGTTCCAACAGTAGTGGATTTCAACTATTTGTAGCACAAACATAAAAATGAATTATTTTACAACTATATACTTATACTTCTAATACAGAACCTTATACACTTGGAGTTGGAAATACGTCAGATACAGAGTGGCAACGGTCAGGCGGCGACCACAGTTCCGGACTGTTGGCTGTGGTGTGTTAGATGCGCTTAAAAATATTTCTTCATTCTCTTTTAGCAGGTCTAGAGACGTAATTTTTAGAATACATAGGCCTACTCAGCATAGTTCTGCCATCTAGTATGATATTTTGACCTTGGTGGTCAACACTGATAAGACGCGTCCCCCATTTAAAGGGGTTCCCATACTGGAGGTTCAAAAATCTTCGGGGCAACTTTTATCTAATGTTTGCAGATCTGAAGATTTTTTTTAAAAAGTACTAAAACAAGAATTGAATATCCAACATGTTAATTTTAGTAAAATTATTGTTCATTGCGAATAGAATTATTCAACAAATAAAACCTTTATTGAATTATAGAAAACTAATAATGTATTGTGAATTTATATATGAATATATCTATATCTATCTATCTATCTATCTATCTATCTATCTCTCTCTCTCTCTCTCTCTCTCTATATATATATATATATATATATATATATATATATATATATATATATATAATAGCGTATTCTTATGAGTTATAGCCTACAAAAAATTAAAAGTAGCCCCAAAAGTAGTGTGTACTTAGAGGCACTTAAAAATTGCCCTATCCATTACTTGTAGTCCAATCTGGCAATACTAACCAGAATTGTCCGGCAAAACAGGAGTCATGCTGTTTGTCAGTCTATAATATTCTCCGATGTTTGAATATTTAGGTTATTTGATTCGAATGTGTCGAAATTTCCTAAAGACGATAGTTTCCGAAAACTGTTTGTTTTAAATTTCCATATTGACATCATGATTTTCTATGTGATTCGATATATCTTGCTGATAGTTCCATAACTGGCTGGCTGGTACAGGGTGACCCAAATGTAACCACAAACAAAACTTCTCGCAACTTAACGAACCAAGATACTCAAAATGAAAGGTGAGACCGATGATACGTTTTTATAATGCAGCTTTCTTGGAGGTGAGAGAATATGGTGGGGGACGACCTATACCCTGAAATTTGATCTTGCATGCTCGTCTATGCAACCACTAAATACACTGGGTTAAATCCGCAGTCGTAGTTCGCCGCCTATGTTAATTATATGTATTGCCCTTCGTAATCTCGGACATAATATTCAAAAAACGGAAATTAAAACTCTTCACACTAATAAAAATACATACGAGTATTCACAGTACCGTAGTTCATTACACGTTACTTCACCGTATCAATTCTAGTATATATATATCTTCTGAGGGATTTTTAGTATTGATGTACAACCTGTACGTGGCGTTGATGGGGAAACAACAGGTTCTAAAACCTTTAATGGGCCGATCAGTCAAATGCTTAATGGCTGTGAAAGATTACCTGTAGTTGAATTTGAAAGAGTTGACTGCATAATCCCTGAAGTAGACAGTCGAATTCTCAGCAAAGTCCAGCAGTACCTTTTGGATATTTTAGATCAGTAAATGCAGGGGAATGTCCAAAAGATTTGTCCTATCGAGACCCTGAACCTATGTCGCACTCAAGATGGCTGACAACCGCAAACATAATTCTTAGGTTGTACATCAGTACTGAAAATCCCTCAAAAGATCTTAAAGAATTGGTATTTTTTATATTGCGTTCTTACGTGCCTTTGTGGTTTAAAATCAAAACAAGCCATACTTTTTCAGATGGTTCGAAACATCTTTTTGAAGCAATTGCTACAACAAAATACCTCCCTGAAACTCTTCGACAAGTGGTAGAGCCTGTAATTGAGAGAAACGCATTTTTTGCCTATCTAGAAAACTTGCTTTTGGCTATGATAACGGACGAAAGGAAATATATTAGAGAACTTGCTCTTAGACGAATAATAAAGGCAAGACACGCAAAACCTAAAGAAAAGACAATCAGGAACTTCATACCACTCAAACTCAATTTTGGTGCTAAAGATTATACTGAAATGATTGACTGGTTGACCTGCAAAGTATCTTCTCCTCCATTGTTGCGTCGAATCAATGCTGATGAAATCAGACTCCTTATACAGAGTGGCATGGTACCCGATTGGGAAGTTGTAAGAGGATTTCCTTGCCACACACAAGCTGTCGAGAGACATGTAAAACTGGTATCAGAAGTAGCTGGCAAAGTATGTGATGCTCAGTCAAGAGATGGATATATCAGGGCAACTCTACAATCCAGAGCTATTATGCCACACTTCAGCCAAACATCTCATTTCAAAGTGAATCCTCATTGCTAAAACAAGTGAAAAAATCCACAAAAATCAAGGATTAACTAAAAATATGTAAAACACACCTGCATTGGATGGTTGGTTGGGAAGGGTGTGAGTGGAACTCGAACTGGAGCCACCTCCTCGTGGTGAGTTCTGGGTCATTCCTGTTTACGAATGGGCGAAGAGCTGCAGATGAAATTATTGAAATTTTAAGTACAATTTAAAAAAATAAAAAAAAAGTTGCATGAACGGTTTTACAATGTTCGTTTTGCTCTTTAAACCAGTCATTTAACTGAAATAATCCAAACTATGTTATACAAATGAAAAATGTTATTTTTTGGAAAATAATTTTCAATTATGTTGTGAATTTAAAAAATACAATAACTATTTTTTTTACAGTTTTATACAATTTATATTACAAAAAATAAATCATGGAATCGAAACTATTATTTATTTATAAGACAAAAGAAATGGAAAATCACAAGATTTTCGTCATTTTTGGTAAACTTTAACTGCGATGCGCGAACGGAATATGTTAACCGATTTCAATTTTTTTTTCTTAATTTTTCTAATCAGTACCAAAGGCAACTTTTCCGCGCTATAGCGACTTAAAAAAATAAAAAGTTTTTTTTCGGCCCACCCTAGTACGCACACCACCAGTTCAGATCTTAGTACGGGCTGTGTTAGTGTGAGTTGAACAGTGCACAGACGAGGATCGTAATCACTAGGGCCCGGATAATTATTTAATTACATATTTTTGTAGGGGTTATATTTTTATACCAAATCAGTGTAATAATGTCATTTGTGACCCATAGTGCCTAAAAACACCCATTTGAAAGTACATATATTTACATATTTTACACTTATGTACATATAATTACATATTTTACTCATGAGCACATAATTTTACATATTTCTTGATATTTTCATGTTTTATAGGGATTTTTCATACAAAAGCTGTTCAACAATAGAATTTGAAAAGAAGAAAACACTCGTTTCTCTTTGAATTTAAAGTGGTTGCTTTATTTTTAATTTTTATTATTTATTTATATATTGTTTCACTGCGTTACACCCTTTTAAAATAGTATTGAAGCGTAGTTTGGCGGATTGGTAGGGTAGGGAGAGTTGGACACAACCGTGTTTGATTAGCAATCGTACACTCTCGGTCGCGGTAGTAGCGCTCACATCCTTACGTGCGATTAATAATTCAATCGAATTACTTTCGCGACGCGGTTTTACGATTGCCTATCGTGTTGTTGTCGCAAACTCGCCCCACTAATATTTTCCTTCTTCGAAAAATATTAAATCAGATGGGGAAGTTTGCATTCACGCAATTGGTAACACTGAAGTCTTGATTCACAAAAGTGAAGCGCCTGCCGTCACAACGCATGCTGTAGGGAAAGTGTGAGCTAGGAGTTCGACAGTGGCTGTTACAGTGAGTGCCTCGTGGCTGGTGATGCTCCGTGAGGAAGGAGATTAAGTGGGCCCTGTGATACACCTACACTACACTTACACTTTCTGTTCCATTTACACGTACATATATTCTCTTCTTTTTTACACTTTCTATTTTCATTTTATACTTCTCACTTTCCTCTATTTTTTTGCCCTGGTCACCTTGGCTTTTCGCCCTCTTTTCCTGTCTGAACTTCTTTCCCGATTTTGACTTTTTCCTGATTTTGACTTTTTTTCCCGACTTTTGTCCTTTCCCAATTGTGTCCTGTATTTTATTCTATTTTGCTTTTGAATCATAAATCCCCTGTTTGAGGTACACATTTGACTATTTTGCATTAGTAGCACATATGGCTAGTGAGCTGGTGCACCTACCTATTTGACCGGTAATGGTCTACGACAAGACAAGTGTGAGCTATTTTATCGAATATTTAATCTCCTGTGCTGTCAGCAAATTCTGTTTCCAAGATGCCAAAGGACAAAACCCCGTTGTCAATAAGACTTAAGCATTTCACGGAAGAATTTGAGCATTTTTCCACCGATGGAAAAGTGCTTTATTGCCAGGTTTGTGAGAAGGGTGTCTCATGCGCTCAACGTTCCCAAGTTATGCAACACATATCCACATCACGCCATCAGACCCGAGCTTCAAAACCTAAACCACAAAAGCAGTTGCTAGTAACTGAATCTCAAGCTCAAAGTAGTCCAGGGCCACGGAAGTCTCAGTTTTCAAGTGATCTGTGCCGTGCTATGGTATGTGCTGATATTCCTATTTGGAAACTAAACAATACAGTACTTCGTGAATTTCTGCAACAATACACACACGAAACAGTTCCAGATGAATCTACAATCAGAAAGCATTACGTGCCTGATTTATATGTGGAAACAATGAACTCTATTCGTGGGGAAATCGGTGATGGTCCTATTTGGGTGTCAATTGACGAAACAACTGATGTAGAGGGGCGACATGTTGGTAATGTTGTAATAGGTTTGTTGAAAGATAATGAAGTCAGCAAGCCTATCCTGTTAACTAGTGATTTGTTGCCGCGATGCAACCATCAAGCCATTGCAAAACTCTTTAATGATGCTATGGGACTTATGTGGCCTGATGGTATTAAGCATAACAATGTCTTCCTTCTAGTGACTGATGCAGCACCGTACATGTGCAAAGCCGCAGAAGCTTTGCAAGTATTGTATCCGAAGCTGTTACATCTAACTTGTCTTGCCCACGCATTTCATCGTGTTGCAGAATTTGTTCGTTCTAGATTTTCACATGTGGATGCATTAATTTCAAATACAAAGAAGGTATTTTTGAAGGCTCCCAGTAGAGTTGAGAAATTTAAAGAACTGTTCCCTGAACTACCTCTTCCTCCTCAGCCGGTACTAACGAGGTGGGGAAGCTGGATTGATGCTGTGTGTTACTATGCTACGAACTTTGATGCAGTGAAACAAGTGTTACAACATTTTGATTCTGAAGATGCATCTTCCATAGAAATAGCGAAACAAATGTTTGATGACAGGAAGTTGAAGCATGATATTGCCTACATTCAGAGCAATTTTTCATGTCTCAGTACTACTATTGAATCCTTGGAGAAATCATCATCTAGCCTTTCAGACAATCTTGAAATTGTTCGCTCAACAGTTGCTTCTCTGGTAGGTGTGAAAGGATCGGTTGGGGATGCAGTGAATAAGAAGATGGCTTTCGTTTTGGAGAAAAATCCAGGCTATAAGACAATCTGTGCTATTAGTGGAGTGTTAAGTGAAGCTAAATCCGATGTCGTGGCTATTGAATACACACCTTCTGATTTGTGCAAGTTTAAGTATGCACCAATTACTTCGTGTGATGTTGAACGATCGTTTAGTCAATACAAAGCTCTGTTGCGTGATAACAGGAGAGGTTTTGTGTTTGAAAATTTGAAACACATTTTCGTTCCTTACTGTTACGGAGATCGTCTGTTGAAATAGTTAAAAGACTAATTGAGAATGTTTTGTTCTTCACGATATTTTTTACTAAAATGTTTTGAGTGTGTAAGGTACGGTAAGGTCTTATAACGCTGGACGCCCATTAGAAGTACAATGGCACAAAGTTTTCGTAAAAATTCCTTCCTAAATAAGGTTAATTAAGATTAATTAGAGAGGTTAGGCTATGTTAGGTTAGGTTAGTATCCTTGTACAGGTAGGTGGGCCAGTGTTCTAGAATTATTCCGTAATGTACAGCTGAACGATCTTTGGATGATTCCTAAAAAGTATAAATATGCAGCAAGACTTTGTGTGGAGTGAAACGACCCTTTAGTGCATAGAAACTCTTTTATACGCGATAACAAGGTAAGTTTTCTGACTGAAAATTTGAAACTCATTCTGTTTCTTAGTGTTGCGGAGATCGTGCTGGAAAAGTAACAGGTAGTAAACATTGTAATTGAATAAATATTGTATTTACCACATTAAATGTAGAAAACGTAATAGAAAATGCTGGTATTTTCATTTGACATAATTTGCTCTTTTCGAAGGGTTTTATTACATATTTTTGAGATTTTATGTGCATATATATATGTACATATTTTCATTGTTTTTAGTACATAATTATCCGGGCCCTAGTAATCACAATGCAGCAAAGGGTGTTCGTTGTGGAAAGTTGGGTGAAAATACACTCGTGAAAAGTGTGTGGTCAGTTGTTTGCTTATGATTTTTATGGTGTCAAAGTGCCAGCAAAGATTGCAATGGTACGATTAATCAGAAAATAGCGTCAGACAGGATTTGTTTTGAATATGACAAAAAAAAAGTCCGAAACGTGTCCGAACACCTGAAATTGTGGTCATTTTCATTCATGTGGTCATTCAACAGATGAATGGTGGTCATTTTCCATATCTGCTATAAGCAGGTTAGCGAACTATTTCCTTTCCTCTGCTGTCTTTCTTTATACCCTGGAACTTTGTTCCCCGCTGTATTTTTATTTTCCCCACCCTGTATATACAGGGGTGAAAGTGTATCTGAAAAGGTAGGGCGGGATGACGGTAGATAGGTAGCGGGATGACGTCATGCATCCCTCCTGCCTATCTTTCCCCATTGTATTTTTTTAGGAACTGAGGGGACGCAGTACTTATTTTTTGTAGGTGGGGGAACGATGTTATAATCTTTAGGTCAATACTAACTAAATGAAAGAAAGGGGTGAAAATAATGTGCAAAAAAAGTCTATCTGTTGCCTTAAGCATTGGCATTTCCTTCAAAGGTGTTTTATGAATATACGTTTTTCTGCGCCTTCGGTGTATTATTTCGTTAAAGGCAACGTTCACTAACTGCGAACAGATCATCAAAAAAAAGAAAAAAAGCCAGTTAAGAAAAAACGTAGTTACTTGCATATATGTTTTGTACACCCGTAACTGAAATTAAAGTTTTTATCTGAACATACCGAGCGGATATAAATTGATGAACAGTGAAAGCTCTCGTTTCAAAGGAGCAAGGTCTTTGGTTCGAGCTATGCAACCAATTATCCTGTCTCTCGAGATGAGTTTAGGATTTTTTTTGTCAGTTTTGCCCGGCGAATGATCTTAGGGTATATTCAAAAATACGCCCTCGGCGACTTTCTTCATAAAATTTAGCCCATCTTTCACTGTATCTGTTTAAACTTCAAAACAGGCGGTAGCTTTACAATTGTGCATGGAAGTTTGTTAAAATAAATAACAAATATATCAAATACTTTAATTAATAATATCTTAACTAGCAAAGAGCTCTCTATCATGTATCCTGATTCGATTCCCGAGGATAATACATTTGATTCGGTTTTAGTGATACTGTCCGGCTTAACAATCTACATTAAGGGACCGACGCGTTCAAGAAATGCGTTTACTGATACAACACAATGCTTTATGAAAAAACAAAGGTCCTCTTCTTTTCTTCCTTTTCTTAATTGGTGCGAGCGGTCCCGGGTTCAATTCCCGGTAGGACTCTCGGTCAAAAAAAGTATAAATGCTTTTTCGGGCCAGCCATTCTGACTGGGGTTTTCCTGCGCTTTCTTCATTTACACCAGACAAATGCCGAAATAGTACCTACCATACAGGTACAGGCCCCAGGCCGCTTCTTCCCTTCTCCAATCCTTTCTTCCTTCCCTTTCCTTGGATAATGTGATGGCCGAAGGACGGCACCCTTCATACGGGAGAGGAAAACATACAGCCAGTAATGCTGAAAGCCCAGAAATCTTATTTCTAGCCCTAGACCTTTTCTTAATAATAATAATTTTTCAGCGAAGAAAATATTATTTCTCTCTCTCTTCAGAAAAAAATAACGAAATTAAAAAATTGAGCAACCCTAACACTGTGATCATCAAATTGCAAAATAATAATAATAATAATAATAATAATAATAATAATAATAATAATAATAATAATAATAATAATAATAATAATAATAATAATAATAATAAATAAAATAAAAAAATAAAAATAAAAAAAATACTCTCTATTCACAGACCAATCAGTGAATTCTTTGTGACGCACATTCCAGCAATTTGTATCCCAACATATCTTATTACTTTATTCTCTACTAGATTTAAGAACTCAATATTGGGAAATTCCCACCGCTAAAAATATCGATGAACAAACACATACCACATTGTAGCTTCTCTCTATGGTAATCAAGAAAGAAAGTTCTTTCGCTTTTTCACCCACCACCTTCGAACATCGATATGTCACCTAAGACGTATCTGGAAGATAAAAAATAGTCCCCATCAGCATCGACGACTTTCTGCCAACGTTCTGGAAGGCTATGGATTCCATCGCGGTAGAACTTGGTGGGCTTTGAAGCGAAGAAAGTATCAAGTGCATTTTGCACTCTATTAGGGATTTGAACTGGCGTCCTGTAAGGTGATTGTCCAAGGTATCGAATAGGTGATAAGCGGACGGTGCAATGACCCGGCAGCATGGCGGATGCAATAGTGTTCCCCATCCAAGGCGTAGAATGGTGTCTCGGGTCATCCTAGCCATGTAAGTCTTAGTGTTGTCCTGTAACAGGAGGACCACGTTGCTATTCAGAAGTGCTGGCTGCTCCAGAATTTTCAGTTTTTCTTGAACATGGCTCAACTGCTGACAGTATAGAGTTGCATTAGTGCTCTGAAAAGCCGGTAGCAGCTCGTGATGCACAATGGCGCGAGCAGTCCACCAAACACACAGGAAGATATTCTTCTGGTGCAGTGGTGGCTTCGGCTGTTTTGGAGTCAGTTCATTGGATGCTAACCAATGATGACGGCACCGTGGAGCTTCGTACATGACCCTCTTCTCATCATATGTCAACACACTGTAAAGAAATGGCTCCTTCATCAGACGAGACAGCAAAGAAACACAGGTGTCTGCTCGCGTTGACTTCTGGCATGGTGTCAAATTACGAGGGTCGGCTGATAAGTTCTCGAGCCCGGCCCCCTTTCGAATGTACTACCCTCATGTAATTGATGTCATATGAAATGCTGATCTTTTATATGTTTAAGTACCAAATTTCATGATTCTACCATGAACGGGTTTTATTTTACAGGTAATTGAATGAACCATGGCGGAGCCAGATGTCAAATTCACCAAAAAGGAGTTGCGAGGTGTAATGAAGTTCTTCTTCTTGCAACAGCAGTCGCCCAAGGAAATCCGTGGTTGCATGCTAGACCCATTGGGTGGACAGTGCCCTTCATACTCCACTGTAAAGAAATGGTGTGCGAACTTCAAGCGTGGTGAATTTTCAACAGAAGATGGTGACAGGTATGGCAGACCAGTTTCAGTGTCAACTCCGGAAAAAGTGGACCAGATTCATGACCTGATTTTGAGCATCAGAAGGGTTTCGCTTCAGGAGATAGCTGACAAAATTCACATATCCAAAGAACGTGTTGGGTCAATAATCCATTATCAGTTCGACATGCGCAAGCTTTCTGCGAAATGAATTCCAAAATGTTTGATCGCGGATCAGAAACGCAAACGTGTGAGATCATCGCAGGTGATTTTACGGCATTTTGCGAACTCCAAGGACGATTTTTTTGATTTAGCTTGTTACCCAGGATGAAACGTGGTTGCATTACTTTGATCCGGAAACCAAACAGCAGTCATGCCAGTGGCGCCACTCAGGATCTCCAAGGCCCAAAAAATTCAAAGCAGAAATGTCCGCAGGAAAGGTACTTGCCTCAATATTCTGGGATAATGATGGTGTTTTGCTCTCAGACTATCTTCCAAAGGGCGAAACCATAACTGGAGACTATTACTGTGGTCTGCTGGCTAAGGTAAAGGACGCTATTAAAGAAAAGAGCCGAGAAAAGTTGACACGAGGTGTGTTGTTGTTGCAGGACAATGGTCCCGTCCACAAGGCTGACAGAACAATGGATTTTCTGAGGGACCTAGGGATTCAGTGCAGTGACCACCCAACTTACTCGCCAGATCTTGCCTCTTCTGATTATTATCTGTTTCCAAATCTCAAAACAGCTCTGAAAGGACAGAAATTTCACAGTGATGAAGAGGTAATAACAGCTGCGGAACAGTTTTTTGCAGACCTTGAGAAATCTTTTTTTTTTTTTTTTTTTTTGAGGGGTTGGAAAAGTCGCAGCATCGAAGTGCTAAGTGTGTTGACCTTCGGGGGGACTATGTTGAATAGCCTCACACTTTCATGCCTGCAGCTCAAGTCCTTCTGGGTCGGGCCGAGAAGTTATCAGCCCACCCTCGTATGTGGGACCAATCGACCCAACTTGTAGTGCTTCCCAAGTTGATGGAGGTGTTGCCGAATGGTTTCTCAACTCACACTCAATTTTAGTTGCAGTTCCTCACATGTCTAGCCATTGTTCGCCTCAATTGCTACCTGAAGATCTTCATTTCGTACATGTGTTGGTCTTCCGGCGCGTAGTACGTCTTCGAGTGTATCGTCACAGTGCTTAAACTTGTTAGACCACCGCTGCACTGTCCATATAGTCACGACACCCTCACCAAAGTCGTGGTATATCTTCCGCCCCGTTACAGCACCGTTTAACCCCAGTTTGAATTCCTACAACATACACGCCCTTATGTCGTTCTGTGGGGATTCCATGTTCACTCTATCCTTGTACAAGTTCACGGTGTAACTGAACTGCCACAACCAAGTAGTATGTAAGCAATTAGTAAAGTAAACAATTCTTAATTAGTTGAAATCTATTTTGGTCCAAACTGTACCAGTCATCACCATCCAACAGCAGCAACAAATCTCAGTACTACATAGAATCATTATCCTATAGAAATGTATAGTCTTACACTCCTATAATCTATATTATTTTTTTTTTAAATCAAACAAGTGTATCGTGATGTGGTCTTTTAGTAAAGTGTATCATCTGTTAAAAAAGGTTGAGAACCACTGCTCTAGACTAGCCAAATAATAGTTCAGAGTCACAAAGGGTTCCCTTCTAATTATATTACATTATCAAAGGGTTCTGCGGAACACAGTTTGCACCCTAGTTTATAGGAAAAATTGTGTATTGACTTACGAGACTGTATTAACAATCTGAATGAACAATAATACACTTTTACGGGGCTGTCTTTAACTGTCACAAGTAAAGGCTCCAAATACATGAATCGATTTGCGAGATGAGACATAGTGAGCCTGATAGACGATGTAAAAATATGTGTATATGCAAAGTTATAGCGGCTGAGCAACATATAAAGGGATGAAGAGCTATGCTATGTTATAGAAATACATCAAATAAATCGTAAAAATAGTAAAAGATAGACAATGCTAACGGTGGTAGTTTCAAATATTGGCAAAAGAAAAATGGATAGAGTAAATCACGTACCTCCGCCGCCATCTTGAAATCCGCTATTTTGAAATTGGTTGTATCTTTTTAAATAAAAAGTTAGTCATGTGATATATTGATTAGGGCCAGTATGTTCTCAAAAAGTCAATTATGAACTTTATTGATCATTATTTGTATTTATTTGGAAGATTTAGAATCATTTTTATAGTTATTTACGAAATTCGAGCAGACTCGTACCCGTATGTTGAAAGTTTGGATTATCACAAAAATACATGCAAGTTAAACATATTTACAAGCATTGAAAACTAACAGTGAAATTTGATATTACTTCCAATTCGTTTCATATAGTGCCAAAAAGAACTGTTCCGGTCTGGAAGAACTGCTTCCGCTTTTGTTTCTTTTTTGTTTTTGTTCGTTTGTTTCTTGCGATTTAGGTCGGAAACAGTGTGTAGTCTATATAGCTACCTTTAGTTAAATGACATACTCACTAATGTAGACCATACCACAATAAAATCTGATACTATTTTTTCACCACTTGATATATTTTTCACTCAACTTTCTTTGTCTGCCTTCGTTATGTATATGGCTCCCGAACAAGACTTTAAATTGTCCACAATTAAAGAAAGGATCCTGGACCGACATTTCACACATACATAGTTACATTACTTTTCGAATAGCCCTCATATATATATATACACATACATTATAAATATATATATATATTAATTTCATCTCAATAATATTCTATATTCATTGCATAACTCCTCATTTTATTTTAATTCTATCAAATTATTGATAGAGAGGACATTTTCGAAGTATGACTAGTTTGTTAATTATTCAGGTCCTACGACAGATTCTTTAATTCGAGAATGTTGAGGCTTGTTGACAAAATAATTAAATAATTATTGGCGAATTAGCCAAATTCCATTTGTGACTTACACGACAACAGACGTCAGACGGCAGTAAATATTATGTATTACAAAATTATAAGATATTTTCATGGTCAAGTTTTAGGTTATAAATAAGTAGAGATGCAAAAAAGCTGGTTTTTTTGAATCGATGGTTTTTTTTTTTCACATAAAAAGCCGGCTTTTTTGGGAAAAAAAACGAGAATTTTGGAATTTTTGGCTTTTTTCATTTTCATGATTTTTCTATCTAAATAGCTTTCTTATAGTATATTCTATACTTAGATAAGAATTCCATGACCTAAATGCCATATTTCGCTCTAAAAGTCACCATCAAGATGGATGGAGCACATGTTTTACGAATTAAAGCTAACATGAAGAATGTAGTATTTGAGGGCAATTTTAGAGGCTATTTAACTTTATTTTAACTTTTGAGTTATCGATATTTCTTCTTCTCGATATCATTTCAGTTTGTCGTCTGTTTCATTTCTAAGAGCTTAGTACTCTAGCTTCTAACGCAGAAGTTAAACTTACGTTTTTCTATATATCCGTCAAAGCGTACGTTTTTCAATATATCCGTCTAACCGTACTTCCACATTTCTGTTATACTATAGCTGTGCAACGATTTAGCAATAATTTTCCGGATACAACCTTGAATACTAATTTATACAAATAATCAGTAGCGGATTTAGAAACGTACTTTGGGACGGGTTTCTCTGATTGTTTCATTTTCTAAAATCTCCTAATTTTATTTGGGAGGAGCTTGAAGTTTATGAGTACAGGCATAACTAATACTGTATTTCGTTTCGTTTATATATTTAGCGATAATCTTCCGGATACAACCTTGAAGATCATTTTATACTGAGAATCAGTGGCAAATTTAGAAAAGTATTTTGGGAGGGTTTTTGTCTTACTAATGTTTAGTTTTTCTAAACATTCGTAATTTTTATTTGACGGCAGCTTAAAGTTTATGAGTAAAGGCGTAACTAATAGATATTTCGTTTGTTTTAGACATTCCGTAATTTTGGGGAACAGGTTTCAGTCCGAAAGACCGCCCCCCCTAACCCTCGCAAAACCGTCACTGCTGGTAATTAGTAATAATAACGATTTAAAAACAATAAGAAATGAAGTCAGTCAACTCACAGTACACGCACTATTTCTACTTCTAGTGAGGCAGTTTAGCTAGGATATTTCAACATATTGTGCACTTTTTGATAAAAGCACCAGATTTGGCACAGAGCTATACATATGTAAGATGAACAAATTTGGATGTGGAGCCATCGGCCAACTGACCCCTGGCGGCCGTGGTGGCCATTTTCTAAAATGGCTGTCATTGGACACCCGAAAGACAACAGAAGTTAGATAAAGTTTGTTGCTGAAGATTTTAATAGATACTTTGAAGAAAAGTATGCCAGATAATTTGTAAGTTATATACACAGTTAGTTCATAATTTTACAATTCAGAGCATTCCCCGTCCCAAGCACACAGTGGTATGCATTCCGGACTGGCCTTCTTGCACTTGCACATTTTCATGCAGTCTTTGCATTTGCGAGAGGCGAGCTCCCAGCAGATCTTGGATGCTTCAGGTAGCGTTGTCCATAGAGGTTCATACACGCCGCTGGTCTTGATCAAACCCCAGTCGGTTGGTGATGGCAGTGTTGGTGCAGGAACCATGGTCTGATCCCAGACATGTAAGCCTTGATATACTGCTCTTCGGACGTGCTGCTCTTGTCGGTGGGATCAGCTGGACGTTGTTTTTCTTTGCAAACAGTTTGCGACGTGCCTTGTCAATGTCCGTTTCTGTGCTTGTTCTGTCTGTCTATGATGAACCTTTCAATTATATGCATGGCGTCATCATTAATACGATCTGGTGCAGTGGAGAGAAGAGTGAGCATCTGCGTGAGCTCAGGTAGCACTGTCCACACTGCCCATGCTGCCCTCTTTCCACGTCCGGCGAAGCAGGAGACCGTGTCGCAGCCCGTCAAAGCATGGAACATCGGTAGTGCCTAAGCTTTTTCAGGACCCAGAGCCCGAGCAATTTCATGGGCTGCCAAACAGCGGAACGTCTTCCCCGAGTCGAAGGATACCCACGCTTCAGATTCCTCATTCAAGGTGCGTGCCAGAGCCATCGCCAGGATAACAGTATCAGTGTCAACTGTGCAGATGAGGATCTTATTGTGACCATTGTGAGCAGCGTGGGCGGCATACAACATAATACGGGTATCGGCCTCCTCGTGGTTGCAAGGTACCAGGGCTGAAGTATCCAAAAGCGCTGACTTTCTTAAGACATCATCTCCTTTAGTGATGAGCAGCTCCTTATCTTCAAGCTGGAATGAGTCGTAGAGGATTTTTTTTTTTTTTTGCTCAGATCGCGCCTTTCAGTTTCGGCACCTGAAAGTTTAACCGAAACAGGGCTATCATCATTGCAATCTTCTTTGCTTTATTATTTTTCATCATTCATTTGGTTTTCAATTTGGACAAGGGAGGACAGGGACGAGGGATGGAAAAATTGACGAAACCACAACACTAAGAAACAACAAAATAAAATTTAGACAAAATCAACAAAGAAAGAAAAAAAGATATTTTTTATATATATATAAACTCCTAACTACCTAATATTTGTTCATCTTCTAATTTTCCTATTCTATTCTATTCTCGACTCAAGTTTATCTTACTCTAGTCTTCAATTGTTTCATCCTCGTTCCTTTTATCATACTTAGCCTTTCTCGTATGTTTATCATCATCTTCATAGGTCTAGGTTTCACCTGTATGATAGGCTTTCCACCTAATTTTTATGATCATCTTCCTCATTGAGTCAGGTTTCTCCTGTATGATTAGCTTTCCACCTATTTTTGTACTATCATCATCTTCATTAGATTTAGATTTCACCTGTGATGGCCTTCCACCTGTATGATAGGCTTTCCACCTATATAATAACCTTCCACCTATTTTTTGTATCATCTTCATTGGATTTAGGTTTCACCTGTATGATAGGCTTTCCACCTATTTTATTTTTGACATTTTTTTTTAAATTTAGGTTTCCTCCTGTGTGATTTTTTTAAAATAAATTTTCACTACATTCTTCTAATAGAGGATGATAATATTTGCACCACTGAACTCAGCATCATTATTGTACACTTACATTTAAATATTGCACGCTTAAATAAGCACTACACACTCCTGTGTGTGAAAAACTCAACTTTTCCGTAATAAAAACAACATACCACTATCACCACACTGCACACTACAACACCCATTCACTTTTCTGCGATCACGCAAACTTTGATTTCCTTATTGATCCTAAGTCGTGTTAGTCATTTCAGTTTTCCACAATTGACTTCTATGGTTCTGGTCCTCAGTGCAACGGTTTGAGGTCCAGGACCCACTCGGAGCACTTAGTGCAGGCCCTGGTCAGTTGTGTCCTGCCGCCGTGAGCGCTGGGACCGGTGTTGACACCTACATGAACAAGGTTCGAGGTGGACACTGTATTACATTTACCGAGTAATTGGCTTTTGTTGTGCATAGGATCTTTAGTGTATGTTATGTATATGCTATTTTTGCTTTGTTTTGAAGTTTACGCTATTTCCCACCACCTATTTCCGTGCACACCCGCTCAACACATCCGGAGTTCCAATCCGGCTGGATGCCGGGGATGCGTCGAGCGCACATTCACACTATTCTTCCGGGGCACGCGGAAATCCAGCGTTCCTGGAGCAAAAAACTCCGGTCCTGGAAGATTCTCATTTGCACTCGGACACATTCATTTTCATTCCTTAGTGTTTTCTTTTACATTTTGTTTATTCCTGTATCACATTTCCAAAAAGTCTTTCTCTTATTCTTGTTGCCTTTTATATAATTGTTTTCTTAGATCAGAATATTCCTTTGCTATTCTACTTAATATTTTGTAGTCCTCTTCCTTAGCTAAGACTTCCCCTGTTTCTTTTGTTCTGATGTCATCTCTTCCCTGTAATTGATCTTCCAAGAGGGGACACCATAGAATATGGTGTTCCGGCGTGCCTAGTTCTTGGCATTGGCATCTGGGATGTTCTTTCAAACCCATTCTGTACAGGTATTGTTCATATGGCCCGTGTCCTGAGAGATAATGTATCAGTCCTGGGTTGGGGTCAAAGTGCTGCCATTTGAGACGAATATCAATTTTTGGTATTATATTATATAATCTACGTGAGACATTGGTTTCTTGCCAATTTTTGTTCCAAATTTTTATTAGTTCGTTTTCTATATCTTCGACCGTTTTACTTTGAGTGCTTAGTAATTCTTGTACTTTCCCCATGTTTGATTTTTTTAACCAATAAATTGCAGCTCTTTTCCTGATAATTAAACTTAATGGTTTGACTCCTAACAAAACATTTAACGTAATAAGCGGTGTCGTACTGAATGCTCCACTTAATCTTATTAATAAATTCCTTTGAGGTCTATCGACATTTTGTTTTAAGGTATTATTTTCCAACAATCTGTGGGCCCACCCGCTTGAAGCATATGCCATTGTTGCACTTAATAAAGTTTCTTGATATAATTTAATTATTTTCCTTGGTAGTTTGTACGTGGTATTTGCTATCGATATTAGCTTGTTTGCAACTTTATGACCCCTGTCTACTATATATCTTATATGTGGCCCAAAATTTAGTTTTTCGTCAATGTGTATACCCAAGTATTTGAATTCTGCTTCCCTTTTTATCGTATTAGTTCCTAATTTGATTGTTGGATTCCTACGCAGTTGTGTACCGAACAACATATACTTTGTTTTCTTCGCAGATAGCCTTAGCTTACTTTTGTTACTCCAATTTTGTAAGATATTAATGACTAATTCTGCTTTAATTTCTAATTCTCTTCGTGAATTAGCTGAGATGATAATTGCAATGTCGTCAGCAAAAGCCACTACTCGGTCTATTTCTTCTTTACTATTTAGAATTTCCAGACAGGGCTGTAATTCTATGTCCCACAACAACGGTCCCAAGATCGATCCTTGGGGGCATCCTTTCTCTGTCTTAACTACAATATTCCCTTTTTCACCTTTAATTAATATTTTTCTATCTGTAAAGTAATTCTTAATAATGTTTAATAAATACTCCGGTACATTTATTTTGATGAGATTTTGAATTAATGAAGGAATCCAAAGATTGTCAAACGCGCCTTCGATATCCACAAATAATGCCAACGCGTATTTATTTACTGAACAGCTTCTTCTAATTTGTTCTACAAAGGTGTTGAGAGCATCTTCTGTCGATTTGCCGGGCCTAAAGCCAAATTGTAGTTTATCATTTTCAATGTTCCTAACATTATTAATTTTACTAGCTATTACTTTTTCAAAAATTTTCGCGATGTTTCTGAGTAGACAGATAGGACGGTACGAACTTACATCGGTTGGGTCTTTATCTTGTCCTTTTAACAATATTATTAATTTAGCTTCTTTCCAAATGGTTGGAAATTCCTGTTTTCTGAGTAAAAAATTAAACAGTCTTGTAAAGTATGGAATCCAAATACTTTTCTTATTTTTGTAAATTTCATTTTTTATGCCATCCAAGCCTGGAGCTTTTCCTGTTTTTAGTTTTCTTATAATTTCTTCTACTTCGGTATTTGTTATCTCCTGAATATCGTGTAAGACTTCTACGGGTTGAATGTTCTCAAATTCTCTTCTTATTTTGCGTTGATTTTCATTTTCATTATCTTGTAAGTCCCTTGGAAAAAATTTGCTAGATAGTTTCTGTATGGTTTCTTCCCAAGTTTGGGTGTAAGAACCGTCATTATTTTTTATAGTTGATAATGTCGTTGGGTTTATTTTTTGCATTATTAGTTTATATGGTAGGCCCCATGGATCCAGTTCTATGTTTTTTCTTAGAAATCTCTCCCAGCTTCTTTTCTTAGATTCAAGCAATTCTTCAGTATATTCTTGTTTCGCAGTTCTATATATGATTAATCTTCTCTGTTTGATTATTGGCGATAAAGCTGATTGATAACTTTTTCTTTTAGCTTTTAGAATTTTCTTTAGGCGCTCTAATTTAGGAGTCCAGAATTCGCTGTGTTCAGGTTTTGGATTACATTTTGGTGTCGATTCCTGTAAAGCTAGCCTAGTGGCTTTTTCAATTTGTAAAGCAAGTCCATTCACATTTTCTGAATCTTCTATCTGAGGTAAGATAAGCTTTTTCTCGAACAATTCCCAGTCTGTTTTCTGAATATTTGTTGTCTCATTATGGGCTTCTATTTCGCCTATTTTCAAATCAAAAGATATTACTTCATGGTCACTTATAGTTATTCTGTCGTGGACTGTCCAATTACTTATCGTATTTTCTAAGCCCAGAGTACATAACGTAACATCTATGAACGATTCCCCTCTGGGGCCCACAAATGTTGGTTTATTTCCCCTGTTTAGTAGTAATAATCCATTTTGCTGTATAAAATCTTCAACGGCCTCACCTCTTATATCTGTGGTAGGTGAACCCCAGGCAGTGGATTTAGCGTTTACATCTGCCGATAAAATAAACTTTTTGTTAGGATGTTTCCAGATTAAGTCTTGTAGTTTTTGTAAAAATACTTGAGTTTCTATGCTATATTGAAAATAAGAATTTATGAGCCAGAAGCTAACATGTCCATATGAAATTTCTATACAAACGTTCCAATCGTCACAGTGTTGTGATATTTTTAGGATTTCGAGATCTCTATTCATGATAGCAATGACAGCCTTTGGCTCATCTCCTCCATAAATAATTCTTGCAGTCGCTGGGAAAGCTGCCAATTTGTTCTTTATTAAGTAAGGTTCTTGAATCATTAGTATGTCTATATTATTTATTTCTGCGTATCTTCTTAGTTCCATCGTTGCAATTTTTGATCTATGGGCGTTATTTTGCAAAAATCTTAAGGTTTTGGATGTTTTATGCATATTTGGTGTGTACCATTGCTTCCGTTCCCGTTTTACTAAAATCAAAGTATAATCTACCGTGGGCGTTTACCATTTGTTTGTATACGTTATCAATGTTCCAGTATATTCCTCTTCTTTCAAATGCCTCATCAATCAAATCAATTAATTCCCAACCATTTGCAGGTAGATCATATATTCTGAGCTCCATTCTGTCTACTTCTTCCAGTACAGGATATGTAATGGTTCTTCCTTTTTCGTGTAAATCTCTGATAATCTGTCTAAATGCTACTGTTAGAATTTGTTTATCCTCTAGTTTGGCCAATTTATATTTATGTTCCATTCTTTCGTACAGAGGTCGGGGCTCAGTTATTATTGGTGAGTTTATTTTTGCCTCTGATTCTGATGATGATATTGCGGTATCTTGAATAGGTTTTGTTTTTTCCGGAAATAAGTATTTTTCTTCTCCTTGTGTAAAGGAATCTTTTAATTTTGGAAATTTTTGTTGGTTAAATACTTGTTGGATAGTATTTTGTATTTTGTATTTGTTTTTCATTCTATTCTCCAAGAGGGTTTTAAAGTCGCGTGGCTTGATGAAATTTTGAGAGTATGTGAGACACAAAAACTTGCTGGGCATATTCTTTGAATGTTTTTTTTTCGTAGCAGGCTTTAGCAACTGGGTGATGACTGCTCCATCTAGGACAATGCAGCTTGTTGGAGGAACCTCAAACATAGGTTGACTGAAGTCTTCTAGACAACTGAGAAGATCACTTTTTACACCAAACCGGATGCCACCGCCGTCCGATAGTGCAGGAGGGAAAGCTTGGTTTTCATGTTTGAAGAATTCGTCTATATTTCCATCCCGGTTCTGGCATCCAATATATAGACGAGAGAAGAGGTTCACGTCGTTTCTGAGGGATTTCATTTGCTGTTTGCCCTTCGCTTGAGGTTTTGTTGTAGGCTGAGCAAATATTTTGATATTGTTTCTTTTGATAGGATCATGTATGGGTTTCGTTCTCTCCACCAGGCGTTCTCTGACATATTTGTCAAACTGCACCTGTCGCACTTTATATGCATGACGGAGGTCGTCTACAGCTCGACATGGCGCGATCTCCTTGGTGTTGAGTACCAACAGATCTTGACTATCCTCTTCAAATGGATTCCCATAGTCTTCCATCACTTTGATTATTGACTGTACATCTTTAAGGAAAGCAGTTTGCACACTCGATGTCTGGTCATGATGCTCTGTGTCTTTTGATCGTTCTTGGTTAGAGTCCTGGAACTCTTCGATGAGCCTGGCAACCTCTCGTTCTGCCACCATCCACCGTCGCATTGCGCTGGGATTGTCAGTCAGACCTACTGCACCCCCATCTCCTTTTATGGCTGCAATGTTCTGTTCGTGGGCCTGATCGATAGAGACTGTGGAATTGTGGACTGTGAAATTCCCTCCGAAGGATTCATCGGCGATCTCAGGGTGTTTAGTCGGCAGTTCCACCATGTCTCGCAGATGCACAGGAATCCAGCGCGCGTAGTTGGTGTGATCCTTGGCATGGAACCACACTGCTAGTTCTTTGAGGGCATCGACGTACATAGCAAACGATGCTTGGCGCAGAGAGCGCACGTACACTAAGATCGTCAGTTCCAATTCCAGTACAGTTGCCCAATAGTGGAACTGGGGGCAAGTCTCCACCTTTTGATGGCACTACTCTGCGAACTCAAGCTGCTTGGTGCTGGCGTCACGCAACTGGTCAATGTAGTGGTTGTATGCGTTCTGCTGCAGGGTAAAGAGGGCTGCTCCTGTTACTTAATGCGCTCTCCTGGTTCGAGTGACATGGGATGCCCGCAGGAAGTAATCCGCAGTCCCGGCACTGGTGATATCTGCTTCAAGCAATGCTTGCACCCATCCGCTATCTCGCAACAAGCCACCAATGGTCTTCAGCGCTGCCATCTCGATCTGAAGACCTCCGAAGAGGATGAACTTCTCTTCACCGTACACCTGTGGCCACTTCCATTGGATTTGCTTTGCCAGTGCAAAAAGCGGTTGGTAGAATGTGAGCACTGGAATCTGACCAGGGTTAAGATGTTCCACTGCGTTCCTGACGACATCCATGGAGTGCTTGATCATAGCGACGGTATGGGCACTCTCCAGGAAGAATGGGAGTAGTGAGGTGGGGCATGTAGCCCGACTTGTGTTACTGGACTGTAGACTTGAGTGGTATGCAGCCCATGAAATGTTTTCTAATGGAAAACTTTCTTTTACGGCTAATTGGGTGTGTTGTAGCCAAAGATACTCTGTTTCAATATGTTGCTTGAGGCCGCTGCTGCCTCTCAGGGATGTCACGTTGGTGACCAGTACTTTGTGTTCTTGATGCTGCTGTTGACGGATGGAACGTCTGTATGGTATTGTGGCAAACGGTCAACTGATTTGAGGCCTCTTTCGTCCGACCCTCCGAGGATACTGATACAGCGGTCAACAGGCAGGATGTTGGACCAGCGAAATAGCAGTACCATGAAATGACTGTTTTGATGTCGTAGAACTTGGATTATGGTCGATGTTGTCTACTGCGGCTGTGGTGAAGACTTTGGCTCTCATCTTGGGAGGGCAGACTACTTGCTTCTGATGGTAGAGGAGGCAGGCCCTGTTCTCCAACTGTGCGGAGAGGGACAGGACTCGGTCGTAGGAAATAGAAATTCCCGTGTGTTATAGCTTGTCGACTAGCTCCCATTTACGAGTGTGTGCATGTAGCATGAGTCCGATATAAATGGGAAGTGAAGTCTCCTGCGTGGTGGCGTGCCGTACTGGTCGAGACGTACTGCCTATGTCGGCTCTTCGGTGCTTCACACAATGAATTTGAGGAGTTGGCTGATAGACAATGCCGCTTGTGTAGTACTTTTTCTAAGGTCTTTGATACTTGATCCTTCCAAGATCATAGTGACTAGGGCAAGCAACACGGATGGCATGGAGTCCTGTTGACATTCTGGAGGAAATTCGTTGAACACATTGTCATCTCCGAAGATGTAGCGTCGTACAATTTGGGCAGCGCGCGCCAGATGGACAGCATCAGTATCTGTATCCAGTTCACAAGCCTTTGCCAAGGCATCGCCGAGGTCTTCATTAAATGCAAGCAGGATATCGCGACCCTGATGCTGTACACACATGTTAGGAAAGTAAGCAAGCAGTCTCTGTTTAAGACGGGTCGTGTGCACTCTGCCTTCATACTTGATTCCCAACATTTGTTCTATCCGCGAAACATATAACTGGGCCAGGTCTGCAAGTTTGAAAACCGGAGCCGTCTCGCCTTTCGATAAAACTTCTTCAAGAAACACGACCAGTTCTGCCAAGCCCAGCTATTGCTTGTTAATCATATGAACTTTACGAGACATTTCCGTAATCTTCCGAACGCGGTTGTACAAATTCACGAGACAATTGCGGTGGTACTTCGCATCCTGTGCAATCATGTACCCAGCGTTGAGTTTCGTCTGTGGTCAAGGTCTTTGAACCTTTTGAGATATCCTGCGAGAATGCTGTAGCTGCTCCCCTTGTCTTTACGTGTATTCTTGGATGGATATGTTAGCGACTCTTGCGTTACTTCTTGACATATGAAGCATAATGACCAGTCTGTCTCTGTTCTTGCTATTCGGCCGGAGGTAGACTGTACTGTTTCTGCTTCTTCACCACGAGGCTTCACGAGTTTTGAAGACCTTTGACATTGTTCTGGAAACAGAGAAGGAAGAATGAGTAAGTGTGTAAATTAGTATTAAAAAGCAGCATCTTTCGAAATTTCAAAGCTAGTTCAAATTAGTGATTGTTTATAATAGTCCGGCAGTTTAGCTGGATGTTTCCACATATTATGCACTTTCTGATAAAAGCACCAAAATTTACACTCCGGTAATATCGTATCTCAAGTGACACACCGGGAAAGATTTTATAATTTTCCCAAAATTGTGGTTGTATCTGTAGTTATGCAATGAGAATGAAAGAGTTAAGTATTACTGTTGTAGATGTTGCGCATACATATACAAGGTCGGATCCAAGTGGGGGCTAAGAGTCTATAGCCCCCCTTTACGCTCAGGTTTACACTGGATAAAATGGGCTTCAATTCAACTTTACACTGAATAAAACGGCAAATTATGGTTTAGCCCCTCCCTTGATCGTATCCTGGATCCCCCACTATATATATATATATATATATATATATTACAAGACGGCATGTTTTTATTGAAAACATTCACTAAAACATTCAGCAACAAACTTTATCTAATTTCTGTTGCCTTTCGGGTGTCCACTGGCGGCCATTTTGGATAATGGCTACCACGGCCGCCAAGGGCCAGTTGGTCGATGGCTCCACATCCAATTTTTTTCATATTATATCTGTCTACCTGTGTGCAAAATTTGGTGCTTTTATCAAAAAGTGAACAATAGGTTAGCTAACCCGCAGTACTATTCATAGATGGAATGAAGAAAAGTTTTGTCAGTATGGTCGAATGCTGAGTTGAATTCCGGACTTCTCGATAGAAGCGCAAAAGCTCCAGTCAATCATGTTTGTTGTGCAGTTGTATTTATCTTAACTTAAATATATTCCGTAGTCCTTTTTTTTGTGTGTGTGTTGGTGGGGTGGGGAGAGTTCCATAATGATATGAAGGGTGTGAGCCAAGAACATGGTAACTAACAAATTTTCAATTGCTGAGTTACGCAGCATCAGATAGGCAGCAACGCATACCGCTTCGTTTAATCCCTCATGTATAGACTTATGTGAAAAATCAGCTTTCCGACTTTCAAAATGGATTGTGCAGCAGAAAATTTCTAATTTCTTAAAATAGTAAAATTATGGGTTACCATGTTCTTATCTCACACCCTTCATGTTCAATACCTCTTGTTAAAAATACAGAAAACTTGAGGACTGAACAAACCGTGATAGTGCTTATATAAAACTGTAGAATTTCAAGAATATACAAAACCAAAAGCTCTAGGTGTGCAGCCTTTAAGTGTATCATATAAATCTAAGTATTTTTCTTGTTTTATTTTAATTTATTTTGTTCCAAAAAGAGGGTATGGAATATTTTGAAGTAAAAATACTACATAGAATTTTGCTACTTATTTGAGTATTTTTTAAAAAGAAATATTTACTTTTAGGGTTGGCTGGTTTACACCAGCTGTTTTTCTTCTTTTTTTAAATAAACAACTGGTTTAAACCGAAAAAAAAGGTACGAAAAATGCGAATCCTGTGAACTTCATGGTGAAGTTTCCATACATCAAACCATCTGCATTAGTTTTATTTCCTTTTCACCTTTTAATCAAGGTGTCCCATGTTCAATTCTCGGTCGAACCACAACCCTTCTTTCATGCGTAAACAAAGTAGCGGTTCGGATGTCACTTTAAGCGAAATCTTCTCCTTGATAACCTCGGTATTACGTAAGGAGTTAAGCCTGAACATACGAAACGAAACTAAATTGTATATTTCTGCATGTCTGAATGCCTGTTGTTTTATAAAGAAGCCAAGGTTGCTTAAATATACTGATATAAATTGACAAAATTTATCGATTGCCTACGTAGCTTCCAACATTAGCTTGGATTATACTTTCAATGATATGTACGCACTAAATTTGTAATTTAATACCTCAGTTTTAGCGTACTGATTATGATACGTTGACCTTTAAATTTTACATGCAAAGGAATAACAGGATTTTTTCCGTTATTGTTTTACATTTAGAGTAATGACGGGATTTTCCCGATGGCTAGGGCGGGAGTTTCTCAATTTAAGAAATTTACTGACCGGACTTCTTTAAGCTTATGTGACCTCTTCCAGCATAACCCCGTTGTTGCATAATAACACCAAGGCGAAACAAACTTATTTCTGTCAATATGTAATATAAATACATAAAGCAAAATATCTAAACCCAAAAAAAACCTGGTTTAAACCAAAAAAGCCTAGTTTAAACTCCCCCCAAAACACGGGTTTTTGGCATTTTCAAAAACAACCATGGCTCTTGCCAACCCTGCTTACTTTTGTATGTAGGAGGTTAAAAAAAATCTTATTATATACATTGGTTAATCCTTTGGAATTCATAATGTAAATATGTTGAGAAGTAAAACTGTTTGAAATATCTTTTCGAAATTCAACAAAATGGCTGAAACAAGTGTCTAAATATATACGTGACTTGCACGACAGTAGGAGACATAGTGTTTTGAATAACGGTTAACTTTTTGTTCTTCTATTGCTACAAGAAAACTAAAACTTTTTACATATATTAAGTAGATACCAAGCTACAAGACCAAAAGAAAATTATTATATTTTCTGTATTTATTTTAAAATATATGCCACAAATATAACGTGACGTACACGACAGAAATTTGTGACTTACACGACAAGTCTAACATCATGTCTTCGTTTAATTACACTTTCAAAATCTATTGGCGGATAGAGGGGCACTAATGATTTAGAGAGATAAAAGGAAGTTAACAAACAAATCAAGAAGTTAACAGTTCTTTTATTGGAGCAAAAGTTTTCAAATTGTAATTTATGTCTGTGATCGACGTCTGTTAATGCAACATAGGCCTAACCTTTCTGTTGCGGCCAATAAAATTCTTTATCTTGATGGTAATGGCGAATAAATGTTATACACAGCTCTTCTGATTCTTTTCTCCACATCTAACAAATATTTAATAGTTCTTTTTCCGGCGAAGGGTACCAATACTCTGTCTCCAGTAAAGTATTTTCATCACTTCTTCGCTGCGTTTATTCCCTTCACATGCGCCAGTGAACTGTTCTGGGATGAAATCAACTTCCTTCGTGTTGAAGAAATATCTTAGATGAGAGAACATTCAATAGTTCACGCTGAAACACAATGAAACTAGTGCTAGTTTCGTGTTTTTGGAATATTACATATTTCTTTCTTATAATGTTTCCATTGGCGCATCAACTCAAAAATTTTTGAAGTAATACTCTTTACTACAGCATATTACATTATTGTTCGGACATAACTTGTGTGCTCTCTCAATAAATTCTAAAGCAGATTGAGGATCAATTTGTCTTTGAGAGCCTTTTTCATAGTTCGTAGCCGAAAAATGCCAAGACATTTCAACTTTCTGCAATGTTATTGAACAAAGTGAATAATGTTGTGTACCATCATCCGACTGATAATTCACATTGTTGATCGGAAAACCCGGATGACGCCCTTCAAAATCGTCCATAAGTGTAGACTTGAAACAAGCAAATGGAAACATATCTTGATGCATACAATCAGATAGAATTACGAATCATGTTCTGTGGTTTCCTTTTCTTCAGGAAAATATATTATTGCAGTTTACATAGTACAACTGTGTGATATCCAGTGACCGGTTTGTATCTTTTCTTGGTACATAAAACAGTAATTTCCACTAAAAATGCATTTGATGTAATATTCTTTTCAACTTCTCTATCTATTTCCGCTTCCATTCAGCTTCTGAACTAGGCATATCTGAAAATGCAATAGAAAAGACAAGTGTTACATATCTGACATGTCCTAATTTCATAATCTTAAATTAAACTTTGTTGTGACTTACATATTTTCGTTTGAGTAAGCATGTTTTCTACCAAGGAAGCGCGACAGAGTAGTAGCGTGCTAGATTTGGCTCGGTAGGTTGCGGGTGTAAAACATATAGCTGGCAATCCTGACTGATGTGTTCCTCATTCACACCAGGCAAATGCCGAGCTGATATCTTTTCAATAGATCTGAAAGAATCCTTTCCCACATACCCACCTCCGTCCTATACCGGTTTGAGCTTTAGATGCATAAAGGCAATAAATACCAATTTACAAGCATGTTTCCAAAACAACGAAAGAGAACGAGAAAACCAATAATAGTATTAAAAGTAGCTGAAGCTAGAAACTTCGGAACCACATATACCGGCATTGTTCCAGAGACAGTAGATACTTCCTGTCACGTTTCTTAAAACTTCTTTCTAGATCACATTGATTCATATTGTTTAACTTTTCATTCATTTGTTACATTAAATTTTATAGTCCAGTCAAGTACATTTTACACCCATACTTCATAATATTGCTTTTATCCTCCTTATCTTTCATTCTCTTACACTAAACATGGCTCTTAATAAATGAATTGAGTTATCAATTCACTATTTATACGTTTTAATGCAGTTAGCAACTATTGAGAATGTAGTAACATTGCAACAAAATGTGACTTACACGACACGCATAATGTGACTTACACGACAGGGAAAGAAATGTGACTTACACGACATATTATATTTTGTATTTAAAAAAGTTACACGTATTATTTCGGGACTTTCTGCACGGCCTTTGATTACCGTCTGTCCAAATGAAGAAAATTTAGAATAACAGCTTTTTTGTTTAATTATGTATATAAATACATAAACTTATTTATGTTTTCTTGTGACTTACACGACAGCCTACTTGAATAAATCAATTATTATAATTTTCTTGCTATTGTTAAATTATATGCAAAACAATGTCACTGATGTAAACACAAACATTATCTTAATACATACCATACGCGATCTTCACTTACCTACAGGAATTAGCAGAAAAAAAACTTTGTGTTAAAATCCATATGTAGGTACGATATTCTGCGACATGAAAGTGGCCATATTTTACCTCCTGCAGAGCCATCTACAAATCAACGTTGGCATCATCTTGTTCGTGTATGAAAAATTCAGCATTCTTAAAAATGAATTTTAATACTTATGTAGGCCAAGGTGAAACTTAAAATTTTTCCTTCGTAGGGTCACTTACCGCAGAATTGACCTAGTATAAGTTAGAAATACATCATGACCTAATTCTTCCATTTGAGCATAATTAACAAAAACTCAAACACATAATATCGTTGTATAGCAGTCAGGTTGGCTCCTTTATGTATCAAAGCTCAGTACTCAATTCACATAATAACGAGTGGAGCAATAACAAGTGAAGGCGGGTTAGAGCCCCGTAGGGCACGTTGTTTTCTATATTACAATAGAACGGGGAGGCATGTCAATGTTTTACACTCTTCGCCATTCGTTATAATGTGCAAAATAGCTAATGTACGGAAACAAAGAATACATAAGTCATCTGTGTAGTTGTTAGAAACAGCGTTACAAAAGTGTGATTTATTATTATGGAATTGTAACACAAAAATACTATGTACTGATCACCTAGCATAGATTGCGCCTCGTTTTTTTCACCACCAGTAATCATTTTAATGACACACGTTTGCAGGTTATATGTGGCATAGTACTGTACGCATTTGCTCTTAATTTAACATAGAGGCTGCGGTAGCTCAGTGGTAGAGCGCTCACCTTTGGTGCGATGAGGCCCTTGCTTTGATCCCAGGATTCCCATCTCGCGGCAAGTGGATTTTCTGGTGGATAAACACAGTGTGCATGGGTTTTCTTGGGGTTCTCCCATTTCTTCCCATTTTCTTCATTCCACTATCTTTTTTATTCTCATCATCATCGTCTCCTTTAGCCTACCCAACACAACTGTGGGAAGTAAAACTCAAAGATTTCATTTATTTTTTTAACCCAACGTTCCACGATTGTGCTCCAAGGCTAAGAGAGACTGTGATAGAGATGGATAATAATGGTGTAATGAAAATGTGGACTATGTTTCTTGGCAGTTTTTGCCTGGGTTTTTTGACCTTGTTTCCAATCTGAATTGAATGCTTAGCAGTGGAGTTTCAGCACATTTATGAGGGGCAGAAACTGTCCCATGCCCCTGCCGTAATGAAGAAGGTGGAAGGTAGGGGGTGAGTCCTGGAACACCGGACCTTCCCCGAAATCGCTACTTTTATGTAAATTTTATCTAATTTTAGGGGCAATTTGACATATTTGAATACAATTTGTCCTCGTATTGAACTTGGAGTCCCTCCGAAATAAATTCCTGCGTACGTTTCTTGTAGGAGGAAACTGGAGAATCCTGGAAAAGCCCACAAACACGGTGTTTCTCATGTAGGCAACTTTTTTATGGTAGAAAAGTAGGCATATTGGACTGCGATGACTCAGTGGTAGAACTAGCCTCCGATGCATGGGGTCCCTAGTTTGATTTCACCTCCGTCAAGTGGGCAGTGTGAGTAAACATCTTATGTTTGTTTTCTCGGGATTCCCTCACTTTCTTCATTACAGCATTTTTCGCTCATTATCATCATAATGTCTCCTTGAGCTTCGTAGCATAAGTGTGGGACGTTACACTCCAGCAGAAATTGTTGGCGTTATTTTGAAGTAGACAGATAATTTTTGAATCTGACTTATCAAGAAGTTGGTATAATGTTGGAGGAAACGGGAGAATCTTGAGTAAACCACGTCGATGAAAAAGAAAAATCTTGAGAAAGTAGACAGTGATGAAAAGGAAAATGTTCAACTGTTTGATGTAGTAGGAATAAGTAACGCACCTAAAATACAAGTCATCGTGGTATTCGTGGAATTTTCTTTAGTTGAAGTTAAGATTTAAATGTGTTATGTTTTAAACAATATCTATAACTGCAGATGTTTATTTAGTATAAATTCTGGGTGTACTAATAGTTGGAATTTTTTGCATGTTTATATTTTGTTTATATTCTTTTCCGTCTTCCCGCATTTGAGAACCCCGTTTCTATCCACTGTTTCTAGCTTTTGAAGAAGATATTTCTCAAATCTTTTTGAAAAATGTGTTTCTCAAAATTGGGGTTATACGTCTCATTTCCTCAAATGTTACTTTCTCAATTTTAAGAAAAAATACATTTTTTCTTAAATTTGAGAAAGCATTTGCGCCCTCAGAAATGAGACATAATTCCTCGCATTTGAGTCATTATTTCTCAAAATGTTTTGAGAAAATCAAAATCTCTCTTTTAAGAATGTATTACTCGGTGCACAGGTAAGAAACGGATGTTCTCAAATACGGGGATTTTTTCTCGAATTTAAGAAACCATTTTTAACAGTGTAGGTTCAGTTTTATTAGCGGTACGAGAAAATCCAGAATTGCCTTTTATATCATAATTACGATTTTCCCTCACATTAATATTCCGAATAGGTAGATAATTAGCTTGACTTTGGTTAGAATTACTTTGCAACTTCATCTGACTTTCAAAATTTTGAACTATTGCAAGCAAATGATTAAAATGAATACACTGAGATGATACTAAGATTTGCTGTAACCTGAAAGATAACAACATTCGTATGGAGGCGATAACGCGTGATGCAGGTTGATAAGGATTGATCAATTTCAATTCATTATAAGTCGTGATCACAAAATCAGAGAGATTTTTTATCTACTTTAGGATCATAATGTCTATTTTTAATAAGCGTCTCACGATTGGCCATCAAAAAGTCATTTTCGAAATTGGATAAAAGAACAATTTTGAATTCTGAATAGGTACACTCATGTCCAAAATTATTGTCGCATGTCTATAAATATGTTGTTCTAGGAATATAATTTGATAACGAATTCACCCGGTATTTCTTATAATGTTAGTATATGTATCATTGGCAAAGGCATGTATGTGGCAAATTTCATGTCAAAAGAGCAGTAAATAAGAACAATAAAACGAAAATAAAATTTTCTTCTATATTTAGCAAGATTTTGTTTTACTCATCCTAATTTTCGTATTTATAATTCTTTCGCTATGAAATTTACCGCAAATATACATTTCCTGATTATACACATAGTATCAGCATTAAAAGTGCTCTGCAATATCATTATCAAATTAAATTCTTACAAGAAGACAATTATAGATATGCGACAATCATTTTGGACATGAGTGTACATAAATTAATTCTAACAGCGTTAAACCAAGCTGAACAGGGTGGCAATAAAACATGTGGTAGAATTTTGAGAAAACTATGCTCACCTACGCCGATTAATTCACACAGTTCAAAATTTTCTAAAAATATACTGGCCGGAATATCCTCGGCTCGACCACTGAATTTGGTCAACGACTTAATTTCACTAATTTTAAAATGTGTATTAGAATACCTTGAAGTTCTAAATTTTACGTGATTATCAATATTCTGTCTTAGTCTTCTTTCTTGGTTTTCAGAATTGGAAACTTCCTCATTTTCGGAATAACATACGGCTGGAATGCTGCCATCCTCACATAATCGGGTTCCGTCACCATTTTGGTCTACACAAGTCATGTTGATAGCTGGATCAATAGATCTATCTGCTGTCCCCAATCTTTCCTTGATGTTTTGCACTTCTTCTTGCAGCTTCGTAATCTGATCCTGATGATTATTGACCCTGGTTTCTACTGCTTTGACTGAACCTTGCACTATCGCAAAACTGTGAATAATCTGTTCTATCCTATTATCGGTTAGTTCCAGTTTGGTATCAATTTGTTTGGATATTTCTTCGATCTTGGTATCTGAACGTTGTATCAACTGTTCCATCCGGGCACCTACTTGTTCGATTTTAGCATCCAATTGCTGCGTAATTTGTTCGTTGTTGAAATTCATCTGTTGCGTAACTTGTTCCATTTTACCATTCAACTGTTGTCTTAACTGCTTTATTAGCTCAGTCACGTTCACTGAAGAATGGAGATCTTCAATTCCACTATTGGTGCCTTCATCACTGTGAATATTCATTTTTGGATTGTGATATATCTTTCTCTTGCTTCTTAATAGAATAATCGGTGATGATCAACAAATATGAGACTGTTTACTCCAGGGTCGTGCCGTGGAAAATCAGCGCCCGGGGCGAGAGTATACGACGGCGCCCTCATACATAGATTCCAAGCAATTTTTTCTATCCTTTTTCCTTTTTTCTCCCGAATTTTTCGCTCTCCTTACTTCGGCGCCCGGGGCAGTTGCCCCATTCGCCCCCCACGGCACGGCTCTGGTCTACTCTGAACTTCAAACTAGTCTCAAATTCCTGGGAGGAACCACCATTTATATGTAACGATAACTTCTTAAATATAATCGTTACTTTTCCCAGTTCGCTAATATAATGCCTACGTACAATGAAATCACACAACAAGATCAATCACTTACTACTTTGAAATAAACACAATGATTTTAGGACAACGTCGACTTTTATTATATATATTCTCTCTTAGTATCACAATCAATCAACAACTAACGGTTGTCATAGCAACCTCGAAAAACTACGAAACTGGTATTACAATAGCAACTATATCGACATATGCTTCTCTTCTTCGTCATCACGGTGTGTGCACTTTTAAGCAACACATTTTACCCACAATAATTAAAATTACAAACAAATGGAAGTGTTACAAAATAATATATACAATATCGTTGTAGATTTCAAGATGGCGGCGGAGGTTCGTGATCTACTCTGCCCATTCTTCTTTTACCAATATGTGAAAGTATCACCGTTTGCATTTTCTATCTTTCACTATTTTTGTGATTCAACAGTTTATTTGATATATTTCTATAACAGCGTAGCCCTTCTCCCACCAACTTTTACCCCCTGCCCCTCTGTTTCATATAGCCGCTCAGCCGCTATAACTTTGCACATACACATATTTTAAAATCCTCTATCACGCACACTGTCTCATCCTGCAACTCGATTCATCCATTTGGACCCTTTACTTGTCAGAGCAAAGCCCTCCAGGCTTTGACTAACAGCATTGCGTTTTCTTCATTCACGTCATACAGGGTTACTCGGTCGAAAGTAACTATAATCATATTAGCATGTCGTAATTTTCTTCCATCTTCTGTTGAAAAATAGGCTGCGTTTGTTTAGCTTTTAAAGGTATATCAACATGTGACGCAGAAATGATGGAAAATCATTTCTTGTTAACTGCGTATTTGGTTTTCTCTCTGTCTCTTCCATTTTTCATTTTCTTTTTAAATGTCCATTTCACCTTTTCGCTCTGAATAAAAACGCATCTGCCTTATGAGTAACTTTCTAAAGATGCCCGTTCTTTTACATGGGAAAAATAGATATAAAATATTTGAACCCCTTTTTCTCGCTTTGGATATGTATTTCAACGAAAATGTAACAATAAGAACCAGTAAGATACGCTACTTTCTGGAACACATTTTGTACCCTTCGATTCCTTTAGGATGCTTCCTTTAATAAAATTGTTATGATTAAAAAAAAAACTCAGCTTAAGGTAGATACTAACTACGTTCGACAATTTTCTGATCAGAAATATGCATTTGAAAGAATTTTACATATACAAAGGAAAAATAAATGAGAACTTGAAAAAATAACTAGATATTGCATGTAACTCATTACTTACTTAAATTGTGGGCTTTTGCTAATAATAATAATAATAATAATAATAATAATAATAATAATAATAATAATAATAATAATAATAATAATAATAATAATAATAATATAAAATGTAAATTTTATATATAATATAGAATTACTATTTCAGCAACTATTAGGAATGTGTACCTACAAGTACTAAGAAACAAAGTTTTACTTAAAAATAAAAATTAATATTTATCATTCTTTTGCAACTGCAAATCTGTCAACTAACGAGGTGTGTTCAAAAATTATCGAACCTTATATTTTCCCGCGTAAGCCAATGAAGCGCGGGAGACTTTCTTCAGTGTAGATGTAGAGGGGACACTCATGCGCAGGGGACACTCGTGAAAATTTTCCCACCCGCAGAAAGCGTAAGTTGCTAGCAGTCGCCCAACGAGTGAAGACGTGTAGTGAGCGGTCGTCGGATTTAAGTTTTTTTTGTAAAATGACACAAACACTTGAGCAGCGATATTGCATCAAATTTTGCCAAAAGCTTGGCTATACCCAAGCGGAAACCATTGAATCGGTACATTCTATTTTAAACTAGAATTTGGGCATTATTCGCGAAATTTGATTCAGGCTTTCATCGCAAAACAACATTCCTGAGTGTCCTCAGACTCCCTACTCATCCGACATGGCTCCGCGTGACTTTTGGTTATTTCCCAAGCTAAACATGCCACTAATATTGTGCACACACAATTTCTACATGGTGGTTTGACATAAACTGTTATACAAAAAACGTACAGAACATAAAGGTTTCTGTAATTCTTTCAGTGTTGGGCAATGTAAAGCACACACACACACACACACACACACAAAAAAAAAAAACAATGGAAACAACTTGAAATAAATTATATGTGAGTAATCTTTGCAGTTTTTGGTTAACGATTTATATATAACAATTTATTGGTTTTGAGCCATCCACTTTTCCCTGTTAGAAATTCTGAGCTGACTATCGCCGAGCGAATTTCAACTGAAGACTTTCGAGATAAGCATTTTTTACTGTATTTAACATGTTGAATACAATCACCTACAAAATATAAAATTCATTGAATATACGTATAATTGGTTCGATCATGAGTGTCTGTTTATACATGTAAAAAGCAACGAAAATAAACATGAATAGAACATAAAATAGCTTTTTTAAATTTTTCAACTCTAGTTCTTGGTGTGATTAAACCAGTTACGAAAAAAGCACTAAACTTTAAGATGTTTTCCTTTGCATTGCTGCTGCAAATACTTACGTCTATCTTCCTTCTGTATCAATGTGACTTTGGACTTTCGTTATCTTGCAAATGTCAGCATTTTGATAACCAATCTGTTGTAGTCGTAATTCTAGGAAAAAAGTGCTCCACACATCTTTGAAGGATACGTATCAGAATGTCAACTGTTGTATGACTGCGTTCAGCGTACCTATCTCTAAAGTGTTATTTATATATAAATGTTTTCACGACAGATGAAGTCATGTTTATCATAGTTGACAAATCAACAAGTATAAAGTACTTACTTACTGTGTGTTATTTACCAGTGGCGGCGTATGACAAAGTGGAGCGAGGGCAATGGAGTAGATCGGGGCCCCTTCACGAACAATCATAATTTATTCACTGCTATTTTTGACATTCATTTCCATAATCATTCTTCCTATTTACTCTTCCCCCTTTCCTGTTGCTAATCTGGTATATATATATATATATATATATATATATATATATATATATATATATATATATATATATATATATATATATATATATATATTAAATAAATGGGGGTGACATTCAACATCCCTTTCTATTTTGTTAATGCTCAGAGCCGCCTTCAGGCTGGTATCTAAAAATAAAACCGGACCACGGCTATCATTGCATAATTTTTAAAATTCATTTTTAAACAAAGAACACGATAGAAAAGGATTAGGGACACAAGTGTAACGGGAATTGGTGTCCTCCCACTTGCGACAGTCCTATTAGCGACAGGAACTGTTAACTGTCCTATGAGCGACCGATTCGATCTGTTAACTGTGCTATGAGTCACCGATTCGTTCATACTAAGATAGTGGAAGAAGATAAGGTTCTCTCTTCTTTAACTTGTTTCATCCTAATGTGATTTAGAACCTAACAAAATGTACTATGCAAAATTTCGCTCTACCTCAATTTAATACGTGAGACTGCTCTCATTACATTAACAATATTTTATACGTTTTTACTAATATTATATTTTTGAATTAATTTCTATGAATACACTGACTATACCAAGGGGAAAACTAACTAAATATTTAGAATAGCTCCGCCTTTGTCTATGATTCTAATATAATTAAAAATTTCATGTTAAATTGATGCGGAGCATAAGTTTACATTGAATATGTTTATGGTATAAGAAAGAAATCTGAAAGAGGTAGGGGCGCCCGAAGAAAATTTTCTAGGGAGGGGTATCTTCAATACGTGGTTTGCTATATTACGTATACATTTTTGTGTGCCAGGGGAGCGATCCCTGCCTTCCCATCGGGCGTCCAAGGAAAGAGGGTGTTCACCACTTGAGGATATCAAAGAAATCTGAAAACATGGTGTATTCGAAGAAATTATTACACAAGTTACAAATCTCTCGCAGGACTTAATAGTTCGTCTAGTTATAAGGGATTATTTCAGATTGCTATACGACAAGCTTTTATGTATGTCAAAACAAGGGAGGAAGACAAATTAAGCAATTAGTTTACGTTTTAGTAACTTACAATATGGGGGAAGGTAGTTTAAAGAGTTTGTTTACCTTTTGGATAGTTTAGAGTGAACTGCATTGTAATTGGTGGGATTGGTTGAGAATAGCCAATCAGATGTAAGGGATCTCAAAAGCTGTCTTTTATCATTGACATTTTTTATTTTATTTTATTCACAGTGTCTTAGAAAGTCTAAAAAGTAGATAGTTGGCGAAACAGTTACACGTTTAAGTTTTTCAAAATAAAATATATTACTGTGCTCAGTGAGTAATTAGATTTGAATCAAATTAAGTACACGAAACAGAGCTTTTGAAGAAAGGGGATATTACAACTGAATTTTCAATAATTACATAGGAATACACTTTTCATGAAAATATCCATGTTGTCTCGTTATTTGATATGTTTTATGTCAAATCTAACTCAAAATTAAAATAAGTTTTATTTGCACTCACAGTAGAGGAAAAGTATATTTGAGGAACAGTATCACTGGCACGTACATATTTAATACCAAAGTTGTTCGGGTGCTAATAACACCAGAGGCAAACATATCTTACGAGATGGAATCATATCATCTTCCATCATCTCAATATAAATAAATCGGTCGCTCATAGGACTGATAACAGTTCCTGTCGCTAATAGAACTGTCGCTTCTGGGACTAATTCACGGAAATTATAACCCACAACAAAAATAACAATCTCAAGAACAAACATAACATAACAACAAAGAACCCAGAATTTGTCCTACACCTATACTATCCTAGTTTAAACGTATACTGTCGATTACATTGAATAGTAACGTATACTGTTAATTACATTCAATAGTGGAAGTAATGCCCCTAATAATACACTTAGAGACAAACTTAAACACAAAATGTAACAATGAGCTGATATTGAAAAATTGCAAATAATAATATCTAGATATAACCGATGCGATTTCTAAATGTATGCTCTATGTTTTCTAAAATTTTCTTATTCGGCTCTCGCCTTTGGTGTTTCTCCTGTGGAATTTCTAATATGGTTGGTAGTCCAGTCAAATTACATCAAAAACGGGCCAAACCTAGACATTTAGAAAAAAAAGGATGGAACCTTTTGGAATTTCTTCGTCATCTCGTCCTCAATAACCTCCAGAGAATCCCAAAAAATTCAGTTGCGGGTTTTCCGCCATTTTGAATAAATAATCTGCCATCTTGGATTTGTCACATGCACTTAGTTTATTGCACATAACTTCTAAACTAATTAACGTAGAAAGATCATTCTTTCTTTATTATAACTCTAATATTATACGCAATGGAACAAGTTATTATTAGTTTCCTCCGAGTAACCATTGTTGCATAAACTTAGGACAATGTGAAAAATTGTGAACCCTATTAGAGGACATATTCCTTTCATTGCTTCATAAAACTTAACAGAGTAGAAATATGAAAACCAGTGCTCGAATAAAAGTTGTTGGAAATTTCATAAGCTTTAAAACGTATATATCGTTACTATATACAATGTCAGAGGTGCACAATGAAGCTTCAAACGTCATCGAACTGCGCACAATTTCTGTAGAAACGTATGAATGAATCATTTAACACGAAGAAAAAGATATTTAGTGATTTGACACGGCTTTTCATTGCAATTTCCAATAAGTACAAACAGGTTTGGAAGTCTGGCTAATTTAATAAATAGTTCGTAAACAGTAGCGTGGGCAGGGGGTGCACAAGAATCTTGAAAGTAGTTTTTCGCACTATCTTTCTGTATTTATGAATGTGGGTCAATTCTCAATTAGGGTTTCAGATAAACGTTTTAAAACGAAGATGAAATCTATTGAAATTTGTTTTACCGATGTTATCCTACAAAAACTCCAGTTGCTGATTTTCTGCCTTTTTGAATAAATAGCCCTAGTAAAGTGCAATTACGACAAAAATCAATCAAACTTAAACATGTTTTTAAAGAAAAGATTAAACCTGTTAGAATATGTTATATGTATTGATATTATACTAAAACAGTCCCAAAGCTCTAGTTGTTGGTTTTCCATAATTTTTGCGGCCAATTATATGAGCAATATGTGAGGTTTATCACAAAACACTATGGTAAATAATGTATTGTGTTTGATTGTTATGATGGTGGACCTAGCGTAAAGAATATAAAACACTGGACTGAAAAAATAAACCATGAATATCCGTAAACGTTGAGTATAACATCCACGTTGTTCGTTTAACTCAACAGGAATTTCTTTCTAACACAAAGAACAAATCCGAATTGATATCACTTCTGACGAAATATCTCAAGAAATCTGGTTGTACCGTACTTCTATCACCTAGAGATGCAGACATATTAGTTGTGTTAGTCGCAACAAATGTTGCAAATATGGCTCGCCAGTAATAGTGGGAGAAGATTCAGATATTTTGGTTCTGATGGTAGCACTCGCAATAGCTGAGACCTTCATGTTTATTCCTGCCTCGAAGCGACCACATAAGATATAGAGCAGTACCAAACTTCAGAGAGTATTGGGAGATATGGTGAACTGCGTTTTATTTCTGCAGGCCTTCACTGGTTGTGACCCAACTTCTGCTCCATACAGTAAAAGGAAGAAAATTGTGTACAAAATACTGGGGAAATGAAGAACTGAATCTAGAAATGGATGTGTTCAACAACCCAACATCATCTGCTGATAAAGTGGTAGCTGCTAGAGAAAAAATGTTCTTAGTGTTATATAGATGTACAGCAGGGCCGGTGTTAAGCCGATTGGACCAATTGCTCCAAATCGGGCCCCGCGCCTAAGGGGGCCCGCGCTAGTGTCGTCTATTCTACTGTCCAGTCTAATCTACTCTCCAGTGCCGTTTTAACAACATATTGGGCCCAGAGCAAACAAGTGCGCTGTGGTCCCTATGACTAAATTTTGCTCCTAACACATGTAATTAATACATAACATTCTGCTCGCGGGGTCCCCGGTCAAGTGGCTATGGTACTTAAGATGACTGCTACTTTCGGTTATCAATTACACACAACAACATGTTGCAACTACACACAATACGTCCATGGACTCCACAAGGGAGGGTATGGCCTCTGCCTAACAAGTAAATGAATAGTTTGTAGTTTCCGGGTTATTTCCTCAATTTAATGGTGCAGTAATTTCTTTACATTTTAACGTTTACAACTTCTATTGTGTAAAATAGATATGTCCAGGGAGCATTCTGCACACCCCAACATTTCTAAAGCTCGCCCAAATTTCCTTACACATACCCCTGGGTGTAAAATATTGTTTTCTTTGAGTTTGTGCAAAATATATATATAATTGTTCTGGGTGCACACTCTCTTTTATTTTGAACACTCCGTTAAGTAAAAATTCCTGGAGTTCTTACTAATTATGTCATATTATACAACCGTGAACACCGAGATGGTATCAAATAAATCAGCCTCCATGCGATTCAATGCCTTGCATTTCCTTTCTCTTATTATCTTGTCTCTTCATCTTGTTCAACTCAACCATAGATTGGTGTGCAACATGGAAATTTTAAAACTCTTCTCTCCCTAGGGAGAGCTGTTTTATATTTTGATATGGTCTCTTCTTCGTAACTGCATCTAGATATTCTATCCTTAGTCTTCCTCTTCCTGGTTTTCCTTCTGTCCTTCCCTCTATCAGCACGTTGATCCAATGACAGTGCCGAATAAGATGGCCAAGCATACTGTTTCTTCTTTTTCCTATTATCTTCATTATCTGTCGTCCTTCATTAGCTTCCTTTAGTACGTCTTCATTCCTTTTCATTTCGACTCCATAATATGTGTATGTGTAGTATTCTGTGCCAACACCACACTCCAAATGCTTCCAGGTTGGATATTTCAGCTTTTCTAAATGTCCATGTCTCTGATCCGTAAAGTTCCACACTCTATACCAGTGCTTTAATAAATCGTTTTTGAACATCCAACAACACATTTCGTGATGTTAGCAGTCCTCTTTCCCTATTGAATGCTTGTTTAGTCTGTGCTGTTCTGAACTTACGTCTTTTTCACTCCTTCCGTCCGAGGATATTCGACTTCCTAAATAGGGGAACGTCTTAGCGTCTTCGATTTTCTTTCCATCTAGCCATACGTTTGCCTCTTCCTGTCCTGTTCTTTTGCACTTTATCACTTTAGTTTTCTTCTTATTGATCTTCATTTTGCATGTTTTTCACAGTTGGTCGTTCAGGTTTGAAAGTGCTTAATGCAAGTCATTTTCGTTCTCCGCTACCAGTGCTATATCATCAGCAAACCTTATTGTGCTGAAAAATTGGTCATGTACTTTTACGCTTTTCTCGTTTTTATCAAAGAATTATTTCATAGCCTCTTCTATATAGACATTGAACAGGAGAGATGGAAGTCCAGATCCTTGTCTTACTCCTAGTTCTTTCTGATTTCTTCCTATAACTGTCTGGTTCCTGTAAAGTTGGTATATTATTTTTCTGTCTCTGTAATCCACTTTCAGATTCTTCAAGTATTCCAATCCACGTTGTCAAAAGCTTTTTCTATATCTACAAATGCTATCACAATTGGTTTGCTTCTTCTGATGTGCTGTTCCATGATCAACCGTAGACTCAGTATTGCTTCTCTTTTTTCTTCTGAATCCAAACTGGTCTTCCGATAGCCGTTCTTCGATTTTCCCTTCTAGTCATTGTGCGATAATTTTGCAGAATATTTTTTATGCAAGGGAAAGCAAACTTAACGTTCTGTGTTCTACGCATTTCCGTGCGCCTTTTCTCTTTGGGATAGGGACTAATATGCTTTTCTCGAAGTCTCTTGGTATTTTTCCCAAAATATACATTTCATTAATAAGATTGAATAGTTTCTTCTTTGTTGCTATTCCGAGATTTTTAATCACTTCCGTTGGTATTTGGTCTATTCCTGGGGCTTTACCATGTTGCATTTTCTCCAAAGCATTGTTAAATTCGTACTGTAAAATTGATCGTCCTAATTCATTTTCATCGACGTCCTCATCCTTCTCTATCTCTTCTTCTTTCATTGTGTCTTCCCTTCCATCTTCCTGTTATCTGCTCCTCTTCTATTAGCGCTGTCCCGTCCTTGTCTATGATAATGTCTGTGCGTTTCTTTATCTTACCGAACTGTTTTCTAACTTTTCTATATGCCGTTTCTGTATTGTCTTTGACTATATTTTCCTCAATTTCTTGCACAAGTTGTTTATCCAGTCTTCTCTGGCCTTCTTTACTTTTCTATTGATGTGATTTCTGCGCCTTCCTTATTCCTCTTTTTTGTTATCTTGAACTATCTGCTTTTCTCCATCATTTCTAATATTTCTGCTATTATCCATGGTTTATATTGGGTTCTCGCTTCTGGAGTTCGCTCTTCATCAAAACTAAATTATGGTCTGAGTAAACGTCTGCAACTGGGTATCTCCTACTATTCTTCACTTGATTTCTAAATGCTTGTCGGACCAGTATATAGTCTATTTTGTATTTTTCTTTGTCTACTGGTCTTGTCCATGTATATCTTCTTCTTAGTGGTGGGTCGAAAAAGTATTTGTTAGAAGCAGATTATGGGTTTTGCAAAACTCAACTAGTCGTGCACCTCTCGCATTCTTTTCTCCTAGGCCAAAATTCCCAGTTACATTCTCTTTTTTGCCTTCGGCGACTGCTGCGTTCCAGTCACCAATTATAATTAAATTGTCCTGATCTTCAACTTTCATCAATACTTCTTCTATTTGCTCATAGGTTTCTTCTACTTCCTCATTTGTGTAGATTGATGTAGGCATAATTACTTGGATTATCGTCATATTCCTCGGTTCTGTTGCTATCTTCAACATTACTATCGTTTTATTGTATCTCCAGCTGCCTATACCTTTCTATCGTATCTTCTTATTCAAGACAAAACCGACTCCTGTTGTACCGTTTATAGCTACTGAGTAAATCATTCTGAAGAGCTCGCTCCACATGTCTCCTGAATCAGGCCACCTAACACAGCCGATTTCCAAGATATCTATCTTAATGCGTTCCATTTCTTTCCAGATTCCTTCTTTTCTCCTAGGCCGAAATTACCAGTTACATTCTCTTTTTTTCCTTCGGCGACTGCTGCGTTCCAGTCACCAATTATGATTAAATAGTCCTTATCTTCAACTTTCATCAATACTTCTGCGTCCTTCCACTGCCGGGAACGACCTTCTGTGAAACAGTAGTGTTGTATTCCCTAATATTACATTTTCTTATTTGTCTTTCCATGTTGTTTTCTAGGGACTGAGAAAGGTAGTGGTGTCCCAAGTTCTTCCACCTCGCAGTGAAATAGCCATAGAAGACATCCTATCCCTGCCTGTTTTGCCGATGTCAATCATCTTCGGAATCAGTGTGGTAATGATGGAGCTGCTGCCCACTACCATAATATCTCTCTTCGTCTGTCTCCTAACCGTAAAGACCTGTCCAGCATGGGAAGCCCTCTGATAGCAAAACTATTTCCGGCATAGCTTTTGGGATGACTAGAGCACGCAAGCCCCCCCCCCCCATCGCGGCAAGGTGGAGATATTGAAGGAAGTCTCTTATTATAGCTACATTCAAAACACAAAACCAGAGGACAAACCTTGCCCTCTCCTGCTAAAAATTACGTGGATGTGTTGTTTTTGAAAAAAAAAAATCCATGATGATTTCAAGCTGATTATACCTTTCATAAGTAGTTACGAGTACCTACGATGTTCTCAATAGCGTACATTAAGTTTTTCCTGACTTGAATTATTTTCAAACAGATACAGCTGTTAATAAATCTTTGAACCAACGAATTCACATCAACGAATGCATTTCATTATGTCTTACAAATATAAACTTATGGAAACATGGACTTCAGCATTGTATATCTCGTAAAATTCTAACCCAATTTATATATTACATGATCCCTTACTATTTAAAAAAGTCGAGCGAGATGCAAGATGGACGACTTCAAGATGGCGACCATTATAAGCATACCCTCAAATAGACGTCTACTTCCTCCCGGTGTCGGTTAATGTGTTTTTGTTTTTCATCCCTTTACTCGGTTTACAAATAAAATGAAATTTTCAAACTTGAAACACATGGTAGTTGCTTATTCTGATCAATCAGGTTTTTTGCCACTGCGGCCGTCTTTATGGACGGAAGCACTATAAATTTTGCTCACGCTCGTTTTTTGATATTCCACACATCTCTGACAAGTTTGGTCAAGAAATTAGAATTCGACGTTGATGGATTTACTTGTAAGAGGGGACAACTATGAAATACTGGATTTACAGGACCTTCTTGAGAAATAGCAAGGCACAAGAGTGAAACGTATTTTAAATTTCATTCACTGTCTGCCCTGAAAAATTAGTTGGTATAAGTAATGAACAGTGTGAGCATTTTTACCAGAATATTTTCCAGATGGAAAAACTTCTTAAAGGTAAATGGGTATAACTACTAGACCAGCAGGGAGAACGATATATATATATGTTCTACAGAGCTTGGTGCAAGTTAGTTGTAAACCTGGGGTCCCGCACAATGTTCCCAATCGGGCCCCGTACCACCTAAGGCCGGCCCTGATGAACAGAGAAACAAAATTTGGATTGCACAAGATTCTACATATACAAAAAGATTGTATCCGAACAACGCATTAGTGACACTTTTAACTTCGCATTAGTGACACTTTTAACTTTTAAAAGTACTATCTCCAACAATAGCTGCTGCAAATCAGCATAGTCTCCATGTGTTCTATTAAGTTCAGCAGTGGAAAAATAAAGAGATGACTCCAATTGAATGTGGCTGGAGAATTGATGGTGATTGCCTTCTTCCTGTAACAATATTTAAATAACCTGCTCCAGAAGAGTTGCTAAGTTTACAGCATGTAACTGCCAGGCAAACTGCGGAAAGAATTGTGGGTGCAAAAGAAAAGAGCTAGATTGTACATCATTTTGTGGGCAGAATAGTGGACACGGATGTGGTAATAGCACTACTTTAATTGAAGATGCAGCTGAAGGAAGTGATGATGAAGCTGTCACCAAAACCAACTTCTTTGAGAAGGAAGTTAACGAAAAATTCGAACATTCAAACTGCAAAACGCCATCGAGAAAAGTAAGTCTCAAAGTACACTGGTATATTTAGAACTTTTGTTTAAGTTTATTTATAATCGCAAAGCTTATTACGGTTTCATATACACAGATCAGTAGTTGAATTAGAGACAGCAGGACAGCCTACAGAGGCTCCACCAGTGAATGTAAATGAAATGCATTGCGAAGTTATTGCTGCTGTGTACTTCCTCTCTCGATATCCGTGTCAATGCAGTGTGTGGTAGACAAAACGAAGGACCTGAGTGCACGTGACCGTGGTCAAATCGTAGTGGCCACACGGCTGGGTGGCTCGATTTCGGAAGTGGCTGCGGCACTCGGATATTCAAAGACAACTGTGTCAATAGTGTAAGTACCTGGCTTCTGGTAAAAACCGCACGCACACGGGTAAACTGCCGCGGTCAGTAGTATGTCTAAGACAGGGGTAGACGCCGAGTGGCCCGCATCGTAATAGCTGATAGACGGGCCGTAGTGCGTCAAATCGTTGAGTGGTTAAATGCAAGACAACAACGCCGCGTCAGCAGCCACACAATTTGCAATCACCTGCTCGCCATGGGGTACAGAAGCCATCGACCTACGCGAGTATCCCTTCTAATAGTACAACACAGGAAACAACGTCTAGCATGGGAAAAGGAACACTGCCTCTGGACTGTGGAAATGTGGAAAAAGGTTGCCTGGACAGCTTTACATTGGTACATGGCGATGAACCAGTAAGGGAGCGTCGCCAACCGCAAGAGGGTATGGATCTATCGTGACAGCAGGGAACTATGTAGGCCGGTGGTGGTGGTATTCTCATCTGAGGCGTCTTAGATTGAAATGTGTCCCCTAACACGTGTAACATAGTTCCTCACAGGTAAACGCTACCGCAATATTCCGAATAACAATTTCATGTCATTTGCTCGACTGCTTCATCCAGGTGGTTACCTCATCTTGCAGTAGGAGAATGCCCCGGCCCACCCACCGCTCTACGATGGCAGCAAACTGGTTTGATGAGCACTCCTTTGATCTGGCAACACGGTCATCAGATCTCAATCCAATATAACACATCTGGGATACCATGAAACGACACCTTCGGCTGTGGACCCTCTTCTAACTATCCTTTGTGGGAGACTTTGTAGCAGATATGGATTGAGGTTCCACAACAACACTTCAGGCGCCTCATGGAGTCCATGCCGCGGCGAGTACCCGCCGTTATCAAAGCAAAAGGTGGTGTTTCACGCTATTAGGAAGGAGTCTATAATTCAACTGGTGATCAGTTTATGTTGTCTTCCTATTTATAACTACAATACATTAAATTTTAATAACAGTTTAATAGACGCGCAGAAGAATCTAAGTACAATTATGAAAGCTAGTATATATAGTGAAATAGTGAAAATCATAAATCAGGATATGATAGTATTTATTGTAAATAGAATACAAAATGCATCTCAAATAATTCTAGTAAGTATCATTTTCCTTTATTTTCAATAATTAATCCCTTGATTAAATCACCATTTTTAATTTTCCTAAAGTTATATTTTCAAGCACTAATAGATAAAACTTTAAGGTACACTAAATTTATAGTAACGAAGGCAGAGAAAATGAACACCTATATAACCCATAATAACTAAACTAACTAACTCTATGGCTTATGGAACCCGGAGGTTCAATGCCGCGTTCACAAAAGCTCTCCACTGACTTCTATCCTTACCTAACTGCATCCAGTTTCTATTTTGTATTCCAATCTCTGCGAGATCCATCTTAATATTGTCCTCCCATCTGCGCCTAGGTCTTCCTAATGGTCGTTTTCCGATGGGTCTTCCAGTCAAGACTTTGAAAGCGTTTCTACTTTCTTCCATTCTAGCTACATGACCCACCCACCTAAGCCTCCTAGACTTGACGACCCTAACAATGTTGGGTAAACCATATAAATTATGTAGCTCCTTGTTATGAAGTTTCCGCCATTCCCCATTCCCGTTCCTCTTGGGTCCGAATATTCGTCTCAGGATCTTGTTCTCAAATACTTTCAGTCTATGTTTTTCCCTCAGAGTAAGTGACCATGTTTCACAACCATACAGAACAATAGGCATGATTATCGTTTTGTATATTTTAAGCTTCAAATTCCTCGACAGAATTCGCGACGACAAGAGATTTTGAACCGAATAGTAACACGAATTCCCTGCTTTTAGTCGACATTTAATTTCTCCATGAATATGATTTTCCTCTGTTAATATTGACCCTAGATATTTGAAATTATCCACTTTATCAAAAGTATTATTTAAAATAATATTTTAACGCATCCATAATTTGCTGTATTCCGGTCCCGACGCACTTCCATGTATTTAGTTTTCTCTGCATTTACTTCTAAGCCCACGTCCCTGCAAGCGTTTAATAAGATCTCTGCATTTCTTTCTATCGTTCTCCTATCATCCCCTACTAAATTTACATCATCAGCATATGCCATAACCTGGTGAATACCGTTCAACTCTAGGCCCTGGTTGCTATCTTTGATTTTCCTTATAGCGTATTCCAGAACGAAGTTAAATAATAATGGCGACAACGCATCTCCTTGTTTCCGGCCATTTTCGACGTGAAAGCTCGTGCACAAAAATTTTCCTACCCGGACTTTACTTTGGGATTCATTTAAACATATCTTAATTAATCTAATTAGCTTTCTTGGTATTCCAAGTTCTAATCTAATATAACCCATAATATTAGAAGCATAATAACGAAATAATAATATTGTTACATTTATTGGCTTAGGAGCCATAACGCAAAAACTACGTGCTGGGGAAAATTTCAAGATGGCGTACTGCCTATTTCAAATGGCGGGAAACCAGCAACTAGAGTTTTGGGACTGTTTTAGTATAATATCAATATATCGAACATATTGTAACAGGTTTAATTTTTTCTTTAAAAATATATTTATGTTTGATTGATTTTTGCCGTAATTGCACTGGGCTAGGGCTATTTATTCAAAAAGGCAGAAAATCAGCAACTGGAGTTTTTGTAGGATAACATCAGTAAAACATATTTCAATAGATTTCATCTTCGTTTTAAATCGTTTATCTGAAACCCTAATTTGCATTGACCCACATTCATAAATACAGAAAGATAGTGCGAAAGACTACTTTCAAAATTCTTGTGCACCCCCTAGCCACGCCACTGTTTACGAACTATTTATTAAATTAGCCGGACTTCCAAACCTGTTTGTACTTATCGGAAATTACAACGAAAAGCCGTGTCAAATCACTAAATATTTTTTTCTTCGTGTTAAATGATTCATTCATGTTTCTACAGAAATTGTGCGCAGTCCGATAATGTTTGAAGCTTCATTGTGCAACTCTGACATTGTATATAGTAACGGTATATACATCGTTTTAAAGCTTATGAAATTTCCAACAACTTTTATTCGAGCACTTTTTTTTTCATATTTCTACTCTGTTAAGTTTTATGGGGAATGAAAAGAAAAAATGAAATGAAATCTTTAAGTTTTACGTTCCACGGTTATGCCGGTGAGGCTAAAGGAGACGGTGATGATGTGTAATGAATGAAATGGTGGAATGAAGAAAGTGGGAGGAAACGGGAGTACCCCGAGAAAACCCACGCACACGGTGTTTGTCCACTACAAGGTTCACTTGGTGGGGGCTGGGATCGAACCCGGCAATGAAAAGAATATGTCCCCTAACAGAGATCACAATTTTTCACTTTATCCTAAATTTATGCAACAATGGTTACTCGGAGGAAAGTGATAATAACTTGTTCCATTGCGTATAATATTGGAGTTATAATAAAGAAAGAATGATCCTTCTACGTTAATTAGTTTAGAAGTTATGTGAAATAAACTAAGTGCTTATGACAAATCCAAGATGGCAGATTATTTATTCAAAATGGCGGAAAACCAGCAACTGGATTTTTTTGGATTTTCTGAAGGTTATTGGGGACGAGATTTTGAAGAAATTACAGAAGGTCCCATCATTTTATTCTTAAAATCTACCTTAAACCTTATTTTGACTGCACTATAAGTTTATTCATGGTTTCTCACCTGTCTGAGTTTACGCTACATGGATTTTATTTGATTAGATTTTCCTCCTACAATTAGCTCCATTCAATTTAACATTAGGTTTCTCTCTAGTGATCATAACGATACCGTGATCACTTTTTTTTTATCGAACTATCATTAAATAACGGCTAGAATAAATTTATCTTCTGCTTGTCTTCTTCACTTATTTTTTACTAGGTTTCTCACCGGTAATAATATACGATCTATTTAGTGCCACTGCTTTCGCGGAAATATCGATGAATAAATAAACACTAGAGTGTTTCTCCCCTGCTTGTCCTTCTATTATTGTTTTCAGATTTCACTTGTTTTATGATTATATTATTTTGAAAATGAAATGAAATCTTTAAGTTTTACGTCCCACGGTATTATATTATTTTGTATTTAATAATTCAGTCATGTTTATGTTCTGACACTTATGACTGTTTCCATTACCACTTACTAACACACTTTGTATTAGAATATATTCCAACAAAAAATCCTGAATATATTGAATAATTGGGATATATAATAGATTAAATATGTAAGCACAGAATTCTACTACGAGTTACACCATCCTATTTTTCATTATCACCCATCACCAGTCAGTTGACAAATCTTGACAGTTTTTTATTATTCTTTTGGTACTTTTGTTGTCAAGTTTTTCATTGTCTTAAGTTGAAATATGAAGCTACTTTCGACGACAGTCCCATTACCCTATAAGCTTGTGTTCCACCAGCATTCAGAATGCTACCTTCCTTGCTTCGGCAGCTGCGAAAATCTCAATTATATTATCAAATCCAATATAGATACTATTTCATTTTCGAAAGAAAGAGTGGCCAAATTCGTGAGTCTTTCTTGACTCATTGTGGAGCGAAAGTATGATTTCATCAGCCTCATTTTGGTGAAATACCTTTCAACATGATGCGACACATATGAGCAGTGTTACTAAAATCTGAAGAGCGGTTGCCAAACTTTTGTAAACTTCAAGCCCCATTGAACATACATATTTCAGTATTCCTTGTAGGGAAAAGTCAAGTTTTTCTTTAGCTTTCTGAGCACACCTTAGAAAACGGATTATGTCCTTACAATCCTGAAATAATTCCAGGTCATTCGGGTGGAACAAAGCCAAATCAGACCAACATGCTTATAGTCTCTCGTCGCTTTCATCATCTAGCTGCTGCACAAAGTTGGGGATAGAACGCAGAATCCAAATCTGTCATTCACGTCACGTATCTGAGTAAAACGGTCATACATTTCTTGTCTCATCTCATTTAAACTTCATTGATAGAGCGCTTCACTTCGACCTGTGCCGTCCGAGGTTCATCCTTTGCTTCTTCTCTAGGCATTCATCTCCTCCTACTGCGTGTACCCACAGTTATATTCCATTCTCTACAACTTCTTTCAGCTGCGGATATGATTTCCTCGGCAAGCTCAAGTCACCAGGTATCAATGGTGCAAAAAGGCTCTGTAACTGAATAAGAGTCTGATTGAAACTCATATCCTGAGATTGAAGGCATTTTTAGATCCGATCAATATATGGAAGAACTTCAGACCAGAAATACAGTAAAGCGATGAAGATAGATGACTGGATGCTTACAAGAAGATCTCCTCTGCAGCATCTCCTCGAGTATCAAGTGTTTCAGTTGAAGTGTCAGGTGATTCTTCCAACATATCAAATACTTCATCCGATTGACTAGAAAGTGCCTTCACAGCTTCTGCTTTTGAACTCTATCTATGTCACTTTCACGTTTCAGACCAATCTTTACGTGCTTTTGCAGCACATTCCATCGGTGAGTAGATCCAGAGAAGAATACAAACAATCATTCCGTTGCTCCAAAGAAAGTGATCACCAAGAGCTTCTGGACCAAAGTGATAACGTGCGCAGCGTAACGGACAAGGCTCAATGAATGATTGTTACAAGGAACGAAAATAGCAAGAGGATTTATATTCCGTATCAAAATTTGAACTCCAGAATATTGACCGGCCATTGTAGCCTGATTATCATAAGTACAGCCCGGATTTATATGTAAAATGCATGTTAGGTTTACAGAAGAAAACCTAAGGACGACGTTCATAGTACATTGCAAGAGAGGTATTCAAGGTATTGAAAGAAATTGAAATTTTACTTTCTTAGTATATATTTCAGTGGATATGTTGAAATTTTAATTCATATTTTAGTGCATATTTTTGATAATTTTCGCACATATTTGCATGCATATTTCAAACTGTTTGTGCATGGAAATCCGGGCTCTAATCATAAGACTGGCCTCTCCAATCTTAAATACCTAGCTTATTACGTTGAAGTTTCTTCAGTATTTTAGAAGAAATACTCTCAACAGTCTTTCCTTCGACAGAGATGAAATCAAATGCTTCTATACAGCTTCTGCACCAAAGAGGTTTTAGTTAGCAACATACTGCTGAAGCCCTTCGATTTCAAGCGTGTCCCTGTTCACGCCGCTGTCGATGTGTGTTTTTCTGTACCTCCCTCGAAAGAGAAGGGACAAGTTGCTGTGACCGAGATCTTTCAGTAGTTGATTGCCACAACAATTTATTTCACTGGCTTCACTCTGCACTGTCTTGTTAGCCATTCTAGGTATCTAACGATCTTCACTAACCAAGACCAAACGACTGAATGACAAACTGGCAACAAGTGAAGGTCACTCACTTATTCCCCCAAAGCATAAGGAAGGTTCCCTCCGTAAGAAAGCGGCGGAGGCGGGGCCGAAGGATGCTTCACATATTTTCCGAGGTCACACTTGAAATAGTAAGGCTCTAGTACACTAATAAAGCATTATGTATGTTGATTCCTTCTTTATGCCCTTCCTTTGAACTAATAAATAAATAATTAAATAAATAAACAGTGATATTTTAGGAAGCAAACTAGCAGACGGAGCCCCATTACTTGCATCATAAGCCCTTAGAATGTAAAAAAAACACAATATACTTCGACTTTTCTTGTATTATATTTTAATCTACGCTCTGTTTTTCATTTAAATTTCTCTAAGATTATTGAACAGAATGAAACTTTTATTTTATTCATATTTTAATGCAAATACATTTTTCCTTTAAATTTCTTTGAGACTCCAAGACAGTGTGACTTTCATTTTATCTATTTTCCACCTGCATACAGCTTTTTTCTTTAAATTTCTTTGGGGGGCCCCAAGGTAAAACTTTTATTTTAGTTATTTTTAAACAACATTCAGTTTTTCTTTAAATTTCTTTGCGGGTTCCCAAGAGAGTGAGGCCCTAACTTATAGCTTGTTTAGCATATACGGAAATCCGGCATCGATTAGATTTATTAGATATTTCTGTTTTTTATCCGTTATTTGGTGTAACATTGATTGACAATTAATTGCGCTTACTTTTAGGAAGATGTGGATTATAAACCTTGACGGCCTTTGTACAGCTCGTGCTACCTAGGTTTCTTAGTAATTATTTTTTACCTACCGTCCGAGGGTCCCACAAAGTAGGGCCCGGGCAAGGCACCACTCGCCCCCTCTTACGCCGCCAGTGACAAGCAGCTTCTTGCAATTCATTCAGGGTCTCAACGGAACATATATTACAATCCGCGGCACTCTACCAAAATCATAAATGGTTTAAATTTACTTCTACGTCCAGTTTCAATACTGATTTTCATAGAGCAAAAATGGTAAGAGGTATCGAGATGCAGTTTCTTGTAAGCCATTCAGTTTTCCAAAAATAGATTTAATCTTTTTCGTTCATCTCTATTCAAACTAAAGTAGTTCAAATGAACCGTTTCCCTTTTGAACGTTTATCTACCTAGAATCGAAACGATTATGGATAGTGAAAAACTATTTTTTATAGATACAGCGTCTGAAGAGAGTATATCGTGACAACCCATAAAACTCTACCAAAACAGAAAGGTATTGAAATTTACTAGTACTTCCGGTGTCAATACTCATTTTCATAGAACAAAAACGGTATTGCAAAATGGTTTCCGACACAGATTCTGAGTCCCCATTAATCTTCGTCTCGACTTTTATATATCTGTTGAAGGCGGAATAGGTGAAAATCTGCGATTTTTCGGTTACGACACTTATTCCATAATAGTTAGCGACAAGCATCTTTTTTAATATGGGTTCAGTGTCAAGATAATGTTTCGCCTCTAGTTTATTCCTCTATTGTAACTGAAGGTGACTGCTATCAATTATAACTTCCGGTCTTAACTTTAATCTCATCGAACAAGAACAGTAAAAGATAGGAAGTAATGGTTTTTTGATATGCATTCAACGTCGGAAATGCAGGTTTTATCTTATTCCTCTTTTGTAGCCAGTAGTTATACACAGTGATGTAATGCCAATTTTTTAGGTGAGTATACGCTCCATCCCTTGTCACACACACACATACACACACACACACACACACACACATATATATATATATATATATATATATATATATATATATCGGGTGTTTCAATATTATTAGTCTTTGCACTATTAAGATTTAAAGTTCGTAAGTTATGAAATATCCTTGCTTATAGGCAATTCGCACTGGTTCTCTGCGCATGTCGGTTGCATAACACGCAGGATATGTAGGCCTATATGAAGTAACAAGAGAAATCTTCATGGAGAGCTATGTTTTGGAGAACAGTTACCGAACCACTTAACCTATCAAGCAGAGGTTAAGAAAAACATTACGTATAATTTTATTGATTAATTTAAGACCTTATTTAGCTCTCTGCATTAAGTAGGTCAGGCTGTAGAAGTGGTTGTACTTGTATGACTGATAACTATAAGAAGAAAAAATGACTTGGACCAATGTTATTTCCGCCACCTTGCTCATTCCTTTGGTCCTATCTATCACTATGACACTTTCAAAGGATGTAGTTATTGTACACAGAAATACACACATCTTGTTTGTGTTAAAATGTTGAGTACATTTGGAGTAATTTAAGATTGAAATTTTGAATTTTAACATTGTAAATCGGTCGCGAACCACGGCCTACTGGCTGCTGTGTTAATCAGGGCCATAACCAAGAAGAGATTAATCGCCTTCATCTGTAGTTTATCCGTCCTGCAGCTTACAACCCCTCTCTTTCTCTCTCCCCCAAATTGTGTTTAGTAGTTGTTCTTTTGCTCGGAGAATGAATTTTGCTTTCTTTTGTCGAATCATAATTGCTTTAAAATAGAAAGAGTTTAATTTTGATCTCGTTGGCTCATGACCGTTTTAGAATTGATAGGTTGAGTGACCCAGTAGCGTAAGTGCCAACAGCAATAATGTCGAAATTAGTATCCGTATTAATATTAATATCGCCTTATTTCTGTTGGTACTTAGGCTACTGTGTCACTCAACTATTCAATTAAAACAATGACAGCTATGTCCAAATGAGCAAATAATTAATGACTTGAAGCGTTAAATAGCGAAGTATAAAGAATACGCAAATGAACAATACAATAATACGAAGACAAGCTGTTTCCAAGAACTACCACACCTAGAACTTAGAATTTTAGATGTGTCGGAAAAGCAGAAATAAACTTAGGTTATACCACTGTCATAAGTACAAATCTAGTCTTTATTGAGATCTTCAGACACGAAGTTTTCGTTTGTTCTAGGTGCCAATTTCAAGACAAACTTAGACCGAATTAAACATGTGATGACAGCGGAGGCCTTATGATGGAATATTTTTCGTGTTTGTAACTTGGTCCGATAAGTTTTTTTTCTAATTAAACGTTTATTTTTTTTATCAGAAGCGATTCAAAAGAGCACTTCCACCAAACAACAAATATACACCTTGGAAAACATTTTCAAGGCCAATTTATGGTTGAATTAAGCCCTGATACCAGCGCCGAAGTTAGAGTCGGGTAGTATCGGTATACCCATCTAAAACTTTAGTCCAAACTTTCTTTTGATTCGTGGTTTAGGTTTCCCGTCAGGAGCGATTTAAAAACGAAACACAAACGACAATCTTTCCGACAGAAGTAGCTCAAGTGGTAGAGCGTGGCTTCACATTCGGTAGATCGTGGGTTCGATTCCTGCTGCTAACTATTTTGACTGGGGTTTTCCTCAGTCCTACCAGGCAAATACCAGGATAATACCTACTAAACAGGCCCTGGCCGATACATTCCCAAATCCTTTCTATTATTGTTGTTGTTGTTAGATATGCAGTATAAAGTGACCTGTGAGCTGTATCTGGTGATTGTTAAATAAATAAAATAAATACGCACCCTGGAAAAAAAGGAAAAATAGATAAAGACCAAAAAAATACTCTCCTCCTAAAAGTATTTCCTAAAATAATAAAAGTTGTAAACCAAGTTAAAATATATATATATATAAAACCGAGGAAGCAAATAAGAAAACCCGCAAGTTTAGCTCTTCTAGTTAGATTAGAATTTTCGTGGTCAGATATTTTCTCAGTTGTTCAAAGGTGTTTCGAGTATACTGGCAGACAAATTAATTTGAAAAGGATGCTGCCTGGACTTATAAGCTGATGTACTATTCTAGCATTCACTTAATCTGTGAAAGATTGGAAAGACCAGTAAGGATGGCTGTCTGTCGATTTTTTAAGAGTAGAATTACTCGAACAGTTGTTTCCAGCGAAATTTAACTCTTGGGGCCGTTCACACACATGATTCCAATACTACTACTAATAATAAATCGGTCAAGAGGATATAGAAAAGCTTTTGCTATGAGAGGTTTTTCTTCATTTGCAGCAGGCAAATGTCGGAATAGTACCTAACCTACAGGCCCCAAGTACTCTCCTATCCAATGCCTTTAACGAAGGACGCTATCTATCTGATATCTTCGTTATCAAGCCGGAGATGCCATAAGAACCTTCATAACGTCAAACAAATAAATAAATATACTTATGTCTTTCCATGAAGTAGTAGCTGGCAAATTAATGAGTTCTTTGGATTTTTCCTCACTATTTCTCGATGTATTGGTTTTCACATTTTCGTCAATGGAATTTACACAGCTAATGTCTCTTTTCCTTTTTAACCGATTTGATAATACCTTCTTGGACATCTGGCAAATTGCGAAGCAACTATTAATTCATCAACCCACAAAGAAAGTTGGGATTTCCACTTTCTGAAGTAAATTTTAGACTTTCACTAAAAACAGTTACTGCTTCCTTACTAGTTATCGTAGGATCATGGTTCATACCTTTTTCTTCTTCTTCTTCAGAATAGAGCATCATCCTTTCCAACGGTACCACTCGCTTGTCCGTATTATACACCAGAAATGTGAAAAGCGAGGAAAACCAGGAGCTTTTTAGATTTTTTCAAAATTTTTACGCCCATTTATATATACCCTATATATATAATCAAAAAAATTACTGCGTTATTCCTACTTGGCCTAGCATCATGGTTCAAACGCCATTTTCTTCAGTATTACGCACCCTTTCCAATGGTACCATCACATGTCCATATAGTGCACCTGAATCGGGAAATTCGAGAAAACCGGATTTCTTTTAACTTTTCTCGGAACATTTCGCCCCTCTGGCCCGGCCTGGGTTCAGGTAGGGATCTGAAAATCTCTTGTAAAATACATTGTTATATACACAATGCGTGTGCAAAATTTCAATCTGATATCTTGAAAACAAAGAGGAGAAAAAAAATTGAAAATCTGAAGGTGATCCATTTATAGATATATATACATTAGGGTGTATCGAAAAAAACTTTTTTTCGAAATCCGGTTACGGCTAGTGCGGATTTTTGGCCAAATGGCATCAATAAAACGTATAAAAAATCTCAACTCGATCAGACAACTCCTTCTGCTGCCGAGTAGAGTCCAAATATTAGAAAAATCAACAAAAGATTCACTTTTCAACTGATTTTCCAAAAAATATCTTTTAAATATTTCCTATATTTTTTGGTCTTTTAAATTATTGAAATAGCATTGGAAAGGAGAAATAAATACATAAAACAAATTTCTTACGGTTATTTCTGTACACAATAAGCACAAAAATCTACTTAATTATTTGTAAAAATACACTGATTTTCTGGCGTATCGTACAATTAAATTTTAATATAAAATTATTGAAGTCTCTTGAATAACGAAGAAAACACTTTAGTGCTAAATTCTAAGAGCAGTAATAGTATAAATAATTTGCTCCCAATGCCGTATGCATCTGCTTATCACACTAGATCACCTGCCGCCCACCTCTCACCGAACGCCTCTTCTCTTGTACTTGCCCAGCTGAAAGGATCGGTCTTATCAGTCGCCAGTAGTCAACCAGCTGTGTCGAACGTGATTGTCGCTGCTTGAGTTATTTATTAGTGCTGTAGGAAATTTTAACTAAATAATTTGTTTTCGTGTGAAGTGCAGTATGTAGAAGTGAGAACAGTGTTTTAGTTGTGTTAAGTACTTTTTATTAGGAAGAGAGTGACAGATACGCTGACGTTATGGCATCGACAAGTTTGTTACGGTCTGACGTTAGGAATAGCATTATTGGGACACCCAAGGAATTGGGTAGAACACAGCTACCAACCGTTGAAATGTATTGAGACAATACCTATGAGAGCGAGAAGAAAAAATGAGAATTTCGGGATCCCGGAAAGAGCCTTCAACAAAGGATTTATCTTCTATCGTCGCCAGGAAGATTGTAGAAAATTGAGATACGCCTCAATCTTGTGGTTCTTTGATCTAGAAGAAAAGGCGCCTCTAGCACTGGCACTTTTCTTCCTTTTTCGTAGTTGCAGGCAAGAGGATTGGAACACTTACAAAAGGCTATATCAAATGAAATATTTTTGGCAGACTGTTGAAAATCAGCAATTCGTTTTGCAGAAGTTTGGAAACCGGACTTTGCTGCGTTTTGCAAGTCACGGACAATGGGTGATATCAATAAAACGGAGAAGTTACTCATTACGCCCAATTTTGAAGTAGTTACTCGCATTGGTATCAATAAAAAGAGAACTGAGCACTAGTCGTCTCGGCTGACCTCGGAGAAGCCCCGCCCTTTTGAAGTAACCACACCTCTATTCTCGAGCCGAGTATCTACTCCGCGTTTGATATCAATAAAAATCAAAGACTCCTCTGTGATGCTAGTAACTTCTCCAAATTTGTGGAGCAAGCTAAATAGGTGACTCCGTGCGAAATATGACAGTATATGATTGTTTTGCTATGTAGCAAAACTTATAAATTGCATAGAAATGTTGCAAATAGAGATTACTAAAAACATAGGTTCATGAAAGAAAATGTAGAGTAGTTAGCACAACATTTTTTAGGAGAATCAAAGGAAATTTGGGGTAGTGCACTACGTAATGACGAAAAGATGCGGGTTTTCTTGCTTTACGTGAGTGATCCGGGATTCCAGGTCTGAATGTCAGGGGATTCTGTTGTGGCTCAAAGTACTGTGTCTATGACTGCTACAAGTGTAATGGATGCGATTATTGGGAAATCTGAAAATTGATTGTTTCCGGAGGTGTGTGTAATTTTCAAACAGGAAAGGCAGAGTGGCAAGAACAATATACATTTCCGGGTGCTATCGGAGCACTTGACTATACACACGTGGCAATAAATGAAACTAGTATTTTGGAGACGAATACGCTAATAGGAAGAGCTCCTTCGTGGCTAAGCGGATAGCGTACATGCCTTTGGCATGAGAGACCCGCGTTTGATTCCCGGCGGGAGCTCATATGGTTCGGATTCTAAGTTAATCAGTGGGTCCCGTCTCATATAGCCTCGCTACTGAAAAGGACATTAAACTCAAAATCAACTCAACTCAACGCTGATAGGAAGGGTGTATACATGAGAATGTATATTTTTTTTATGCCAAGGTGAAAGGGGACGCGTATGGTGTGGAAAACGCAATCAGATGGACGTGCTTTATGACGTGACTGGCTGGACTATTTAAAAAAGAAAACAAAGGGACCAAGTATCTGATTTCGTTCTTAAAGCCAAACAATCTTGGACAAGACCTTGGGCATCATGTGATATGCACTTGTCGTGCTAATCTTGATATTGCTGGATTCCAATCAACACCCATCAGTTCCAAGAGGTTCGTTCCCGTGGTTTCAGTATTACTTTCTTGTTTCCCGTTTTCTTTTTCAAATTAGTTTATTTATTTATTTATTTATTTAATGCTCGCTCGGATATTAAAGATTCTCTTCTGGATTTGTGTCTCATTTGTAGATGTATTTGATATTTCGTTGCATTTCACTGTACTTGCCTTCAAAGCTTCGGCTTTCCTTCGTTTACTTCCTGGTAACTGTGACTTTGAAAGTACTACTGGAACTTTTATAATATCCACAAATGCACTTTGATTGAAGCTGTCGTTGCTACTTGCCCGTTTCATGGCTTTTAAGATACTACGCCATAGGTTAAAAACAACGAAATGACCGCGCGACGGATGGGAGAAATGAGTAACTATTTCTTTTATTGATACGACTCAGTGCTACGTGCAGAGGAAGCGCGAGTAAACGTTCATAAATCTGGAGCAGACTAGACCTGAGTAGTGGCTTGTTTTATTGATACGAAATTGAGGGAGGAGATTACTCCAGGTGTAGTTACTCCGATTCTCGAGCAGGACTTCTCAGGAGTAGTTACTTATTTTTATTGATATCACCCAATATTATGGTACTTCAATATCATTGCAACAATCCTTCTGACACTGAAAATTGCTTCGCCGCTGATTGAGGCATAATCTCAATTTTCTACAATCTTCCTGGCGACGATAGAAGATAAATCCTTTGTTGAAGGCTCTTTCTCACTTCTACATACTGCACTTCACACGAAAAAAAAATATTTAGTTAAAATTTCCTTCAGCACTAATAAATAACTCAAGCAGCGACAATCACGTTCGACACAGCTGGTTGACTACTGGCGACTGATAAGACCGATCCTTTCAGCTGGGCAAGTACAAGAGAAGAGGCGTTCGGTGAGAGGTGGGCGGCAGGTGATCTAGTGTGATAAGCAGATGCATACGGCATTGGGAGCAAATTATTTATACAGGGTGCGGCACGTAAAACCGGCCCGTCGTAATATGCTGGTATATTGTGTTTTTGGCAACACTTAACCCATTAGCGCCGTGCGTGATCATATGATCACAGCAGTTAGTATTTATGAAAATAAGCCTTGTATAACATACTTTCAGTGGTTTCTTTACGTTTTGTGTGTTGACTACTAGGAAAAGGTTCTGTTAACGATATTCAGACAAAACAAATACCACATTGCGGCGTGAATGTAACCTAGAGGTACATATATCCACAACGCGCCAGATATACAAGAAAAATGGCATCGTCCTCGCAGTAAGTGTTAAAAACAATCTAATATATTACTGCTGGCTTATGTTTTAGAGATATCAAAAGTTGTTACAGATTACATTTCACTTATCTGAAAATATTTGGGTCATGCTTATTGACATTTTCCAACAGTGTGATCATATGAACACGCAAGGCGTTTAAGTAGCTTCTTCTCTCTTACGTACGTACGTATAGGTGTCAATATTACAGTAAAATTTTGCAGGTATATCAATTATGAACAGTTTGTACATGCTTTCAGTTGACATACTCTATTCTTTTTATTTTACTATTATTATTATTATTATTATTATTATTATTATTATTATTATTATTATTATTATTATTATTATTATTATTATTATCATTATCATTATTATTTGAAATGACTATTACAACTCCTGTTACTGGTAATTGTATGGTTATCCCTTTAGATACAGAGGTCCTTCTTTTCAACAAATTCTTGATATTTGAGAATCGGATGACGTGCATGACATGCAAGACATGCTGAACCTCCGAGACCTAACGTCTTTTCGGATGAAGATTCGGGGAAAGGGGATGGAAATGGACAACCTTACAGGGCGCCAACTTACCAGTCATGCTGAAATTGTTTTTATAGATAATACTCAACTTGGTGAAGATGATGTGACAACTCTCGTTACAACTGCGTTACGTGTAACGGGGTTCAGACTGTTTTTAATGTCGAGCAAAATTTCTAAAATGAAAACAGAAAGTACTCGTTCGTATGAATTCAGAGAATATTAGCAAGCACATGAAACTTAGTGATCAAATGGACCAGGATATCTCATATTATGGAATTATAATCAAGTCCAAAACGTGGTGGTGGGCGCCTCTCTCTTGGATGATTGATGTAGCGCACGAATCGCATGGCTAATGTTGAGAAAAAGCCAGAATAGGCATCTCACACTTAGAATTTGCAAGACATATTTTACAAACTTATTTGCAAAATTATAAAGCCATTCTATTGGATGCAGGGCTTCCAGCCATTTCTGAGTCCAGCAGTCAACAACACCATGTAAGAGATGACGTTTGTCTTTACGGGAGAAACCACTTAGTGGTTCGGTCCAAGCGTAAACGTTGTGCAAGTACACTGTGTTCAAACACAGTACATACGAAATGTTTCAAATCTAGCATGGGTTTGTGCGCCTACCAACTTTTTTTTCAATTTCCATAAAGTCCCATAGATATTGGGCTCCATAGCCTGTAATTCCATAGTCCAAATACTGTGTTTATTTTTGCCTTCTAAAGTGTAACAATTTCTAAGACAATAAATGTCTCTTTTCTTTTCCATATGTCTTAATAATTTAACAGGGCATCCACTTAATCATGATATACGAAAGTACTTGAACGCCTAGCGTGTTCATATGATCACGGGGCACCCCAACAAAACCGCTTACCTCACGAACTCAAAATTTCTCGTGAATGGTCTTTACACCTAAATAACTCAAAATTACAAATTTCACCGAAAATAAAAACAAAAAATAATTTCGGCGTTAATGGGTTAAATAAGGTGCCTTCCATTTCAACTCAGGCAAAAAAATATAAAATTGTACCATCACCATCTCAGATATTGTTGAAACTTTTTTATAGCAACTAGACGTGTTTTTAAGAGACCCATATTTTTTTGTTTTGTCGAAAAAAATTTTCCCGCCAAGTAATGGGCCATCAAAGACGGGGAGTACAATTTATGAATTGTAGAAGACATGGAAAATGGTCAACTTCGGAGCTTCACCACTCGGCTATGGAGACAGGTAGAGTTATAATTCTTGTTGTGGTATGTACATAGGGATATAAATAAACTATATTTTATTATAGTTTGGTTTGCACATGCGTATCTTTTTGTACATAAATTAACAAATGAACGTCAATTTATCTGAAAAGTCGAAATTTGCGAATTTTTTTCGAGCACTTCCGGTTCGAATTTCAAAATTCTGTTTTCACGGTTGGTAAGACCTAGCTACCCGCTTTCCGAAACAATTTTTGTGTCGCTTCTGTATGCAACCGTTTTGTCGCAAAAAATTCGAGAAATTGTAAAATTTTCAAAAATCGCCATTTTTGGGCGCCATTTTCTCGAAAACACCATCTTTTAAAATTCTGAAATTTTGTCAGATGGTTCAACTTTACATGAATAATAAACACACCAAATATCATTCTCGACCAATGCTTCATGAATTAATTGCAGCCTTTTAAAGTTAGCGAAGTTTTATTAACTTTGATGTCACAGTTAGCAACACTGGGAACAATAAAAGTGCAATGATTTGATGATGTTTGTGGTTCACATTCATCAAATGAAGAACAGAAGGTTTTCTTGACTGTTTTTTTCATTATTTTGATCAAGAAGGCTCTCTGAAATAGTAAAATGAGCCTCCCCCTACTCCTCCGTTTTCTTAAACCGAAATAATCTGAGGTGGAAATTACGATTACGAAACTCACAAATTTCAAGTTCACTTAATTAAAATGGTCTTCGGAAACAAAATTTCACTGATTTTTTATATTTTTTTTATTTTTCACATGGACCAATCATTTGCTTGGTTGGTGTCTTCTTCGCTAATAGCATGTAACCGTGCACGTGCTCCAATAAGTGTTGGCTCACTCACAACTCGTCCAGGAGTGGATCTAGGGGCAATAAACTTTTTTATTTTATATATAAATAAAACCGATCTTAGAGTTTGCAGCTCATAAAAGTAGCTCTAAGTAGCAGTATATCCCCCCCTTCTTACAGAAGTCCGTCCTGGATCCGCCCCTGCGTAGCACATTGTCGATAGTCACAAATGCTGAAGGTCCATGTGGAAGCATAAACAGCACTTCAACTTCACGTAATTCATGATTTATTCATAATATTTCTGCTACGCACCACTGATTATCATACATATATGTATATAACAAAAGTTCCTTTTTGCAGATTTCTTAAATCTACACTTTGAATTGCAGATGTTCGATTTTGGGGGAAGCATGAAGTTAATTCATGGTGACTCGTTACTGCCATAAAAACTTCGCCATTTTCCGAAAGCCAAAGATGACTTCGTTGAATACCAGTTACCGGTCGCATACTTTCCCTTTTTTTCTTCCGGTAGTCATCGAATTCAGTTCCAGGGAACAAAACGAGAGTAATACCCGGAGTTTGTACTTGCACTATACTCACGACTTCTTCTACGGTTTTAGTGGGGGCGCGATGGCTCAGTGTTAGAGCGTTCACCTCCGGTGTTTGGGGTCCCTGGTTCGATCCCAGATCGCGCCGTGTGGGCTTTGTGGTGGACAAACACCGTGCCGTTAAACCAGCAATGTACGATACGAAAACAGAAAGTGGCACAGTTTTTTAACGAGATTATTGTTTTCCCATATGGCATACGTAACACTTTCATTTTCATCAGGATCAATAATTAAAGACTCCACACTTATTCCTTCCACTCCAGGACATTCACCACATTCTTGCAGAAGACAGTTGTCATTTTCTGTGGATCATACTACTAAAGGAAATAGGTCACTCATGACAGCTTCAATACAAGCTCCACCTTTGATTTGTAGCAACGCAGTAGCAGCTAACTTAAAATTTGCACAATACACACACACACACATACACACTTCCCTCGCAGGTTGCGGACTGACCCACTTTAGTCGAATACTGTAAAATTCCGAGTGACCCATTCTTATGTTGGGATTGTTCTGTTTAAAAAGTCAGTAAATTTCTTTGGAACGCGTAAGAAAACGTATCGATTTTTTAAAACTTTTCGTCCTTTTTCAATCACTGTAATGACATCGCACTTAATTGTGACTTTGTCTGGAGCATTCCAAATCATCACTGAGGTAATAGTTCAGACTTTTTGTAGATCATCAGAATTTATTGGATGACCGTTTCAAGTAAAGTTAAAATTTGTGTGTTTCGTAATCATAATTTCCACCTCAGATTATTTCGGTTTAAGAAAACGGAGGAATAGGGGGAGGCTCATTTTACTATTTCAGAGAGCCTTCTTGATCAAAATAATGAAAAAAACAGTCAAGAAAACCTTCTATTCTTCATTTGATGAATGTGAACCACAAACATCATCAAATCATTGCACTTTTATTGTTCCCAGTGTTGCTAACTGTGACATCAAAGTTAATAAAACTTCGCTAACTTTAAAAGGCTGCAATTAATTCATGAAGCATTGGTCGAGAATGATATTTGGTGTGTTTATTATTCATGTAAAGTTGAACCATCTGACAAAATTTCAGAATTTTAAAAGATGGTGTTTTCGAGAAAATGGCGCCCAAAAATGGCGATTTTTGAAAATTTTACAATTTCTCGAATTTTTTGCGACAAAACGGTTGCATACAGAAGCGACACAAAAATTGTTTCGGAAAGCGGGTAGCTAGGTCTTACCAACCGTGAAAACAAAATTTTGAAATTCGAACCGGAAGTGCTCGAAAAAAATTCGCAAATTTCGACTTTTCAGATAAATTGACGTTCATTTGTTAATTTATGTACAAAAAGATACGCATGTGCAAACCAAACTATAATAAAATATAGTTTATTTATATCCCTATGTACATACCACAACAAGAATTATAACTCTACCTGTCTCCATAGCCGAATGGTGGAGCTCCGAAGTTGACCATTTTCCATGTCTTCTACAATTCATAAATTGTACTCCCCGTCTTTGATGGCCCATTACTTGGCGGGAAAATTTTTTTCGACAAAACAAAAAAATATGGGTCTCTTAAAAACATGTCTAGTTGCTATAAAAAAAGTTTCAACAATATCTGAGATGGTGATGGTACATGCTCTGCCTGAATTGAAATGGAAGGCACCATAATCTACCTTCCTACCAAGAGATGGCGTGTCGAGGTCGGGTCGATTTACGTGACCTGCAGCAGTCACGTGCAGCCGCAGCCAGTGAAACTTGTCGAAACCAGTTGAGAAAAAGGCCTCGTTGTGTTAAGCCGGGTGAGTGTCAGTGTGTGATAATGCCGTATTCGATACCCGAGCGTGTTGCCATTGTTGAAGGGTTCATTCTCACTGGATCTTTTGTGAAAACAAAGAATTTGTTTCGGGAGAAATTTCCAGGACGTTCTGTGCCAGCAAAAAGCACCATTCAGGAATTGATTGAAAAATGGCGGCGTACAGGATCGGTTCAAAATGTTCCCAGGAACAGACGACCATCTGTCTGCACACCTGAATTAAAGATGCAGGTGGAGGAGATAATGACAAGAAGTCCTCGAAAGTCAACCAGGAGATTGAGTCAACAGGTTCATGCGAGTGAGAAAAGTTGCAGACGTTTTAAGGGGACTGAAGTTAAAACCGTACCGGATAAGTGTTGTGCAAGAACTCAAGGAGCCTGACCTGCAGAAGAGGGGGCATTTCTGTTCATGGCTGTTGAGCAATGTTGCTAACGTGTGACTTTTACTTATGGGGACTGTTAAAGGGAAGAGTATACGAAACAAATCCACACACAATTCAAGAGCTCAAGACCAGGATCCAGGATGTCACCAATAGCATTACAACACAAGAACTGACAAGGGTATATATGAATCTCCTCAATCGTGCTCACATATGTGTTGAAGTAGGCGGAGGACACTTTCAGCACCTGCTGTGAAGGTGAGTAGTCATATTCAATACATTACATTTCATTTATGTGTTGTAGTTAATCATATTCAATACATTACATTTCATTTTATGTGTTCACTTTACGGGCCGGTTTTACGTGCCGCACCCTGTACTATTACTGCTCTTAGAATTTAGCACTAAAGTGTTTTCTTCGTTATTCAATAGACTTCAATAATTTTATATTAAAATTTAATTGTACGATACGCCAGAAAATCAGTGTATTTTTACAAATAATTAACTAGATTTTTGTGCTTATGGTGTACAGAAATAACCGTAAGAAATTTGTTTTATGTATTTATTTCTCCTTTCCAATGCTATTTCAATAATTTAAAAGACCAAAAAATATAGGAAATATTTAAAAGATATTTTTTGGAAAATCAGTTGAAAAGTGAATCTTTTGTTGATTTTTCTAATATTTGGACTCTACTCGGCAGCAGAAGGAGTTGTCTGATCGAGTTGAGATTTTTTATACGTTTTATTGATGCCATTTGGCCAAAAATCCGCACTAGCCGTAACCAGATTTCGAAAAAAAGTTTTTTTCGATACACCCTAATATACATATATACTAAAAATTCCTACAACATTACTTTTTGCCCTAGAATCATGGTTCTAAACGTCATTTTTTTTTTTCAATATTACGCGCCCTTTCCAATGGTACCACCACCACGTCCATATCATACACATGAATCCGAAAATTCGGGAAAACCGGATTTTTTCTGAAAAAACACCCTCTCGGAATATTTGCACCCCTCGGGCCTGGATTCAGCTAGGGATCTCAAAAACAAAACAAAAAAAAAAAAAAAAAAAATTGAGAAATACTCAAAGGTGCACACAACCCATATGAAAATTTAAATCTTGATATCTTGAAAACTAAGGGTGGGATTTTTCTTCAATTTTTCTTCAATTTCCTTTTTTATCTGAAAGAAAATGAAACAACAAAGAAAAATGTTTATTTTTAACCCGTCCCTTTTTTGTTCAGTAGGTTGAAGAAAAGGCACTACTAGTACTAGCTGCTGAGTTTATATGGAATGGAAATTAATCGCTCCTTTCTTTGATTTCAATTGCGGCTACAAATGAGCTGTACTAATTCGAGGTTCGCTGTTGTATTTGGTGGTATTGGGAACGACGATGAATGCTTCAAACCAGACCCAAGATAGGTCATATGTTTTGCTATTTTTGTGGACGCCAACGATTTCTTGGCGCAAATATATTAATTTAATTTCCTCTTAACTCTTAAAGTAAAGACCACATTTTTTTTCGAAACCTCGATTAGAAATTAAAACTGTTTCCATCCCATATTGCCTTGCTCAAATTGTATCCAATCGACACACTTTGAATTTGAATTTGGAAGGTAGAGACAACGCATGTGACATCTTGAGGAAAAACCACTGCATGTTCAGAGCGCTGTTTTCCATTATAGAAGAGATTTGATTCCCACGTCCCGAAAACGCAAAAATTTTAAAAGAATTTAGACATCATTGACGGTAACAGCCTGACGACCAGCTGTTTAGAAAGACTTTTTGGTTTTAAATAAAGTACATGAAAAACAGTTGTTTGTTCCAATGAAGTGAGTATACTATTGACTGAATGTAGCGTATACCTGCGTACTTCCTAAATTTCAAGGTGGCTATACGATAGTTTCCAAAATTTAGAGATGGGTATACGCCGTGTGTTTCAGATTGCTTTTATAGAATCTTACTCAGAGAATGTTTTGCACTCTTCCCCATTTCCACATTTCTTTCATATCTCAAAGGCAAACAAATGTTATTCGACAGTTTCTTCTGTAGACTGAAACGAAACTAATGGCTATTATGATAAGCAAGTTATAATGCGTGTCACTTTTCCGAGAAGATAGTGTACAATGAACAAAAGTAAAATTCCTGCTATTCTCAACGGTTCTTTGTTTGCAACAAACAACCTTTTCTTAACAAATGATTTACTTATTTTTTTTTTTATTATTTTTATTTCTCTTTCAAGTGTGCCTGGAAATGAACATCTTTCTTACAACTACAGTATACTATTATTCTAAGCAAAACACTAGCTTTCAACAATCACCGTTAAAATTGGCACCAACGTCTGTTACAACTAAGCATAAGTGAATCATTCTTTTCACTAAATGAGTCTTAAAATGTTACGACTTATTAGTAAAACAACCATTACTTAACGAATGAGAAAAATAGCTGGTAAATATCAAATGATTTGAAATGAACAGAGTTAGTCATGAACTGCGTAAAACAACTGTTAACACAAAATATAACAAAGACTATACACTAAAATGCAACACGTATCCAAAAATACTATTGACAAAATATTGAGAAATTTCTACAGTAGTTATATTCAGTGAGTACACTATTAATTAACAGTAATTACACATTAGAATTATTAATACACTTGTTCACATAAGGGACATTCCATGTCAAATCAACAAGTCATCAGACTTGACCATCTTAGAGTTTTGTAAAAATTGGTGCCCAGCTTTATTACAGTGGGAGATGAAAAATTTGAAAAATTTCGAAAAGGGACATTTTTTCAGTTGCAGTGATTATTAAAAATTGTCATAAAATGCTTAATGGCAAGAATGAACACACCAAGAAACAAATGAAGTTGAATATAAGTTCCTTTGATGCTGCAGGTAAATAGCTACAGGCAAATGATTATCGAGCTGAACTCAGATATTCACATGAAAAAAAAATGAAATGAAATTTTTGAGTTTTACGTCCCACGCTTATGCCGGTTAGGCTAAAGGAGACGGTGATGATGAGTAATGAATGAAAATGGTGGAATTAAGAAAGTGGGAGGAAACGGGAGAACCCCGAGAACACCCACGCACACGGTGTTTGTCCACCACTAAATTCACTTGGCGGGAGCAGGGTTTGAACCCGAGACCCCTAGCACCAGAGGTGAACGCTCTACCACTGAGCCACCGCGGCCCCGGCAGATATTCACATGGTCAATATCTTGCAATGTTTGGTTTATGTTGAATTTTGAATCGGATAGCATTGAGTGCCCAAAATGCAACTTAGTGGTGTTTTAGTACACATATCAGACTACAATCTGGACAATTTTGTACCAATTCACAAGGACATTTTTGAACAAAATTCAAAACTCAAATTTTTATTTGAATTTTTGAAGTGTTATTTTTTATTGTACAGGTTTTTTCAATATATTATGACTTGTAGAGAAACCTTTGGGCTTCTCAATGATGTTTGTTTCATCTCTCTTATACATACATTAACCATTTTATGACAATTTTTAATAATCACTGTAACTGAAAAAATGCCTTTTTTTAATTTTTGAGCACCGTTTAGGGAACACTTTCAGGAGGAGAGTGGTAATATTTTGAATTTTTTTCATTTCCCACTGTAATAAAGCTGTGTACCAATTTTTTTTACAAAAATCTAAGGTCGTCAGGTCAGTTTTTGACATTTCATTGGTTGATTTCACATGGAACGTCCCATAATCAATTTTTGAATTTTAAAAATAAATTTCCTAAATAGAAGCATTATGCAAGAATTCTTGAATCGAACGCTAGACCATCAAATCAATAAAAGGTTTCTAGTGTATTCGCATTCTATCATTGTACTCACGTGGCTCAAAAGTCTGCTTCACCACGAGAAACTGAGTACGCTATGTAACTCAAATAATTAAAAATAAAATATTGTATCAAGAACCCCTCCGGGAAAATTCTGCTTAGAATTAGCGCCATCTAAATAGATTACTCAATTGTGAAAGCGACTGTATGTACCAATATGTTTAATACTTTATCTGGCAACAAGATGGTCCACACCATGGTTCTTTTTTCTTATTTCTTGAATAAATACATAGCTGAATAGATCGTTGCCGTAATATATTAGGCTGACATCCTCGTTCATGCCATTTTATACCTTGTGATTCAGCTCTCAGAGAAATTACATTTTGAATGATTTGCTACATGCATTGACATTTTTTGATGAAATTTAACACACTAGAGATTTGTTACCAAAGATATATAAGTGTTATCATAGTTACTTAGAATGAATTAGAAATGATAAGAACCATATGAAGCATGTGCGGTATTTTGTGATTCTCTTACCTTTCTAAAGCAGGAAATAAACATTTTTGTATTACAAATATAATCTTTCTCCCTCATAGAAGAAGTTGTCTTTTCTGCCACCTTGTTGTATATGTCGTTATTAAAGAATAGCGAAAACTTAAGTTTGTCAAAGACGTTAAACGTTACAATCGCATTTAATACAGTGTACAAGAACCAGTTTCTTTGCAAAATGACGTCTTTTAAGTGTTCTTCGCCTACAAGTGTCTGTAAGGATATTGAATGAATTTCGGGTGGAAAATCATCCATAAGGACTAGCACTAAATTTCGTGGAATCGTGCGCATTTATCAACGGATAGATGCCGTCAATTCTTAGATTGTGCGGAGATTGTCGCTTTTTAAATTAACCACGTCACCTCCAGATTAACATATTAGTACTAATTGCTTTGTTTGTTCCTCAATGCGAGGATTTTTCCTCTTAATAATAATAATAATAATAATAATAATAATAATAATAATAATAATAATAATAATAATAATAATAATAATAATAATAATAATAATAAAGCTTGAGGAATTGAAATCATTAATTTATCATGAAGTACACCAGATTTAACAGCACAAACTGCCACACCTCCAAAAGCGCATTCATGCGGGCAGAGGACATTAGCACGCATATACTTCAAAAGGAACCCAAACTTCTATTTAAAAAATATTATGTGTTGATTGTGTATATTACTCTTCATATCATGACCAATAAAATTGTTACAATTTTTTACTGTTCCTTATCTATTGGATTAAATATATACAAGATACAGCACTATGTTGTGTCGCTTTTTCGGTGTTTAAGTAGTGTCACTTTTATCCCACTTTTAGACTAAATGAACCTTGTGAAACATTTCGTTCAACATTTCACTGACACTAAGCGAAATCATCTTGTATTCCTGAACATTATAGACTTCCTGCAGTTATAGCCCTCCCATTTGCTTTTGTTCATTTGAAATTCAAGCCTATGGGACCAAAAGTTTCGACGTAAGGATTAAAATTACAAAGAAAGGAAATCCTTCAATTTATGTGCTTAACGAATTTCTTAATTAAAAACATATATACGGTAAGTTACTGTAAAATGGATTTTCAACACAGTATACAAATAATTTTGGGCTATGAAATAATGATAATATTCTAAGGAAAAATAAGTTTAACTAATTCTAGAAGTAAAATAAAATAGTGGACAGACAATCTAAAATGTAAAATTACTAATACCTAGGTACTTGAAGAGTCTAGCATTTATTTAGATTCATAAAAGTGTTGAACCTACATTTTCCATAATCCAAATAAAATCATGCTTTTACTACTCTTAGACTGTCTTGCAAAGCTTTCTAGTTTACATTTACTTTCAAAAATATTTCATCATTATCGGAAATATAGCCTTCATAATTTAGTCTGTGACAACTCATATTCTCGATGATGACAATAATATCATTATCTTTACCATTCAAAGGTTTTCCGAAGTATTTACTGTCATTACCAACAACAGAACGAATGACATCCTTTTTTCTGTCTTTTAAATTAATCAGTTTAAAAATTACTTTCTTCTTGAAAGGCCATTGCAAAAGAGAATCATATTCTCCGGAACATATTACAATAAAAAAGTATAAAATATAACTTGTAGAAGGCCAATCTTCACAACAGTACATCTTTACTTTTAACTTATACCCATACTGAGAGTCATAAAAGTAATTACTGTATAAAGGATTATCTATTCTATGTAATTGTAAATTCTCAGAAATATTTGGAATTCTCCACAAAAACGTGCAATTACTCTTCGTTGTTATTTCAATCAATTTCATTTCCATTGCTTTGAGCTTCTCTTCTAACAGCAACATTGCAATATCTTTGGTTTCAAGTTGTTTTGAAAGTTGCTCCACCATTTCCTTGGTAAGCACTGAATGGGGAATATTAAATTCTTGCATGTGGTTACGTAATGCTATGGGGAACCCTTCGTAACTGCAACCAACACTTTCAAAGCTACATTTAGCAAAGAGTTTCACACATTCTTCATCAAGATGTGTATCTATATTACCTCTTTCAACACTTACGCCACAATTCTCTGGACAATCTACTGGGAATCTCACGCACTTCGAATGATGATCTTCCAAATTTTTGGCCTCCATTTCCTCACTACAATATTCACAAATGACCAGTCTTTTAGGACATTCCTCCAACAAATGTTTCTTCATATCTTTACGCGGCATTTCTCTTCCACATTTATTTTCGCAGTAAATAGGAATTAAATCACACACATTAAAATGGTCTTGAAGTATATCAGCCACTACTTCACAAACACAATAGTCACACTTCACAATTCTCTTACTGCAAATATTCTCCATATGATGTTCCTTATATAACCTTTGAACCATTACAGCACATTTCTCACATCGAATTAAAGCAAATTCACAGATTTGGATGTGTAATTCTAAATCAGCTTCTGGCATTTTCTTTCCACAATAATTACAATTAGAGTAAGCTTCTTGAGAATGTTTCTTTTCATGTTCAGACATGTCAAAACGTTGTGTTTTCACAGAACATTTTGTACACTGTATGACTTCTGCTTTACATTGTTCAATATGATCACTATGTAGTTGCTGAGTGTTAAATTCTTGTGAACAGAATTCACATTTCAACATCTCGCCAGTGCAGTTGTTATCAGTATTGACAGTCGTATCAGTTTGCTGTGAATGAGTTTCGTCACGTACACAATATAATTGGTGGTTTTCCAAGTCTCCTTCGATATACTTTTCACAATTGTGACAAAGCTTGTACGTGGGCATTGTCGCTAATGATCCTTATTTTATAAAGTTCGATTACAGGTTTTAATTTCATTTCATTTCCCTGCAAATTTGTCACGTTGTTGCGTTCAAAATGAAAGACTACAGGAACATTTTAGTGGTTGTTTGTAGCATTTTAAAACGAAAACTTGCAAGTCAGGATGTGTAGTATATGCAATAGTTGGACTACCAAATTCTCTGATATATCATTTCCCACCTACAAGAAAAAGAAAAAAATATCAACCATATTGCTTGTTGATTCAAATAATAATTCTTGTTTTAAAGATTACGATAGCAGAAACATAAAAATGTGCATACACACTTAAATTTGTCATTCATCTTTTTATTAGACTCCCAAGTTTAGTTCTACAATTATTCGTACAATTACTTCCGATTAAAGTGGGTGTGTGTTTCTTCAGTGGGAATGATCTGAGAACACGATCTACAACTTAAGTTAGAGCGTTTGTCCTGAGTTCTTTTCCTAACAAAGGCGTAGAATTTCACTTTTCTCCTTATGATCTCCTAAAAATATTAAGCATTAATAATACACTTTCGTGGCATGTTTCTAACAGTTGAAACAAAACATAGAATAGTGCAATTGAACAACTTTCAGTTTAAAATTGTTGGTAGTATAAAAAAATGTAATACAGGGACACTGCCTTATGTAAAATTTTCAAACCGACGGAAATGAGGGGAATGTAAAGAAAGAATGTATTGATGCACTTTAAGATGTAAAGAAAGAATGCACTTTTAAAAAAGAATGTATTGTACAGTAGATATTACGTAGAAAGCATTTATTACTGTAGTGATACGTTACTCTGCATAAGTATAAATATACGCTATGTAATTTACTTCCTACGACGCATTTAGATGCTTTGACCCATTTTGTGTGGTGTATGGTTAAAATATCTTGACATTTTTCATTTTTTACAGTCTTTCCTTACGTTAACAAATGGTAGGAAAGTATAGCAAAATTCTTGATACATTTATAACTTTGTCATGAACACACACATATATAATATTACCATAGAGTCTTGTTTAAAACATTTAACCTACTCACGTCTTTTGAGATGGGCATATTCAGATAACTATATGTAGAAAATTCTAATACTTTTACTCTAATTATAGATCTCAAATTGATCAAAGTGTATCCAGGTTTGTTTGATTTAATTCCCTCTGTGCGCAAGAATACAAAGCTTTTCAGAGATGGGTCGTCAAGAAGTTTTCGAATACAACTGTACGTTCTCTAAGCAAGTTTCTAGGGAAAGTGGATTCGGCAAAGTTATCAAATGTAAGCAAATTTTAGTTTACTTCAGAGGAGCGAATGGAAAACAATCACATGTTAAAAGGAGGATTATCACATTGTTAATACTAAATATCTTTCTGTATCTGATAGTCTATAGAAACGATGGATGGGAAATATAATAATAAAAAATAAAGTGCAGAGAACGTAACTTCACAATTATTTCTACTATGCAAAACTTTAAAAAATGTTGAGAATGATTTCAGAATTGAGAAATCTTTCCAGGCTACGAAATGGAAAATTTAGTTCAGGGTTCATAATAATGTCGTGCAAGTTAAAGTGGATGTTTAATAAAAACGGATGATTACCTCAAGAGTGCCCAAGCCTCTGCCCCTAAGATTAATGATGCTACATCCCTAAATTCTTCTTTTATGCCCTCCTCAATAGCAATATAAAAGATAAGACTTTCTCAATGGTTGTGTAGTGATCCCTATAGGTCGCGAAATTTCTCATATCTCTAATCTCGTCTCGAAATCGAGACGAGAAGTATATTTTCAAATTTGAGACGAAACAAGAAACATGACAATTGTCGAAATAATTTAATTTTTCCTCGTGATTTGATTTTAATAAGCGAAAATATTTTGATACGGCTGGCTCAGCATGAAATTGTTGAGTGCCTCTCCGGAAATTGAACCCATGACCACGGGCACCGAAGGCACGCCCTAACCACTATTATATATATGAAAAGGTAGCAGCTTTTTATCAAATTATTCAACCTGCTGAACGCTTTGCACGGATTACACTGTAACGATTACGACACCACACAGACATAGAAGTAAACGAGGACAGTTAAAGCACTTATGCCCGAAGCGGGATTCGAGTCCAAGACATTCACAGCAAACGATTCATAGCCTAATGCTACAGACCACCCGACTATGGCTGTTGGGTATTCTCGGCTAAGCGGTAGCACATTTAAGGTAACTGATTATTTTAAAAGTTGCTCCTAAATACTGACAATCTAAATCTTATGTATCAAATATTTCCTGCGATAATACCATACACTCTCCGTCTTCTACAGACGAAAAGCTATTGTTACCCATATTATCTAGTACAGAAATAAGTTCTGATTCTCTATTAGCTGTTGATGGTGATAGTCACGGTTTACTGAAGCATGATCCCCAAACCCAAAGTGAGATATTGATAATGTTACTGAAACGGTTGAAAAGTCATTATGGGTAAGTGAATTGCCCACTTCTCTGGATGAAGGGCGCTTGTGATGTGAAATGCGGAGCTGTCAGAGGTACTACTTATAATAATTGGATTTATAATTCACTATGCTGCCGTAAACCCTCTTCAAAGAAGATAACTGTTAATCTTAGCTTTGAAAATGTTGCATAAGGAGTTTTATTGCTATCTTTAGGTTGCATATAAATCTCTTCATTTCTGAATTATTGAATTTATTTTAACGCTTAACTTTCACATCTCTTCTGATTTACGAATATTTAAATCGGGATTATCCCTTTAAGGTCAATTAGTGATGTTTTAACTTATTTCGAACCAACTATATATATGGTTAGTCTTGTTATATGGGAATAATTGAGACCAGTCTACAGGCTAAGTCCAAAAGAATCTTGGCCGACCTCCTGATAAACCACGTCTTTCAGCAAGGTGAATTGTGGCAATCAGGAAATCTTCCCGTTCAAGTGAAAGCTTCCATAAGAATCAGCACCCTAATCGGTGGAATGTGCCTTGCTAAATTTTTCCCCAATGTGAAAGTACCTAACTTTATTGTTAAAAATGAAAAGGCCTTTATTTCAAACAAGTCGCCATTACAGTTTTAGTATTTGAAAAAAAACACTCATGAAAAGTCATGTTAAAGCGCGACTTACCCTCTGAAAAGAATATTTATCTTTTTTTTAGTTTCTCTTGTTCCCCAAAGTACACGTGGAATTAGTGCAAGTGCCTTCCGCTCGCATTACCTAGGTACAAACGGCTACGATCTTGGTACTAGCACATGTTTCGGTTTCCAGATCTCAAATATTTACCATTCAGCCTGATTCTATGTATGAATCCGAAATTTCAAATCTAGATAAGGGCACCAAAATGATGCTATATTCTCGGTGCTCATATTGTGATTTACTAAATAATTATTAAATCTAATTGTAAGGTGTACTTTTGATAGTTTGAGCAGACTGAGCAAAATAAATATACGCAGTGACGTATTTAGGGGGGGCTTCTGGGCTTAAGCCCCCTACCCCGAAATATTACTTACTATAGTAAAGTATATGAAAAATCTTGAAGAATTTTAAAATTTCAGGCAAAGCCCCCCCGAAACAAAATCGTAAATACGCCACTGAACATAAGTAAAAACTAGTCAATACTTGTCTTAACTGTTTATGTTTTCTTAATTGTCAATGAAATACGTCTCTTGAGGAATTTTAAATATTCAAGTTTTGTATTCCGGTTTCAAATGTATTTTGGTTTCAGATGTTCCAAATCCCAGATGTGTATCTCGGTCCTGGAACCGGGCTGACCTAGATTCGACATTCGAACTCTCATCCGGATCAAATCAGATTTTTTTAAAGAAGGCAAGCATTAAAGATGAAGTAGACAAATAGTCTTCTCAATATTCGTCTTAATTTTCTGTTTTCTTCTTCACTGTCAGGACTTCGTAAAATTACTTTCAGCGAATTTTCCATATTCAAGTTTATCACAATGTCGGTGGGATGTGGGTTTGAGTAAGAATCAAGATCCGAGATCCGGATTTCGGATCCAGATACGAATTTCGGATCCAGATCCAAGATTAGAATTTCGAATTCAGATTCAAGATCCGGATCCAGATCCGAGATCGGGACCCAGATCCGAAATCTGAGATCCGGATGCAGATCCGAGATGTTGATAAAGATCCGAGATCCGGATCCAGATCCATGTTCCGGCTAGATCCGGATCTGGCCATCCCTAATACATATAATCACGCCTAGATTCCAGGAAAATGACCAACAGCGTAAAAACTTAGGAAGAGATACGTATAATAAACTATTTTCTCTACTTTTAATACTTCGAAGTCTTATTTTCAAGTATTATAATGAAACCATTTGATATTACAGTAAAATATTTATCAATTATCGTGTGAAAGAAATAATCACAGTAAGTGCATTAACATACTCAAAATGCTATAAGGTAAATCTAATAGATAAAAATTGCAATAGGATACTATATACAAAGGAAAATACAAGGAAAGTAGAAAGATTATAAGCTAAATAAAATAAAATATAAAATAACTCAAATTTAATCTAATGCAATATTACTAAGTTTTAAAACTTACGTAAGTATTTTCTATTTTATCTTTACAACATTTCAAATCAGAAAAATGAAATTAATTGATACAGAACAGAAAATTTAAGATAAGAGGATTATGGTTAATAGTATCACTGGCTACATGAAAAATAGTTTTGTTTACAACGGGGATAGGCCTGTGGGTAGCGCGCTTATTGGCAGTTGTTACGTATGAGGATCAAATCCATGAGCTGGCGTTCATGACTGAGAATTTGTTTCAAGGTGAATACCGTACTTTTAATACAGGTTTTGGGCGACTTAATTTCTCACTATTGTTGAAGATGATGTTGATTACTATTGGTTATAGTATAGTGGTTTGAATAGTTTCATTTTCTCCGAGGTTACTTTTTGCTTTTTCATGGTTTAAATGGCATAATTAGAGTTTATTATCATTTATTACTACATAGTTAATTCAGATAGTTTTACTCTACTTGTGTTTATTTCATTATTTTGCATTAATTCATTTGGTACAACTTAGTGAAAACTAAAATCCCAAGCTATGTATTCTGTAACATTGCGTGAGAGTCATCTCATCTCATCTTTTTCTTTCCCCATGTTCATGCAATCGAGGGAAAGAAAATTAAACTCTAACCTTTTGACCTATGATTCACTGTGGACGTGTTCAATATATTCCAGCTCTGTGATTATCAAAATGTGCTCCGTGTATTTTCTGAATGCTACTTTTTTTCTGTTTTAATACGAGTGTTCTAGTAACGTGTCGTAGATGCATAATTAATGTTTTGTTGCCACTCGTGACACTTGAACCTCATATACTGGTCTATTTTAGACACTGTATTTATTGGTTTGATTCATGTATACAGCTATGTGTGTCACCTTATAATTTGTAATTTCCGGCCAAAACTCGATTTTATAGCAGATGTCACTTTACCTATTAAACTTTAATTTGAATATTTTATTATAGAGGATGCCGAAAGCTTAGATCAGTTAATCTTCGACCTATGTGCGGAAATCCGAATTACCTTTCACACCCAATCCGAAATAGACGAATATCCTCTTTGTATGCGAATGTCTAATATCAGAGAAGGATACTTCTTACTCCACGCCTGTGATTAGGGCCGTGTGGAAATCCTTCCTCAAGACAAAACAGCTATGCAAGCTCGTTTTGTGGGGATTCCATCTGCACTTTGCAAGGCACGAACTTCGTGCTTGTAAAACTTTAGGGGCTCAGGCCACACTTTAGGCGAGGACTCTGTCCCACGCCTTCCAAACTTCTACGTTTTTTCTGCGACTTTAACTTTTGTTATTAGTCATTGAGACAAACAAATTATTACTTAGTTTCTCAGTGTGTTACTACACCGCCTCAGTGAGAGAACTCCTCTCATCTTCGTTCTCCATTAGTGTACTAGCCGATATTCAGTGTGTGTGACAATTATTAACAACTTTATTGTTTGCTGAAATCTTACTTCAAACGCCTCGAAACAAACATTCTGGCAGTTAACTTCCGATACATTAACTTGACTTCTCTTACTCTCTTTGTATATCACACTGCATTCTTAACTATACAGGACAAGCACATACGCCACTGCTAGAAACTTTCATGCCTTTAAGAATTCAGACTTTAGTTTCTGAGTCAATTGTATGAACTGAAATATTTCAAAAATTCTTCTGTGTTGTATCTTGGCAACCAGCAATAAAAACTCATTCTTTATCTAACATGGCGTTCCAGTTGTTCAACGCCTACAAACCATATTACCTCATTCACTAAGCAATTCTTTCTCTTAATTTACCTTCGAATATCAGCGTACCGTCTGTCGTCGCTCACTTATGAAAACTACCTTACCATAATCGATTTTCTTGTGAATTTAATTCTCATTCACATGTGTTGGACAGTTACCGTGCTAAAGTGACTCTGTGTCTGGAAAGCTGCAAGGATTAATATCACCTTGTGTCCCATGAGTCCAATTCCATCTCGGCCTTAGTCCGTGGGATTCCTGTTGGGGCAATGACTTCGACCTTTCTGAAGGAAATCGGCTATGCCACTGGAAGATCAACCGTTCGGATCTTTTGGGCTTCGCTTCGCCTTTCGGAACGATGACTTTCTTCTAGACAATTAGTATTGTCATGCTCACCGTCACCGTCATCTTCGAGACGACATGTATGACCCGACGGGGTTCGATTCCCATCCATATCTGTTCGGGATGCCATTTTTATGATGGGATTTTGAGATTCAAAATTTACCTGTTCCAATTCATGGGACCACCTATGACATTATCAGGATCCGAACCTTGGATCTTTTTAGAAATCTTCTTTATAGTATCATTCAATTGCAAACAAACTAATGGGATCCAGTAAGGAACTGGTAACAAAACAAATAACTCCACTCCCACTGTCTTAGGATCCGGGTGTTATAAATACCAGAGGCATATGCCGTGTACCCACCGTCACTGTTGCGTCAATTTAAATGTAGACTCCTTAATACCTGTAAAAGAATACAAGGCGGAACGGATATGCATAGTTAACACCAGACGAGTAGTGGAGGACGTAAGTAAACATTTGCACTTCACTGCCTCGAAGATACCTTACCTCGTGACGTCCTACTTTAAGCTACACACATATTTAGGACTTACTATCCTTCATTCACTAAGAAAGAAAAAAATGTAAAATCACACACTTTCATGCTATTAAACATCACTTTCAACGAATATTAAAAAAAAAGGAAATATTTTGCTACACACTTGTATTTTTTAATTTAACTTCCATAAAAATAAAACATTTACAAATAAGCATCAACACAAAACACCTTTGAATTATTATGTAAATTTTCACTTTTAATCACACTGGCCCATTTATTTTACGAAACGACATCGTTGACGCGCATGATATTCGCGATCGGCGGATGCTGTGATTCGAACGAAGATAAAGGTTCACTCCAGACATTTCACTTCCATTAGGATGCGTAGAACGATACGGTTCAATCTATAATTTGTAATGAATATCGCATTATTTCAGTCACATTTCCTTGCTGTTTACATCATTTACTGATGTAAGAAATTATTACGATTTCTTTAGTTCCATTTCAACATTACGATGCTAGAAACCATTTTGGGATTCTATTTAATAGCTCAACAATAGAATCCTATGCACTTCGATGGTTTTTGTTTAGAGCGTATGCTTTATACGCCGAGCTCACAAGAAGGATATAAACAAACTCTGACGCCCCTCTTGAAGCGTCACATAGTTGCCAGTTGAGCAGCGTAAGAATACACTACCAAACTGAAATATAGTCCACTTAGAACATTAAGTTTTTGCTTCATTGTTTTACTAATAATGCATAATGAATAATCCACAAGTTAATTAAAATCATATTGAAGACACTGATCATCCCAATAAAATATGAAATCAATGGTTATGTACAAATGCTGAATTTTCACGTAGGATCTGTCGTCATAACATGAGTCTATTCTGCGTGGGCGTTCAGCACGAAAGTAGCAAAATTCCTCACCTAATTTGGTCTGACGGGAGGAAGTAGAACTGTCTGGAAAAGTGAGGCACCTTTTGGGTAACAAAATTCCTGAGCTTCGTTCTCCTTCAAATGTTAGCTCGTTGCGTTTTGCTTCTAAGAATGGCGTTGGGAAATACGAGGGTTGATTTAAAAGTTTATGTCTATCCATAGCGTTATACGTGGCAACGCTCGAGATTCCACCAAACATTGTTATCACCACACCCTTTTTCAGCTGTAGGGTGAGTAAATGATATATTCATTGTTCTGATTTTGTTGTGTCTCTTTTGCGCATTTAATTACGAGATCAAGCGCTATTTTATGTGCCTAGTGTCTGTATTAAATGTTTAATTTTGTTATTAAGGTGATCCCTCCAAACTTGGTTGCTGGCGTCAAATATATCGTCCGTTCATTTGTTTTGATTGACTCAAAACTTATTACTAAACAAACTTATTTTATGATGTTAGTTAATTACGTGTTGCTATTGTTGACTAAGAATAGTCAGAGCCTGACAGTCTCTTTTCAATTATAATTTTATGCTGTGAGTAATCACGTTATTAAATCAAATTCATTTCCATTGTAATTAATCTTGCCTAATTAATTTTTTTGTTTGCAAATTGCTTCTGCATACAATATTGAGCAAGGCTGTCATCCCACTACAAATAATTACTTCTCGGCGATAGACTTTATTGTTCCTTTTGGCTTCCGTGTTCAAATTGTTTCCTTCCCACCGCTTCAATTGGTCGGCAACGGTGGAATAGTTACCTGGCGCTGACAGCACTTCAACTGGTATATATTTGTGTGTCACCTACACATTAATGCTATTTTGAATTCTCATTAACTTTTTGTTCTAGTTAATTGTTGGTTGGCAGTTATTCGAACGGAACAGAGCATCTCTCCACCTTATGAAATTGGTATCGACTTTGAGATACCTCACGAATTCTAAGTTTACCTGTCAGGCGATTCCTTTAAATAATTAAGATCAAGCAATATTCTAACTATTTTACCTAATTGTGTTGTTTAATATAAATTTGATAATGATATTAAGTATAACTAAAACTTTTTTTAAAAAACTCATTTAAATATAAAAATAGCAACACTCTTTAGAAAACAAGGTATTTCATCAGACGGACAAATCATTGTAAACAACTTCTGGTGAAAGGGAAAGTGTCTTGCCACAATCATATAAAAAAAGGACTCACTTTTAACAACAAGTTATGATTTAAAAATTCGAGTTGAATCGACTACCAAGATCTTGAATAGGTTCATCGAGGATGGCAACACACTCCCCTGGCCAGTAAGTTGTCCTTTCTCTCCTAACTGCTTATTGTTATAATAACATTAGCTATACCAGATTGTTGGTAGGTCTTAGAGAAATAATATATTTTTATAAGAGACGATACATGGCTCTCTTCTCAGACGAAAACAATCGTACGTATAGCAATGTCATCTTAACATAATCCTAATTAATTTCACGCACATAATTCTTAAGTATATTTGTTATGCTTTTGCTCAAAATACTTTTAGCAGGTATAATGTTTATACGCGTCGCTGACAGACCCTTCAGTAAGTGACTTACAGTGGGATAGTTCAATTAATAACCCCAGTGGCTTGACACCCCGCCGTCGGCAACTTCGTTAGTGTAAATCAGTGGCGTATGCTGTAGCTGGAAGTTTGTTAAATAAATCAAGTATAAATGTGCATGTATTCCTTATATTGTTTAAAGTAGCATTTTTGAACATTACTTGAAGGATTGATTTTGTATATTATCTGCTTTAATGAATATTTATCTGGTTTACAGACAAATAAGTAAGACATAAGAAGGAAGCATACGCACTAGTAGTGAGCAATCTAGTACTAATGAGCTCCCCCATATCCTTGTTATAGGATTTTTTTAGTATTAAGAGAAAGAAGGAAATGTGTGTGTATCTATGTCAAACTTGGTTTCTCAACACTCGACATGAACACAATTCGAAAATGTCATTTTACTCATCTTGTTCTGACTTTCATATATTTTTCTATCTGCCCACCCTCTGAGGAGAGAAACACTGCTTCACATCTTCTCAATGTGTCATCACCAATTTAATTTAGGAGTTTGAAGTTACAAGCTTGACAGAGTGTTTCTTCTGCAGAACACCTTCCTTCTCCAACTTCTGGGAAATAATAATTTGACACAAAATACGAAAATGTTATATTAACGAGTGATCAGTCTGAACTTTTGGTAGTGTATGGGTGGTGGATTTGGTTTCGTGAATTCCACTATAGAATGTTCCGAAAATGTCTTCGAAGTATGCCCAACATTATAGACAAGAGTGGGAATCAACTGGTGAATGTTGTGGTTCGTTGTACATTGTTTCTAATGTGTTTGGTTGGAGGTTGTTTCTAATGATGTCGGTAAGGCGCATTATATGTATTGTAAATGAGAGTTAAGGACGAAACTATATGCTCTAAAAACACACGTGAAAACACAAGAAGGCTTCAAATTCTTTTATTAATAGAAGACAAAAGACATTAGGGTTGAAACCTATACATACATCATCATCATAATGTTCGCGTGCAACTGAAGCCAAAGTAGGCATGCTTATATCAGAACATTGTCCGTTGTTGTCAATCTGGGTAACTCTTTACTTTGGGCCAGGCAGTGATATTATGTCAGTACATAGTATTGGAGAGCGAACGTTAGCGAGTCAAGGCGGGTTACAGCCCCGCAGAGCACGTTGTTTTCTGTCTTTCTTTCTTGGGAACTATAACTGTAACTACGGAAACCGGTTCAGATGAATTGGTTATTGTCACTGCCTTGCCTAAAGTAAAGACTTCCCGTCATCTGATCACATAGTTGAACTGTGTACGAATATAAGTAAGAATAATTAATGTTTATCTCCTTTAGCACACAGATCACGATAGGAGGTTATGAATCTGCAGATGTAACGATTTTATTTAATTTCATTTTATCCACTCATGTAGTCAATGTTGTAGTTATGCAACCATACACACACCACAAATCCTTCGCCATCTTGATTGTGTTCCAAATATCAATAGTTTATCGACTTTTTGTTACTTGTTGGGAGTCGTTCTATCTGTTATGGATCGGAAATATCTTTCCTAATGGAATATTCGGGACTCCCCACTTCCGGTTAGGAATCTCTTGCACCGCCAGTGAATGATTTAGAATCATGCATATTTAGAAAAGAGCACAGTGGAAGTCTAAGATAATAACATGCCGCCTCAGACCAATGGCTAATAGTTTCGGAGATATTCATCCCCCAGAGATAATTTTCCCACGATTTTGGACAGCCCTAGCTCTGAAATTATACATTTCTGACCACAAGTCTATATGATCATTTTTCCTTTTCCCTTTTTGGATGTGAGGAATCACTTGTTTCAGTTTGTCGGTCTACTTCGTTAACACCCTTTATATATCAACGGATGCACTGACCATGTGTCACCGGCTAAAACCCTCGTCGCATGGTAAAATGGGCTTCCATGTTCTCTTTAAACCCCACTTTAAATATTTTATTTACTACGTGAAGTACCAGAGGTGAGACAAATTGCAGTAGAGACAAATAACAAACAAGTCTCAAAGTTTTCTTTAGAGTAATATGGCTTGATATAACTACTGATGAAATTAGTTAACAGACATAAATAAATACCTAATTAGCTGCCGCTACACTCCATGAACAATTATGATTTCCCAGATGTAACACGTTCAACGTGGTGATGTCTTGTTAGTGCAACAGCTCTCAGGTGTCATTATTTCAGATTTTCTGGATATGAGTTCCTTACTTCTTAATTCACGTAATCCCCGAATTGCCTCATGATATGAAAAAATGATTTTATTTTAAATACAAACTAATTATTTGCTGAGCAAAACTATATTTTCATTAAAATTCAACACTTGTTACAGTTTCACCAACTATTCTTTGGCTCCATCAGACACTATGTGATACAGGATAACTGTAAAATCGTATATACATTCAACAGCTGAGAGATCTTTCTTCTGATTGGCTCCTGGCAGCAGCAAATCCCTTTCAATTATACTTATTTGAAAATTTCTATATAGATGCTTTGTATTGTTGCTAATTACACAAAATGACGATCTAAAATAATTAAAACTAACAATTAATTAACTTAAAAAATTAAGTAAATAATTACACACACACACACATATCTATATCTACATCTATATCTATCTATCTATCTATCTATCTATCTATCTATATATATATATATATATATATATATATATATATATATTATTTTACGACCCACCCTTATACTTTTCAGGCTAAGGGAGATGATGGTAATGATCGAAAAAGTGGAAGGAAACGGAAGAGCATGAGAAAACCTTCGAAATGGTGGTTGTCGAGCACAAGGCCTACTTGGCGCTAGCTGGGATTAAACCAGAGATTAAGCCAGGGATTAAGCATCAGAGGGAAATGCTCTACTATACTGACCTACCGCGGTCCTTTATGATGTTGAGCCAACACCATAAAATGGTAGTGGTTCAATTGGGAGTAGAACCAGGACCACGCACTATGAAGTCATGAGCACTAACAATTCTACTAAGCACACCATTGCATTTAAAAAGTAAAACAAGTTGTTTATTTTTTGATGCTCTAACTCGCACCCGCACTGTACATTGTGATGCTAATGCTGGCGAGAAAGAGCATATTTCTCTAAAAGAATCATTCAGTAGGCCTACATAACTAATTTGTTAAAACCTGATGTAGGGTTCAAGGAAACTTCTGGAAAGTAGGTTCCGTTTTTAACATGGCTGCACAATACTTATGATATATTATAAGAAAGTCGTATTATCGGGGATCACAAATGGAATACATTGCATATTACCAGAATCAATTTTTGATATCGCTAAGAGGGGTTAACCAACAGTGTGTCAGCTCCTTCCCTACGCCACTGGTCTAGTGTGGTTTTAAGCGTATAATCTAGTTTGAATAGCATGATTGGAAAAAACGTATCAATATTTATAACAGTCCTTACACTTCTATCTATTGAACAGGCAGTTGTTTTTCTTGTTTTACTAACTGCAATATCAGTGTGCATTTTCCTTTCTTTTGTATAAAGTTATATAGAGTACTCCTAGTATTCGAATGCGTTACTTCGCGTCGAGATTTTTTCTTTTCGTTTCCATTTTCCACTTCAAATCACAAAAATTACTTTAGCAATAATACGTATAACACAACAAATCAAGAAATGGACTATGGGTAATGACTGTTAGTGTTCGTTAGTCTTCTGGCCACCATGTAAATTAAAACAGAAAACCAATCTTTTCCTCTCGACAACTCCTTCATTAACGAATAAACACAAAAAGCGACTCTACGAAACAAGCGCAACAACTCGTCAGATAGGTAATACATACAATACCATTTAAAATGTTTCTTTCATCTTTGTTGTTTGTGGCTGTTTCTGCTTCACAAAGCACTAGACGTTTTATCAAAAACACTAGATATTCTTACAAATCAGAAGCACCAATTCAAAAGAAAATATTCTTCAGATATTTTATGTTTTTAAATTATTGGGTTTTATTTTCTTTTCTTAAATTTTTCATCTATTGGGTAAGTATTAAGTATACCAAAGTTTATTTTAAGATAGTTTGTGCCTGTCTGGTAGCAGTGTTTCCAGCCATATTTTAATTCCTTATTTTAGGGAAAATTTGGAAAAATCCCATTTTTCTCTCTTGTTGACTACATATCCGTCATATTGGCTACATCCGGACAAACGTACCAGTATCTGAAAGTTTCGTCTTTGCCCTACACAATGCACCATAGACAGTTTCAATAGGATAATTAGGGTTAGTACAGTAGAGGTTTGCAGTAGACCTTGTTCTCTAAGCGGAAAGATAATTGTGATTTTTCTTTAGGTAGAATGAGATATTTTTGTAAGGACATGCTTAGTTTATTAGATATAGTCATGATACTTCTAGGATTTATTAATGGTGTAAGATAGGTTTTTCTAAAGATAGTTTGCGGTTGTCCGGTAACAGTGTTTCCAGTCACAGAAAATTTTTATTCCTGATTATAGGTGGAAAGTTTGGAAAATATCCCACATTTCCTTGTGTAATTTTCCTCTCGTTTTCCACATTGGAAGAAACGTACCAGTATCTCAAGGGTCTCGTCTTTGGCTACCTCAATGTACCACACAAAGCTTCAATAGGACAAATAGGGAAGCTGCAGCACCTGCACAACTGTTGATATTTGCTTCTGAGGCGGAAAAAGTGTAAAAATTTCGTGTGTACGGAGAGAATATTTTTTCTCTCTTTGTATGACAGTCAGCGTCTTCAGGTTTTCATTGTGCCTTCTCAACACACCTAAGAATTTTTAGGTGACTTGGACCCATGTGACAAAAGTGATGCCAGCTACAAAAAATCTTTAAATTAGGTTAGTGTTTTTTCTGTTTCTTTCTTTTTTTTTTTTTTTTTTTTTTTTTGTAAATTCTCACCCCTATATTGCTCTCAATAATTTCCCTCCCGTTGCCAACACTGCAAGGTAACTTACACCAAAGGTAGCCATATTCCTGTTCTAAAAAGCAAGGCCATAACCATATCAATCGGGTAAACAGTTTTTCAGGAAGAAGTCACTAACTGAAAATGTAGGAAAAAGCCAAAAATGACCTGGGCCCGAAAGGGTTTAAAAAAAGATTAATGGAAAAGATTTGAACCTATTCTTGGCAAGCTGAATCAATTGCAAAAAACTACATCTTGACATCTCTTAATGTATTTGTTCTATAGAAATCAGCATTGAAACCGGAAGTAATAGTAAATATAAACCACTTCCAGTTTAGTAGTGCTATAAATAATCATAATGTCTTCGGACGCTAAGTTGTTTGAAAAAACAAACGCTCCTCGCTATTACTATGTTCCTTCTGTGACGATAAACGTTGAAACCGGAAATCGCAATTTTACCTACTTTTAGTTTGAATATAGCTTCAACGGAGGAAACAGAACACATTCTTCAAACGCTCAATCGATTGTAGAAAAGGGCATCTTGATAGCATTTACCGTTTTTGATCTACGAAAATCACATTAAAACCTAAAATAACAGTAAATTTAAAGCACTTCTGGTTTTAGTAGAGTGTTGTCTACAGTCGTGATATGTTGTATTGAGCTGCTGAATCGCAGGCGAAAAATATTAAAACCCTTGTTGCTATTACAGCTCTCGTTCTATATAGATAAACGTTGAACCAAAAATGGCTAATATGAACCACTTAGACTGGAATAAAGTGTTAACCAGAGGGAATGCAACCTATTTGTGGAACCGTGAATCGACTGTCTAAAACCGCATATTGAAAACGTTTACTGTTTTGCCTCTATGGAAATCACTATTGAAACTGGAATAAAAAGTTTGAACCATTTTTGGTTTAGACAGAATGTTTTGGATAGTCACAATATATTTTCTTGAAACGCTGAATAGTTTGCAAACAAATCACTTATCGCTGGTACTGTTACGTTCTATGGCGATAAACGTTGAAATCGATATTGAAACCGGAAGTAAGTAAATTTGAACGACTTCTTTTCAGAGTATGTCGTCATCAGACTCTGAATTGTAGGCAAAACGAAACTATTCTCGCACCTATTACTGTTTTCGTTATATAGAGATAACACCTTGGAACTGCTAATTTGGATCACTTTTCGTTTGCAATTTCTTTTTATCTCCATGTCTTTTTAGGGAAAATAAACTTGACACTGCATTTAATTTGAAACTATCCAGTAGCTAATCTTTCTGCACAAAGATGGTAACTTTTCCTGAGAAGTAAACAGAAGGGACTGCATACCTTTATGCTGCTATATGGTTTTCTTTCCTCAACTGCGTGTAGAACTCCGGGAACTGATCTGGGAACCTCCACGACAAGAATAGGACCTACATGACTTCGGAAGTCAACGCTTTGTAACAACAGGACAAGAATACTTGCCGTTTAATCTCAAAAGTGTTCATAATTATTATTATAACGATAATTATATTTACTCTCCTGATCTTTGCAAATCTTATCACACACTGCCAGATATCACTTAATTATCACGTGTCATTCACAAAATATGTTATCATCTAAATGCTTCGAGAACTACAACGAACTTTTCTCTATCTTCCAAGTACATAGCAAGCAGCATTGCCAGACTCACTAACTGCGAAAACCATACGCAAGAAAAGTATAAACCATTCTATCATCAGGAGGGCAGTACAGCAACATCAAGGCGCTTTTATTCTTAAACATATATTTTTTCCCCTTTTTTACTTATGAATACATATTTAGTGTTTTGCTTTGAAATTATGGACGAGAAAAGAAAAGTAGAAGAACATTATTAAAATTATTTTAAAATGAATAATATTAGTTGCAGCATGGCAATAACAAAAAAAAAAAAAAAAAAAAAAACAAACAAACAAACAAAAAAAAAAACACTCTTTTCTTAATTATCAAAACTGAAGTTATGCTCATTATCATCGAAAGCTACATAGTATTTGGATTTTTCTTTTCCTGTTCTGAGGTAGCGTAGAGGCATGGTAACCTATGTAATCCTATGGTTTGGCTCTTGGGTCTATAGTATTCACGCCGAGTCATGAAGCTTGACCTAGATCTATCGCTTTTACCACCCAATAGAACACGAGGGTGTGTTCCAGTCGTTAACCCCCTCCCATCAAATTTTGTCAGTATCGTCTCTCGCACTACACGGAAAACATCTCCCGAGAGTACAGTGTTGTCGGATCGGCGCCAAGTTCCGTTTTGTTAATTACTTTTTGTTGCGTTATATTTTCGTTGTTATTATTCGTGTTATTGTTACCGTTTTAGAATAATTGTTACAGTGGTTATTGTTGTACAATGTTATTATTAGTAATTTCTAAATGCTTTTTTTTAAATACTCATTTACTATCTCTTCAAAATTTGGCAGAATTATTGGTGAATTTCAGCTGTTTGACGTTTCCTCAAGTGTGCGCTCGGGAATCGGCTATACGAATTGTGCCGAAGTTTTCCGATGCATATGAGCTGAAGCAAAATGTTTATGTGATTGGTTTACAGCCCAAGCTTCACGACTCGGTGTGAGTACTATAGCATATGATGAGTAGAATGACAGCAACTTGCAGGACCCATAGCTCTCCGTTCTACAATCAAATAATAATAATAATAATAATAATAATAATAATAATAATAATAATAATAATAATAATAATAATAAACTTATATATTTACATATACAAGGGGGACACAGGGCATAATCTGTAAAATGTGTCTGATTTGAACAATCATGGCATTACATGGGGCTTACCCCTGCTTCCGCAAATTAGAAAAAGAAAAATATTTATTTATTTACATTAAGAAAATTACATTGGATCTCCAATGTATGTAATATTATCAACATGCACGGCAGTGCATGGCAGCCAAGT